>NW_016806205.1:335196-390181 GCF_001698545.2 Rhinopithecus bieti
AAAAAAAAAAAAAAAAACTGTTAGATCCAAACAGCAGTTATTTTTTTTTAATCTCAATAGAAAAGTAACAGCAGATGTAAAGCAAGCAGAAAAGAAAAAAGAGAAAGAGAACTTAGAATAGAAACTCTATCGTTTGCAGGTCAACCCTAGGACTTTTTATTCTTAAAGTAAACTGCACAAAAAGTAGAGGTTCAAGTAGAGGTGCCATAAAACCTCTTTTGAGAACCCCTTTCGAGAAGTGCTCAAAAGAGGCTCATTCTATTTGTTTTCTCGTTATTCTTAGTTAATTCTGAGAGAAAAACAATTGAGAAGACCCTTTAGAAATGCACCTCCAAACTTGCATTAGGATCTTTTAACAACAACTTCCTAGGAAAAACCAGCTTAGAATAAATCAAGGACGATTAACCTAAGGGAGGTCCTGGGCTCAGGAGGACTTACCAGTTCTACTGGAGGAGAAGATTGAATTCAGTGAGGCTTCAATGTGCCCCTGCTGGTACCTTAGTTCCACTTTCAGGCAACTCCTTTGGGGTCTTGAGTCTTCTCTGAGGCCCCATATTGGGCGCCAGTCTCTCTTTATATTGTTGACAAAAATAGTCAAACTCTGTAAAATACTTGAAGGAATTTATTCTGAGCCAAATATGAGTGACCATGGCCTATGACATAGCCCTCAGAAGGTCCTGAGAACATGTGCCCAAGGTGATTGGGGTACACCTTGGTTTTATGTATTTTAGGATGCATGAGACATCAATCAAATACATTTAAGAAATACACTGGTTTGGTTTGGAAAGGCAAGACAACTCAAAGCGGGGGCTTCTAGGCTATAGGTAAATTTGAACATTTTCTGGTTGGTAATTGGTTGAAGTTGTCTGAAGACCTGGGATTGATAGAAAGGAATGTTCAGATTAAAGGTAAAGGACTATGGAGATCAAGTTTTATTGTTCAGAGGAAATTCTTAGATAGCAGACTTTAGAAAGAGCAGGTTGTAAATTATTTCTTTGTAGGACTTAAAAGGGTTCCTGGCGCTTAGTTGGTTATCTCCTAGATCTGCGAAGGAAGGAAGGAAAACAAAAGGGGTAGGGGATTCTCTATAGAATGTGGATTCTTCCCACCAGAGACTTTGCAGGGCAATGTTAAGGTATGGTAAGGCAATATATTTTGGGTTAAATATTTTTTTCCTTGTCTCATAATGTTATGCCAGAGTTAGGTTGAAAAGTAAGTCACAATATATAGGGTTAAATAAAACCCATCTGATGAGAATTTGTGATTTGTAGGCATGACTCCCTAGACCACTTAGGCAGGAATTTGGGTAAGATAAAAAATCAGACCTTAGTCTTCAACATGTTATATGTATTAGTCACAACCCTGCTCCCACAAAAGTCAACAACCACAAGAACAACCAACAAAATTGCCAACATTTCTGCAACCAATGACCTCTACTATCAAATGGACAAAAATTTCCTACTCATTTATCTGCTCTTAAAGAAGGCATTTTTCAAAGTTAATTTAGTGACTTTCTAGTCCTTTCTCTCTTGTAAATTCAGACCACAATGAACTTGTCCTACAACAGAGCTACATGTCCCCTAGAGAATTTCACCTTCATCACTTTATTTACAGTAGGAATTTCTGTGTTCTGTAGAATAATGTAAATTCTTTTGTATAAATACAAAACAAAGTTCCCAGATGTTCTTTAGCTCTTGAATTCCAAATTAATCTGTTTTTCCCCTTCAAGCACAAATTATTCCATCTAAAATTATTCTTAGTGTCAATTATCTGAGCTGTTTTCTAATATTTTGTTTATCTTATCCAGAGTTTCAATTATTCTTCCATAAAACAAAATGAGTCTCATGTTTGTTTTTTAAATTAGTGTACTGGAACAAACTGACAATATCTAATCTTAAAACATCCTAAAATAGAAAAGAAAGAAAATGCGTCCTTGGCTACATAATGTTTTTCTTTAAGTTAAAATGCTTTTTTTAATTAATGAAATGAGAATAAAATAAAGATTTAATTCATCCTATAAAGATTTTATTTACAAAATGTTTAGATGAAGATTTTAATAAGTACTTCCATTCCTGGTTATGATAAAGTAACTTGTCTCAGGTAACAGCCCCACATCACTATCTCCAAATGAAGAAAAAATAAAATTATCCAAGTTTTATGATTTTGCAACAAGAACAAATAAACAAAAGACAATATTTTGAATGTATCAAACACAACCAAGATAGAAAATGGGTCAAAATTCTGCCAAGTGGAAACTGACAGAGGCAACCCCAATTATCTTTGCCACTTTTCCCCTCAAGCCCCATTTGATGATTAATAAGCTATATACAAGGGCAGAGGCCAAAGAGTCAAGCAGAAAATAAACCTAAGAGGATACAATCTAAGCAGAGAATTCTTTAGTTGCACACTGCTGTAAGAGTAAATATTGGAATTTAGGGACTGCAAAAAAAAAAAAAAAGACTGTAATAAACATCCATGTTTTTAAACTGAAAACCCTACAAAACTACTTTAGAGACAAAACAAACAGAGCAAGCCCCTAGAAAGACTCAATGAGCCATAGATTCTCCAACTATGATGGCAACAAGATGACACATTTCTATTCTCTCTGTCAGAAAAGAATTAAATCCTCTCCAAAAGAAGATACCATCATCCAGAGTCTCTACAACATTTCACACTCAATGTCCAGTTTACAAACAAATACTAGTAGGAGAACAAAACAAGTCATCAAATATAAAGAAAAAAACCCAGACTGCAAACACACCTATGAGGAAGTCAGACATTGGAAGTTTCAGACATCAATTAAAAAAAAATAATATTTTCAGTGTTCAAGAAAACAAATGAAAACATGGAGAATTTCACCACAGAATGGGAGTTTTTTGTTTTTTGTTTTTGAGCAGAGTCTCACTCTGTTGCCCAGGCTGCAGTACAGTGGTGTGATCATGGCTCACTGTAACCTCTACCTCCTGGGTTCAAGCAATTCTCCTGCCTCAGCCTCCCAAGCAGCTGGGATAACAGGCATGCACCACTATTCCTGGATTTTTGTATTTTTAGTAGAGATAGGATTTCACCATGTTGGCTAGTCTAGTCTCAAACTCCTGAATTCAGGTGATCCACCCACCTGGAACTCCCAAAGTGCTGGCATTACAGGCGTGAGCCACCGCGCCTGACCTGGAGTTCATTTTTTTAAAGAGTAAAATGTAAATTCTAGAAATAAAAATACAAGCACAGAAAAAAAGAACCTAGTAGATGGATTTAACCACAGATTAGATATAAAACAGAGCATTAGAGAATTGGAAGAGAGATCAATGTCAGACTGAAGCTGGAGAGATGAAACAATAAGAAAAAAAATTGTGTCAGGAACGCATGAACCATTGTCTATACATCTAACTCATGCATTTCTAGTACTAAGAGAAGTGGGGGGGAAAAGGTAGGAAGAATATTAGAGCAGCCTGCGTCTCATTTTCTTCCTCAGAACTAATGAAAGACCACAAGCTGCAACTTCATTGAATTTTATTAACCTGAAGTATCAAAAAACAACAAATTTTAGGAAAAAATAATTCCAAAATTAAAGATAAGGAGAAAAACCTAAAAGTAGACACAGAGATAGGAGAGGGTATTCCTTTCAAATACACAAATAAAACTATTAGGTGACATTTCAAAAAAAGAAGACAAAAGAAGGATGAGGAATAGGAGGAAGAGAAGAAAGAGAAGCAGCAGCAAAGGCTACCTGAAGATGGTAGGCTGACATCTTTAATGAACTTAACAAAATTATTGCATCTTAGAATTCTCTAATATACTCCAGAAATAAAGATAAAATGAAGATGCTTAAGATAAACAAAAGCCAAGAGAATTTGTCACCAGAAGATGTAAGCTATAAAGAAATGCTGAAAGTTCTTCCTGCAGAAGAAAATTGACCCCATATTATGTCATAGAAATGCAGGAGGAAATGGAGAGTACCAGAAAGGGTAAATGTATAGGTGAATTTAAATGAATATCAACTGTATAAAATAAAAGTAATAATGTTTTGGGGGGCCAGGTGTGGTGGCTCATGCCTGTAATCCCAGCACACTTTGGGAGGCCAAGGTGGGCGGATCACGAGGTCAGGAGATCAAGACCATCCTGGCTAATACGGTGAAACCCTGTCTCTACTAAAAATACAAAAAATTAGCCGGTGTGGTGGCACATGCCTGTAGTCTCAGCTACTCAGGAGGCTGAGGCAGCAGAATCCCTTGAACCCAGGAGGCAGAGGTTGCAGTGAGCTGAGATCACGTTACTGTACTCTGGCCTGAGTGACAGAATGAGATTCAGTCTCAAAAAAATAAAAATAAAATAAAGTAAAAAACAATGTTTTGGGAGTATGAAAATATATGTAGAATTAAATTAAATGACAGAAAAAGAGCAGAAGGCAAAGAGAACTGAATGACATTAGATTATTTTAAGCTTATTATAATTTTCTAGAAATATAAAAGCACTAATTTATCATAGACTCTAGTAAATTAAAGAGATACGTAGGAATTTCTGGGGAAATAAAAAAAATATGTAGCTAGCCAGAAAATGATCAGGAAAGAAACCAAGAAAATGGTAAAGTAAAAAAGAACAATAATGGCTAGTTCAAATAGAAAAACAATAGTTATATGGAAAATTTCAACTTAAATTATATTAAATAATAAACTGAATAAATGTCACAATGAAAAGACAAAGATTATCAGACTGAATAAGAAAGTATCTAAGTGTATTCAAAATGTGAGCAAAAACTCCTTTTTTGTATCCAAGCAAACCGTTTTTTTAGCAATATGAATAGGAAGTTTTATTTATAAGGAAGATGAATAAAGGTTGTTTGGTAAAGCAAAGAAATACAGATTCCTCAAATAAGCTTACAGGAACATTCTGGCACAAAACCATTATTTATTAATTGCTCCTGTTGGTAACATCAACTCAGTTTTGTTTCCTGTGGGTCTTTCACGCATAAAGCTAACTCCCTGATGATTTCTGCTTTTCTTCTCAGACTTTTAGCTGTAGCAAAACCTTTCACTCAGCAGGGACTTAGATGCAAGGATGTATTTGACTTACCAACACTGAGCATTCAGACATGCATTAAAAGTAAACCCCAGCCTATCCAAAAACTAACTTTTACTGGATAAATTCTACAGAAAAGACTTCTAAGTCACTTACTATACTTCAGTAGAATTAGAACATCCACCCCTCCCCTGCCTCGGCCAAAAAACACAAAGGTTATAGTTAAAAACAGTAATTACCATGTAAAACATCTAAGAAAATCAGTGCTGTGACGTTCACCTTCAGATTCCCATATTTAGTGTTTCTAAACCTAAATTAAGCATATAACAAGGAACTCATCAAACTTAGAGAACACTAAAGCATATGCTTAGAAACTATTGTAAATAGATTCAGATAAAGATTACGTTAAAAACAACTGGGAGAACCTCAGAGCACATATTGGACTTAATAGCCACTCATTATATTAGCCGTGAATTGGCATTTGAAAAAACAATAAATTAATGATATAGATTTCAAACCAGTATTTAGTAAGAGAAATATCTCAATTTCATAGAAGTAGTCAGTATAGATAAAATTCCAAAACCTCAATGCAAAATGTCAAACCTGAGTAATTTTAAAATCTGTATGAAAACAATGAGTGTGCAGATAAAAATATTAATTTGTGAGGACCAGTTATTTTTTCATCCCTCACCTCAAATATCATTTATAATTACCCATACATGAATTATGTTTTAGAGTCATTTAATGATCTTGTGAGCAATGTCCTATAAAGGAAAAAAAAAATCTGCTCAACATCTTATCTAGATGTTTGAAAATTTAATAAATACACAGTAAATTTAGTAAAAAAANGTCTCGGCCTCCCAAAGTGCTGGGATTACAGGCTTGAGCCACCGCGCCTGGCCCTGAGCTTATGGATTTTTTAAGTACTGTAAATACCTTCCAGTTTGTTGCGGATCAAATCTCCAATGAGATTAATATTTTGGCATTCTCTACAGTATGAAAAGATGAAAATAAATGGGGAAAATACATTTAGGAAAATCAGTAATAAGTTTTAATTCTTTTTTTCCCAAGAAGGAATTTCACTCTTGTCGCCCAGGCTGGAATGCAATGACATGATCTTGGCTCACTGCAACCTCCGCCTCCTGGGTTCAAGAGATTCTTCTGCCTCAGCCTCCCGAGTAGCTAGGATTACAAGTGCCCACTACTACACCCAGCTAATTTTTGTATTTTTAGTAGGGATGGAGTTTTGCCATATTGGTCAGGCTGGTCTTGAACTCCTGACCTCAGGTGATCCACCTGCCTCAGCCTCCCAAAGTGCTGGGATTACAATCATGAGCCGCAGCAACCGGCCAATAAGAAGATATATTGTACAATGTTTAATCAGGTACTGACATAAGAAAGTCATAATGTTTAAATAGCTTTATCTTACCTTAGATAAACATTAACTTACATTATAGAGAGAAACATTCTAGGCAAGAAGAGGAGGAGATTAAAGAGGAGGAGTTGTCATCTGATATAGTTTGAATGCCTGTCCCTGCCCAAATCTCATGTTGAATTGTAATCTCTACTGACGGAAGTGAGGCCTGGTATGGTGCTGTCTTCATGATAACTGCTGAATTCTTGTGATATCTGTTTTTTAAAAAATGTGTGGCACCTACCTCTTACCCCCTAGTCTCTCTCTTACTCCTGCTTTAACCATGAGGAGTGTCTGCACCCACTTCACTTTCCCCCATAAATAAAAGCTTCCTGAGGCCACCCCAGAAGCTGAGCAGATGCTGGCACTATGTTTCCTGTATAGCCTGCAGAACTAGAAGCCAACTAAACCTCTTTTCTTTATAAATTACCCAGTCTCAGGAATTTCTTTATAGCAATGCAAAAATGTCCTAACACATCCTTCCCTCGGTTAATTTATTTTATACTTGTTATAATTATAGGAAAATGGGACAAGTGATGCCTTCTGTTTTGGAAATATTATCACCCTCCATAAAGGTCACCTAGAACTAAAGTAAGGGCTGAAGGGACAGAGAAGAGAGAGATCTTAGGAGAGGAAGACACATTTGTCACCCCGATTTAGAGTGATAAAGTAAAAATGATCAATCAGAAACCAGACAGAATTTAGGGAAAATAGATGCTTGCTCAATCTTGCCTTTAACATACATCTCAACTCCAAAATGGCGCCTGTAGAATCTGTTGACCAAGATGGCCTCAGTGTTCCTCAGCATGACTGAACTTTAGACAGATTTCCTCCCTTTTCTTACAGCATTTACTCTAGAAAACTTGCAACCATAAATCCTTTCTCTGCCCCCTGAGATACAAATCATCTCCCAGTCTCTTTCAGTTTTATAACCCAGAAATGTATTTTTCAAACACCTGGGAGTGATCCCTTTGAATTATATTCATCAGGAAAGATAGAGCCCCCTCATCGCCCAGGCTCTTTCATAAGTACCAATTAGCAAACACAGATAACGTAATCATATGGGCCCTCCTCCCTAATGATCTTTAGTCCTTTTCCAGTAGCTCACTCCAGAACTTAAAAACTCTCCCACTTTCTGTTTCAATAGAGTTGAGTTCAATTTCTTTCCCTTGTTGCAATAATCTTGAATAAAGTCTTCCTTGCTTGTTTAACATGTCTGGCACAATTTTTGGCATGGTAATCCTACTGAATTCCTCAGTCAAAAGAAATATATATATTTCTTAATAAATAGGCAAGCAGAAGTACAAAAACATGGAAACAAATTATGTTTCATTTCTGATGTGAGTGATAGCAGTCAATACACTATCAACCATGATTTCTACTGTGTTTTAACTAGGAGAAATATTAAGTTAAATTATTTCAAATCTTGCTTCTCCTTATCACAAAATATAGATTTGGTGACCTGAGGCTTTCTTTTTCAATATTTAAGACTTAACGATTTTTTAAAAAAATCTTCAACAAGTATCTCATATTACATGAATTAAATCATGCAGCAAACTATTGCATTTTGGAATATGTCTTGGGTTTGAATTACCCAAGACAATTTTTGTGATGCCTGCCCAAATAAAACAGATTTTTATTTTATCAGCACCCATTTTTTGTTTTTTAACTTCAGTTGTATTTTAAAGTATCAAAGTTCAACAATGAATGGTTTGAATTTCAAAAGGCTCAGTCTTGAGAGTGGTATGAATTACAAAGAGCAGCCTTGTTTAAACAACATTTAAGACAATTCATTATACTATTTGAATTAAAACTGGTATGGTCTTAGTTTTAGTTTCCTTCTTACCCCTTCATGTAGCACATGGTATTTTTCTGCCAGAAACAACTCCTAGATAGCATATCTATCCTGTGCTTTTGTTGGTAGAGTATATGGATTGGTTCTTGGTATTGTCTTTAATTATATTTGGTAAAATAAGCACTTAGATTTTCGTGCTCTGTGATTTTAAAGTAAAATTACAGGGTTTTGTTTTTAGATAAATACTAATTTGCAAAAACAGAATTGACTAGGACAAAGTAAGGGTGTGAGTAGCAATAATGAGTAATATAAAATGTTTATATTTACACGAGAAATTTTATAAATAAGTTACACTTTTTTAAAGTTTAAAATTGTGTTTAAAATTGATGCATGCAAACACAAAGGAAAAGACAATGCACATTACTGTGGTTTTCACACAGTAGGTGATCAACAAACTATAACTATGAGTGCATATTACTCCTGCCTTCACCGTGAGAAGTGCCTGCTCCCACTTCAGCATCCCCCATGAATAAAAGCTTCCTGAGGCCTCCCCAGAAGCTGAGCAGATGCTGGCACTATTTTCTGTACAGAACTGTGAGCCAAATAAACCTCTTTTGTTTATAAATTATGTGGTCTCCAGTAATTTATAAATCATTGCACTAATAGTTTATTGATCATTTACTATGTAAAAAGCACAGTAATAGACTTCATATATATAGTATGTCACATTTAATTCTTAACTTTTTTTTTTTTGCTGATTCTTGACCTGTGTGTTAATAGATTCATTCCTTGTTCTTCCCCTGTGGTTCTCGCTGTCAGCAGACTTCTGACTAGGATTGGACTTTTAAAGGTCCTGGAAGGAGACTAGAATACAAGAGAAAGGAGAATCCAGAGTATTTCTGCCCACACTTTTCCTTGGGCACCATCTCCTGCAGTGGTTGGTCTTCTAGTTAGTCCGGTGTGATCCAGCCCACTGCCAGCAGGTGACCCTAGTTCACAGACTCTGCTATTTCCTCTTCTCCCTTTGTCTTTCTTATTGTAATTTCTGGGTTAGCTAACTTTTTGTTATTTGTCTTCTCATATCCTCTAGTACCTGTGTTCTCAATGCCCTAGGTTAATCTCCGTCTTTAAAAAAAAAAAGGGATTTCTCTTTTCTTCATAAAGTGGTTTCTCCTTTTCTATTTGACTGACAAAGTTTTGTTATCTCCTACTTGACAAAGAAGGACTGACAAAATTCACAATATTTAAGTAACATGCCAAGGGTAACACACATAGTGATTAAGTAGCAGATGACATTTTTTGCTAAGACCTATCCAAGTCCTAAACTGTTCTTTCCATGCTACCCTGTCTCCCTTTTATTATCATAATGATGAAATAACAAGTAATCACATATTCTAATAATCTAGGTATTTTAGGATATTGCAAAATCAGGAATCATTCTGTCCTTTTAATCAATGTATTATATCATTCTTTTTACAAACCTGTGAGACAAATATTTTGAAAATATACCAAGACCATAAAATATGGACAATCACAAATATTTTTTAATATATCCTTCATATCTACAAAAGATGAAATGATCAATGAGATTTTTAATATTGTTTTTTCAGATCTCTGCTGCCTAAAAGCTATTCCTTATATTTTCAAGCTTAGCCAACAGATCTGCGACTTCTTTCAAAATAAAAATCAGAAAAGAGAGCCCTCTGCCAAGTTTCACGGGTATGAACTGGTAGTCACTGCTTCAAGGGAAAAGGTGTTTGAGTATAATTTTCTTATCTTTCCTAGGGAAGAAATGACTAATTACTTAAAATAGTCAATAAATTTTTTTTTACACAAATAATACATGCCAGAAACTTTTCTAGTCACCAGAAATATAACAGTCAACAAGAAAGACATAGAGACTTGAGCTCACAGAATTTACATTTTAGATAAAGGAGACAGATAAACAAGAAACATAAATAAATTACATAAGTATGTTATTAATAAGTGATAAGGAAAAAGAAAAAAATGATAAAGGTAAGAGGGATGAAGAAGGCAGAGTTGAAAGAACAGGTTGAAAGTTTAATTGGCCTTACTGAAAAGATGATGTTTGATTAAAACCTTTATTGAGGACTTAGCATGGGATATCTGAATAAAAAAAAAAAAGGTTTCAGCATGAGTAAGAATAAGTGCAAAGGAGATGGTACATTTTGCATTTTTGAGAAACAGCAAGAAGACCACATACCTGGAACAGAATGAAGGGCTGGGTTATTGCTAGAGTATTAGGTGTGAAGTCATGTAGGAGGGAAAAACACGTACCACATTGTGGGATATCAAAAGGACTCTGGCTTTTATTCTCCTAGGCTTTGGAACAGAAGACAGATATAATCTGATTAATTGTTGTAAAAAACCACCCTGGCCACTATGCTAAGAACAATCTATAGAGGATAAAGAATAAAAGCCAGGACCAATTAGGAGCCTATGAAAATGAACTATGAGAGAGATGCTGGTGACCCTGCCCAAATTTTTGTCAGTGGAGGTAAATAGAAGTGACTGGATTAGATTCTGGGCACACTGTTTTGAAGGTCTTCCCAGCTTGGATTCCTATTAGGTTAGATATAAGGTATGAGAGAAAAGAGTCAAGGACTTGGGTCCTAAACAATTTGTACGTGAATTTCCATTAAAGTAAATAACATTTCTATAGCAAAGTACAATGGCACATATAGGAGGTTCCTACCTCTGACTTCAGCCTCCAAGAGTGGTATCAACAAATGAAAAAATTAAAGAAAGAACATTTTGAAATCACTACTGAGAACAATAAGTTTAAACAGAGAAATGAAAGACCAAGCTGACTTCCTAAAGTAGTGAACACTTCATTGATACTCATTAGATTGAAACATACAGAGAGGGAAAAAACCTGTGATATGTCACAATGGGAAATACCCTCCCAACTGAATTGAAATGCACCCCAGTTAAAGATATTAATAAAGAATCTCAGAAGGTAAAACACATTGAAATATTCAAAGAAAAAAACTGAGCATTCCCTAAGTTGAGTTCATCCTTAATTATTCATGATCCCAGGGCTATTGTAAAAGTAAAAAAATGAATTAGTACATAAATGAATGATTGAATTAATTAAGTAACCATGTATTCAACTTTAGCTCATTAGAAAGAACAACTGGCCTCAAATACAGTGTAAAAAGACCAAAAAAAGTCACAGAGGCTCCATTAGAACACAAATACACTACCTTATCTGATATGCACATATATGGTCAAAAGGAAAAGAAACAGTAAGTTATCTAGTTATCTTTTCTAGAGAGTGGAGAGGCACATATCCTCTTCCAAAAAATAAAGCATAAGTAAAACTTAAATAAATATGAATAATTCAACCAGGAAGAACATATAACACCAAGAACTGGAGAAGAGTCCTACTTATTAACTTACACTTTAATACAACCTAAGACACCAGATTCCATAAAAAAGAGAATGAGATGGAGACACTGCAGACCTAAGAAAACAAATTAATCACCAAATCAGCATCTCTATAAATAAAATAAAAGCAATAACAGAACAGACATAAGTAAAAATTGAATAATGACACATGAAAGCCTTGAGAAAAAGAAAAGAATGAAGACATAAGATAGAGAATAACAGAAGGCAAGGATTGTTCAGTATAATGATAATTATTTGTTCACAATGGGATAATTCAATAAATGGAAGAGGAAACATATTCAAAGATAAGATGTAGAAAAATGTTTCTAAAGTGAAGAGTTAATTATGAAGACTGAAAACAATAGATTAAAAAAACACCAGATAACAGGAAATTTTGATTTTAAAATGCTCAATATTAAGACCTATTATATGGATAAACTTCAAAGATAAAAATTCTTCAAGTATATAGGTAGCAAAAGCAAATTACCCCCAAAGGAGAGAAATAGTCAGGGTGCCATCAAATCTATAATGTAACAATAAATGCCATAAGATGATGGAACAATATTAAAAAGTTCTAAAAGAATGAAAGTGAGATCCAAGAATTAACTCAGATCTAGTTAAGATGCTATTCAATTATGCAAACAACCAGAATATATTCCCAGGCATAATATCTAACATTTAATGCTATCATTGGCCAAACCTATTCTAAGTGATTTTTTTAAGTGTTATCTTCACAACAATAATACAAGCGAGATTCTGTTATTCACTTAACTTTACATATGAGAAAACTAAGGTATAATGAGATTATATAATTTGCTCTAAGTCTCATTTGCATCTAGGCTATCTGGTTCCAGAGACGATACTTGTATTAGTCTGTTCTCATACTGCTATAAAGTAATACCCAAGACTGGGTAATTTATAAAGAAAATAGGTTTAATTGATTCACAGTCCCACATGGCTGGGAGGCCTCAAGTAACATAATCATAGCAGAAGGGGAAAAGGCACATCTTACACGGTGGCAGGCTACAAACAGTGTACAAGAACAGGGAAAATTGCCTTATAAAACCATCAGATCTCATAAAAACTCAGTATTATGAGAACATCATGGGGAAAAAATGCCCCCATGATCCAATCACCTCCCACCTGGCGATTGGTGGGAGGTGATTTCAGCACATGGTGGTTATTAGATTACAATTCAAGACAAGATTTGGGTGGGGACACAGAGCCAAACCATATCAATGCCTTACTACTTTACTTATGGAAAATCAAAAATTAAGAACTTAAAGAATATCCAATAAATACAGAACCCATGTCCTTTTCCCAGGAAACAAAAATAAAAAAGAATATTGATAAAATTCAGTCTAAGGCCAGCAAAATAATGGTTGCCACATTGCAAAACAAGGTTGCAGAATATGCAGGTACAACATGCTAAGCAACTGGGCCCCTGGTTTTGCCCCATGGGCCAATGTCCCTCTGTAATCAATAAAGGCATAACACTGATGCTTTGAAGGCATCACTGAAGTATTTTCAGCTTTCTCCTCCCTGCAGGAAAAGGAAAGAAATATCCAATTTTATCTCAAGCCAAGTGAAAAGGAATTCAAAAGATAAACTTTAGAGTTTTGTATGTATCCTCTGAAGTTTGAGGAAATAAGGGATTAGTGTCTGCTATAAGCTTAGGAAATCTAAAGGCAAAATGGTGGGCTCTCAACCAGGGGAAGGACAGAAGGAAAGAGATTGAACTGCTTTGGGAAGTAAGCTGCCCTTTGAAATAATGCCCCCCCACCCCCCCACCCCTCGCACAGAGTGGGTGTTCTTTCAGGACAAAATCAGCCAGGAGCCAAGAGAACTGTCTGGAATGGATGGGCAAGGTAGGAAAATTTGACTGAAGTTTAAAAGCAACAACAGCAGCTGGTAGATGCATTGCTCACATTATTGTAACTGTGCATGGAGGTTCCCAGTAGGGAAATATCTGAGAGACCCACAGAGGCCCTAGAAGAAAACAAGTAACATAGGAAGCTGCCATAACCAGAGGACAAGTCCAGGTCACTAGATCCTACCTGCCCAAGACTGCCTTTTCTCTTAATCTACTCTCCTCCTGGACCCCAAGAGGGGAAGAACCTTAGCTATTGGGTGAGAGAGAAGAGGCAAAAGGGCTGGAAAATCAAAGCAAAAATAAGTCCTGAACGTCAACCTTCCCTGCCCTTCAGTCACTCTTCCAAAAGCTGACTTTAACTCAGAATGTTCAGAAAGTTGATGATATCAATGGCATGGACATTTAAATATTGATAGCAGATGGCTCTTGTGATTAAAATTGACCAAAGTCCACATAGATAGTGGGCATAAAGGTCAAAACTGGGATGAGGAATTTGTTTCCCATTTTATAATGAATTCATTGAATCGGATTCCAATAAAACACAGTTACACAGAGGTGGATTGTGGGATGCTTTGAGGGTCCAGCATAAGGCAAGACTCATTTGTAGATGTAAATCTGCCTGGCTGTAAAATGTGGATGGAAGGGCATAAAAACCAGATGGGACAGACCCACTGGTTGATCTGTTTCAGGGCTGAGCAATTCTAAAAACACATATTTACAAATCATTCAAAAGGTTTAGAGTGCTATAAATTTAAAATCAAACATGGGGCCAGTGATATACAGTTGATCCTCATTATTTTCAGATTCTGTATTCATGAATTCACCTATTTTCTAAAATTTATTTGTAGCCTCATAATCAATACACAATGTATTTTCACAGTGATTTGTGGACATAGGTAGAAGGGAAAAACTTTGAATTGCCCAATGCACAGGACCCCAACTGAGGCTGAAAATAAAACATTGTGACTTCTTCTTCATTTATCATAAACAAGTGTCTTTTCATGGTCTATTTGCTGACATGTTTTTTGCATTTTGTGCTTTTGCTGGTGATTTCACTGTGTTAAAATGGCCCTAGCATAGTGCTGAAGTCCTACCTAGTGTTCCCTAGCACAAGAAGACAGTGATGTGCCTTATGGAGAAAGTACGTGCATTACATAAACTTAATTCAGGCATGAATTATGGTGTTGCCAGCTGTGAGTTCAATGTTAATACATCAGCCATATATATATATATATACACATACATATGTTAAATAAAATAAAACAGAAATACACACAAAACTGGTTATATAGTTATGAGAACATTGTGAGTAAAGGTTTGCAAGGGACCTAACCCTGTATTTTCCTTAGGGGCAATGGTTAGTATCACCAGTGACTTTATAGAACAGAATGGTTGCAAGTAACAAGAATCAACTGCAACAGACCAGTATTTTATGAAATATATTTGCCTTTGTGCTATAACATGGGCATGTAAGAAAGGAATCCCGAGTACACTATGGGCTTGCTCTCAGCACTTAAAGGACAGAAATGTGTTTAACAAGGAACATTAAACTATATTGTCCCAGTTTACTCTGAGCTGCACATAGTGGGAGCTTCTTATAGTGGAGAATTCATACTGTAAGGAAAGCATAACCTTCCTACCAAGAAATATTAGGCCCTACTAAGAGAACAGCCACCCCCCTGGGTCTGAAGGAAATTTGTGACTCAGGAAGTCAAATAAGCTGGGAAAATACTGTTAATCCTCCTAGTGGTAACTCCTTAGGAGCCTCAAGGCTACTGCAACAAAGTCCGTATCAGAAGACATCTGCTGTCTCCTGTGGCTTTTGCAAGCCTTGCCACATTGGGCCTTGGGAAAGGTAATCAAGTCAGTGAATGTTCCCCGCTTTTACAGGCTCTAATTCATGTCGAGTAGGTAAACAGTCTCAGAGGTGATATTTCTGTGAACACTATTTCTCAGATAAATGAGGACCCATTGGTGACTAATGGCTTAATCCTTTTCAAGGAGGACTAAAAGTCTGAAATATCAAACCAAAGGATTGTGAATACTGACAAATTGATCGTGATCTAATTACCTTTCCAAGGCAATGATAGAAGACAACTTCCTCCTAGTGTACACCCTAGAGGACTGAAGAGCAAGATGAAAACAGCAATGATGCTCAAGAGGTTCAACTTGTATTTCTGGAATTTTTTAAGTGTTCTGAAAGGAGTCTTCATAATTTTCTGCTTAAATCTGTCTTCTCTAAATATGGCATTGCAATCCCCACAAAGGTAAAAAGAAACAACACTGTTCATGTCTCTTAATTACACAATATGTACTCCATTCTAAAGGTAGCAAGTAAGTAATTTAGGGTCCTAGAACAAATATCTCAGCTGTAAATTTTGCTATGGTCTGAATGTTTGTGACTCCCTCCAAATTAATAATCTGAAACCTAATCTTCAAGGTGATGGGATTAGAAGGTAGGGCTTTCTAGAGATGATTAGGTCAGAGGGCAGAGTCTTTATAAATGGGATTAATGTCCTTATAGAAGAACTGTCTTGCCCTTTCTATCACGTAAGGACACAACCAAAAAGGTACCGTCTATGAATTATAAAGCTGGTCCTCACCAGATACCAAATCTGCAAGTGCTTTAGTCTTGGACTTCCCAGCTTCCAGAACTGTAGTAATAAATACATTTTCATTGTTTATCTGCAACCCAATCTATAGTACTTTGTTATAGCAGCCCAAATGGGCTAAAGTAGTAAATACATAATTGTTTAAACTCTGAACTCATTGTGCTTTCATTGTATCAACTTTGTGACACTTGCTATTCTGTTTAATATCCTCTCCCACTATAACTTCATCACTATTAAGACAGAACACTTTCTGCCCAAAGGTAAAAAAATGTTAATTTCAAAAACTGAAAACAGAAAGTGTAAAACTTAATATTCAGTCTGCTGCTATAATGTTGTAAGGTACAAATAATTTATATATAAATATTAAATAGCAATGTGAGGAATGTTTTAGAAATCCTAATGAAAACATTGATCAGGTTTATAAACTAGTTTTGCGTTAGTTTGTGCTCAGATAGAATTTTCAACATTATTGATGTTTACATCAATTAATGTGTTTTTGAGAATTCTCAGCATTCTCAGCATTAAAACAAGCCCTTTTTATAGGAAACAATGATTTCTTTCCTCAAGAAGTTTACAATCCTGGTGAGACATATGAAACATACAACAGAAGCACAAATAAGACCTTGCATAGCAAGGTGCCCAAAACATGAGTCACAGTCAACAAAAGAGATCCAGAGTGGGAAAAAATAGCCATAGGAAACATCCAGAAATGCTTTCTGAATTAATTTAAAAAAATAAGATAAAAAACAGGGAAGGTGATCCTTTAGATAACAGAAGCCAAATTACCAGGTGGAAATCAGCCAGGAAGGGGCTTACTCTCTTGGGAAAATGAGAGCAAACAAAATTAGACTGGGAGTATAAGTGGAAATTATAGCAGATGTTAATACTGATAGGGATTTAGAGTAATATGGCAAGAAATAGAAAGCCATTGGGGATTTTTGACAAGAAAAATACTTCTACTTTTGTCCAATTTCAATTCATCTTTCACATGAATATCACTCAACATTTAAATGTAAGCAAATGTAAGCATGGTAATGAAATACTTTAGGAATCTGCTTTTCAGTTAAGTCCAATGCCTTTGCATGTTTCTCAGAATGCCAGCCTCGCCAGTCTCATTTTTTATCATTCCATTGTGTTTTTGACCCTGTCTGTCTCTGTCTCACACACACACATCACCCATACACACAATGCTGTGCAAATATGCTCGTTTTACTACCCCAGCAATAGTATATTCCCTTTAATGTCCTTGTGCTTTGCTCTATCTGGTATATAATCCCCTTAATCTTTCTTACCCTTCAAAACTCTACCCGAACTTCCAACTCTGTGATTTTTATGCTGAGTCAGAATTAGAGGCAAGAACTCTTGGTTTATGTCAGGGGTTGGGAATCTATGGCCTACAGGCCAAATCCAGCTGCTGACTGTTTTTGTAACTAGTTTGTTGGGAACACAGTCGCTCTCATTTGTTTATTTACTATGGCGGTTTCTGCAGTATAATGCAGAGTTGAGTAGTTGCAACAGACATTTACTATCTCAACATTTAAATTAAAAGCATGCCTGCCCCTGGTTCATGGTTTCTGCCTCCATTGTAGAACTTCCCATTTGTTTCATAAATATTTATTTATGTATTCTTATCTGATCCATTAAGCCAGAAATTGTGTTTCCTACAATTGTCCACAAATCCCTACTTGACCTAAATCCTGCCTAGTTCTTCAAACTTATTTTGTTCCACCTGCATCCCCACCAAGCTTTATAAGCCTCTTCTCAGTTATTTGATGCCTCTAAAAGCATCCTCATCTAAAGATCCTGATACAAGCTGTTCCTTCATTTTTCTATTCATGAGGAGGGCTCTTTGTCCCCCTTCAGATTTCAGCTTAATTACCACAGCCCCAAAAAGGCCTCTTCCTTGACCCATACGTAGCACACAACCCATATCTTCCACTCCTATTATTATTCTCTATCAAAGCATGTGGCTTATTTTATTCATGGCACTTAACAAAAGCCAGGAAGTGCCACGCCCACTGAGAGTGACCAAAATATCAACAAAACCAACCTATTTTGAGCAGATCTTCAGACAGAAAACACTGAGAGTTGATGGAGAAGCGACACACACATTGAGGCTGAAAAGAAAGGAAGTTGGGGACCCTGCTGGGGTACTCAAATGTTAGAGCTAGTTTCCAGCCTGAATGGATCCTGGGAAAAGAGTGGGTCAAGGGACAGAGAAAGAACCCACTCTTGCTGTGGATGGCTGGGATGCTAGCTACAAGGCAACCAATGTCCCTCATGGACATTTGAAATAGCAGGCTAATCTGCCCAGAGAGTAGGCAGAGACAGACAGAGCCAGGGGCCTTTGTGCCCATAGACACCCCGTCCTCCAGGATTCCACATCTCTCTCCAATTACCTCTAGCCCCAGCTATCCACCTAGCCAGGAGACAGTGGGACTGGCTTACCCAAGGACCATGGCACGTCTGTTCTGCAGGCCCTCCTGCCCACCAGTCCCTACTAGGGTCTTTTGTGCATATCACGGACTTTGCTGCCTAGCCTGGGCGATTTGCTTTCTATAAGTAGTTGCCCAGCGACCTAGGAGCACTTCAGATTCCTCAACACAGTTGCAGCTCAACTCCAAGGGTCTGAAGGATGGAGCTATGGCCTGATCCCATTGCCCCAGGGCTGTGACAGGCATCTTGGGAATGCTGAGCAAAGATCTGTGGCTGGCACCAGAGTTGGGGAGGAGCCTCCACTGTCAGAGTACTGAGAGAGATGAAACATGCAGGATCATGGACTGGTGCAGGAGCAGGATGGACCTCCCTCTACAGGGCTGGGCTGGAAAAGGTGTGGCCTACCTCCCTTCCATGGCCTCTACCCAATAGAGTCCTGTAGCCCAGGACACCTAACAAAGGAAGTGCACAGGTACAGCACCAGTGATCAGAGAGGGATCCCTCAAGGTCTAGGAGCAGACATAGTGATGAGGGCTTCTCTCTCTTCCTCCACCAAAAAGCATGGCTGTTAATGCAAGGAAATACACAAGAGCCGTGTGGCTGAGTAACAGCCTATCTGCTGGTCACTACTCTAAAACAGCATCCACTGGATCATAGCCCAAGCTGCAACACCAAAAATATTCTTTTAATACACACCCCTGTGATATCAAAGGCTAGAATCCAGCCACAAATAAAGATTCTATACGGAGCCTTGACCCTCTGAAAGCATCCAGAAATGAAGCCAATTGACCCTACTCAAATTACACCACAGTAAAGAACACCAGCCTTCTCAGATGAGAAATAAGCAGCACAAGAACTCTGGCAATTTAAACAGTTATAATGCCCCCTTATCTCCCAATCAGCTCACTAGCTCCCCAGCAATTGTTCTTAACCAGACTGAAATGACTGAAATGACAAAAATAGAATTCAGAATCAGGAAGAAAAGGAAGCCCACTGAGATTCAAGAGAAAGCTGAAACCCAATCCAAGGACTCTAGTAAAACAATCCATAAGATGAAAGAGATGAAAGAAAGCCATTTTAAGGAAGAACCAAATTGCTCTTCTGGAACTGAAAAAATTCAATAAAATGTTCATAATATATTCAAAAGCATTAACAGAAAAATAGACTAAGCTGAAAAAAAAATCTGAGAGCTTGAAGACTGGTTCTTCAAATCAGTGCATTCAGACAAAAATAAAGAAAAAAGAACTTTAAAAAATGAATAAAATATCCAAGAAATATTGGATTATATAAAGAAACCAAACCTACAACTCATTGGCATTCCAAAGAGAGAAGGAGAGAGAATAAGCTACTTGGAAAATATATTTGAAGACATGGTCCATGAAAATTTCCATAATCTCACTAAAGAGGTTGGCATGCAAATTCAAGAAACACAAAGAACCTCTGGTAGGTACTATATAAGATGACTATCACCAAGGCATATAGTGCCTTTCAGATTCACCAAAGTAAATGTGAAAATAAAAATCTTAAACACATCTAGAAAGAAGGGTCAAGGCACATACAAAGGGGACCCAATCAGACTAGTAGCAGACCTACAGGCCAGAAATTGTGACCCTATTTTCGGCATCCTTAAAGAAAAGAAATTCCAAATGGGAATTTCATATCCTGCCAAAGTAAGTTTCATAAGTGAAGGTGAGATAATCCTTCTCAGACAAGCAAAGTCTAAGAGAATTCCTAACAACTAGATTAGCCTTATGAGAAGCTCTTAAGGGAATGTTAAGCATGGATTCAGAAGAATGACACTTGCTACCACAAGGACACACTTAAGCACAGGCCACAGACACTTTAAAAAATCTACACAATCAAATTTACAAAACAACCAACAACATGATGATAGGCTCAACATTTCATATATCAATACTATGAATGAAAATGGTCTAAATGCTTCGTTTAAGACAGAGTGGCAACCTGGATAAAAAGACAAGACCCAACTGTTTGCTATCTTCAAAAGGCCCATGTTATATTTAATGATACCCACAGGCAAAAACAAAAAAATAGCAGGAGTTGGTATTATTATGTCAGATAAAACAGATCTTAAACCAACAAAATTAAAAGGACAAACACATAATATACATTCTTCTCATCTGCACACAGAACATATTCTAAGATCAACTCCATGCTCAGTCATAAAGCAAGTCTCAATAAATTCAAGAAAATTGAAATCATACTAAGCACACTCTTGAACAACAGTGCAATAAAAATAGAATCAATATGAAGAAGATCTCTCAAAACTACACAAATGCATGGAACTTGAACAATTGCTCCTGAATAACTTCTGGCTGAACAACAAAACCAAGGCAGAAATAAAAAAAATCATTGAATCTAATGAAAGTAGAGACACAACTTACCAAATCTTTGGGATGCAGCTCAAGCAGTGTTAAGAGAAGTTTACAGAACTAAACACCTTAATCAAGAAGTTAGAAAGATTTCAAAGTAACAATCTAACTTTATGCACCTAGAAGAACTGGAGTGGGAAAATAGCAGAACAATTCCAAAGCTAGCAGAAGAAAAGAAATAACTAAAATTGGAAAAGAACTGAACAATATTGAGACACAAAATTCCACACAAATATCAATGAAACCAAGGGTGGTTCTTCAACAGAATAAATAAGATTGGCAGAGCATGGCAGAGCACTAAACTAGATTAACTGAGAGAGCAGAGAGAGACAGGAGAGACAGAGAGAGAGAAAGAAGCAGAGAGAGTGTGTGTCAGAGAGAGTATATCAGAATAAGTACAATCATAAATAACAAAAATAAAAACCATATATGACAGACACACAGCTGGTATCATATTGAATCAGGAAAAACTGAAATCCTTTCCTCTAAGATCTGGAATATGCAAGGATGCCCACTTTCACCATTGTCATTCAACATAATACAAGGAATCCTAAATAGAGCAATTACACAAGAGAAAGAAATAAAGGGCATCCAATTTGCAAAGGAAGAAGTCAAATTATCATTGTTTGCAGATGATATAATCTTATATTTGGAAAAACCTAAAGACTACCCCCACCCAAATTATTAGAACTAATAAATTCGTTAAAGTTGCAGGATGCAAAATGAACAAAATTTTGTAGCATTTCTACATAACAACAGTAAACAATCCGAAAAAGAAATCAAAAAAGTAATCCAAAGTACAAGAGCCACACATAAAACTAAATACTTAGAAATTAACCAAAGAAGTAAAAGATCTCTAAAATGAAAACTATAAAACAGTGTTAAAAGAAATTGAAGAGGACACCAAAAATGAAAAAGATATTCCATGTTCATGGATTGGAAGAACCATTATTGTTCAAATGTCATACTACCTAAAGCAATCTATAGATTCAATGTGATTTCTATCAAAACACATATTGAATTATTCACAAAAATAGAAGAAGCAATCAGAAAATTTATATGAAACAACAAGAGACCCAGAATAGTGAAAGACATCCTGAGTGAAAAGAACAAAACTGAAGGAATCACATTACCTGACTTCAGATTATACTACAGAGCTACAGTAACCAAAACAGCCTGGTACTGGCATAAAAGCAGACACATAGACCAATGGAACAGAATAGACAACTGAGAAGCAAATCCACACACCTACACTGAACTCATTTTTGATACAGATGCCAAAAACATACATTGGGGAAAGGACAATCTCTTCATTAAAAGGTACTGGGAAAATTGGGTGTCCATATGCAAAAGAATGAAACTGACTCTTCTCACTATAAACAAAAACCAAATCAAAATGAATTAAAGACTTAAATCTAAGAACATAAACCATGGAACTACTACAGGAAAGCATTGGAGAAACTATCTAGGACACTGGTCTAGGCAAAGATTTCTTAAGTAATATTCCACAAACACAGGCAACTGAAGCAAAATGGACAAATGAAATAATGTCAAGTTATAAAGCTTCTGCACAGCAAAGGAAACAATCAGCAAAGTGAAAAGACAACCCACAGAATGGAATAAAATATTTGCAAACTATCCATCTGACATGGGATTAATAACCAAAATATATAAGAAGCTCAAACAATTCTATAGGAAAGAACCTAATAATCTGATTTTAAGACTAGCAAAAGATCAGATTAGATATTTATCATAAGAAGACATACAAATGGCAAACAGGTGTATGAAAAAATGCTCAACATCATTGGTCATCAGAGAAATGCAAATCAAAATTACAATGAGCTATCCTATCATCCCAGCTAAAATGGCTTTTATCTAAAGGACAGGCAATAAGAAATGCTGAATGCTGGCAAGGATGTGGAGAAAAGGGAACCCTCATACACTGTTGATGGGAATTGTAAATTAGTACAAGCACTATAAAGAACAGTATAAAAACGAAAACTAGCCAGGTATGGTGGCTCATGCCTATATTCCCAACACTTTGGGAGGCCGAGGTGGGTGGATTGCCTGAGCTCAGGAGTTAGAGATCAGCCTGGACAACACAGTGAAACTCCATCTGTACTAAAATACAAAAATTAGCCGGGCATGGTGGCATGTGCCTGTAATCCCAGCTACTTGGGAGGCTGAGACAGGAGAATCACTTGAACCTGGGAGGCAAAGATTGCAGTGAGCTGATATCATGCCACTGCACTCCAGCCTGGGTAACAGAGCAAGACTTCCATCTGAAAAAAATTAAAAAATAAAATAAAATAAAAACTAAAACTAGAAACCACCATTCTATTTCTAGCAGTCCCACACCTAGGTATATACCCAAAATAAAGGAAGTCAGTCTATCAAAGAGATATCTGCATACCTATGTATGTATGTATGTATGTATTTATTTATTTTGAGATGCTGTCTTGCTCTGTCTCCCAGGCTGGAGTGCAATGGCATGATCACAGTTCACTGCAGCCTTGATCTGAGATCACTGCAGCTTTGATCTCCCAGTCTTAAGTGATCATCTCACTTCAGCTTCCTGAGTAGTTGGCACTACAGGCACACATCGCCATGCCTAGCTAATTTTTTTAATGTTTAGTAGAGTCACGATCTCACTATGTTGCCTGGGCTTGTCTCAAATTCTTAGTTCAAGCAATCCTACCCACCTCAGCCTCCCAAAGTGCTGGGATTACAGGTATGAGCCATCATTCCCTGTGATCTCATGTTTATTGCAGCACTGTTCACAATAGTCAAGATTTTGAAGCAATCTAATTATACATCAACAGAAAAATGAATAAAGAAAATGTGATACCTGGACACAATGGAGTACTATTCAACCATAAAAAAGGATGAGATCCTGTCATTTGCAACTTGGATGGAATTGGAAGTCATTATATTCAGTGAAATAAGCCAGGCACAGAAAAACAAACGTCACATGTTCTCACTTATTTGTGGAAGCTAAAAATTAAGACAATTGCATCCACGGAGTTAGAGAGCAGAATGATGAGTATCAGAGGCTGGGAAGGGAGGGGATGTGGGATGATTAAAGGATACGAAAATATAGTTAGATGGAATGAATAAGAGTTAGTATTTCATAGTGCAACAGGGTGGCCACAGTCAACAAAATTTTATTGTACATTTTAAAATAATTAAAACAGTGTAATTGGAATGGATTGTCTGTAACACAGAGAAAGAATAAATGCTTGAGGTGATGCATTCCCCACATCATGGATACCTCTGATATGATTATTATGCATTTTGTGCCTATATCAAAATATCTCATGTACCCCATAAATATATACACCCTGTACCCACAAAAAATAAAAATAATTTTAATAGAAATGACAAAAGTGACATTAGAACTGATCCCAAAAAACACAAAAGATCCTCAGAGACTATTATGACCAATTTAATACACACGAATTAGAAAACCTAGTGGAAATAGGTAAGTTCCTGGAAACATACAACCTCTGGAGATTGAATCAGGAAGAAAGTGAAAACCTAAGTAGACCAATAGTGAATTTCAAAATTGAATCAGTAATAATAAAAAAAAAAAAACAATCAACCAAAAATGCCATGGGCTAGATTGATTCACAGCCAAATTCTACCAGATGTACAAAGAAGAACTGGTACCAATCCTCTTGAGACTATTACAAAAAATGGAAGAGAGGTTCCTTCCTAGCTCATTATATGAAGCCAGCATCAGCCTGATACCAAAACTGGGAAGACTGACAACACAAATGGAAACTTCAGGTCAATATCTCTGATGAACATAGACACAAAAATTCTGAACAAAATATTAGCAAACCAAATCCAGCAGTAAATGAGAAAGTTAATACACCATGATCAAGTAAGTAGGCTTTATTTCTGGGATACAGTGCTGGTTTAACATACACAAATTAATAAATGTGACTCACAATATAAACAGAATTAAAAGCAAGAATTATCTCAATAGACACAGAAAATCTTTGGATAAAACTCAATTCTCGATTATGATACAAACTCTCAACAGATGAGAAATTGAAGGCACATACTTCAAAATAATAAGAGGCATCTATGACAAACCCACAGCCAACATCATACAGAACTGGCAAAAACTGAAACCATTTCTCTTGAGAACTGGAACAAGACAAGGAAGCCCACTCTCACCACTCCTATTCAACATAGTACTGGAAGTCCTAGTCAAAGCAATTGGACAAGAGAAAGAAAGAATATGCACCTAAATAGGAAAGGAAGCCTAACTGTCTCTCTTTATTGACATTATGATTCTATACCTAGAAAATGCTAAAGGCTGCCAAAAGACCCCTAGAACTGATAAACAACTTCAGTAGTCTCAGTATACAAAATCAATCTGCAAAAATTAGTAGCATTTCTATGTCCAATAAGGTTCAAGCTGAGAGTCAAAATAAAAAACACAATCTCATTTACAGTTACCACAAAGAAAATGAAATATGTGGGAATGCAGCTAACCAAGGATGTAAAAGATCTCTACAAGGAAAACTAAACACTGATGAAAGAAATCAGAGGTGAAGCAAATAAATGGAAAAACATTCCATGTTCATGCATTAGAAGAATCAATGTTATTAAAATGGCCACACTACCCAGAGTAATTTACAGATTCAATGCTATTCCTATCAAACTACTTACGTCATTTTTCATAGAAATAGAAAAACACTATTCTAGAATTTATATGCAACCAAAAATAAAGTGGAATAGCCAAAGCAATCCTAAGCAAAAAGAACAAAGCTGGAGGTATCATACTACCCAACTTCAAGCTATACTATAAGGCTAAAATAATCAAAACAGCATGGTACTACACAAAAACAGAAACATCAACCAATGGAACAGAATAGAGAACTCAGAAATAGTTGTACATCTACAACCATGTGATCTTCAACAGAGTGGACAAAAACAAGCAATGGGTAAGGACATCCTATTCAACACATGGTGCTGGAATAACTCGCTATCCATAAGAAGAACAAAGTTGGACCCTTACCAATCACCACATACAAAAATAAACTCAAGATGGATTAAAGATTTAAATGTAATACCTCAAACTATAAAAATCCTAGCAGAAAATTTAGGAAATACCCTTTTGATACTAGCTTTGGCAAAGAGTTTTGAATAAGCCCCCCAAAAGCAATTATGACAAAACAAAATTCTCAACTGGGACCTAATTAAAAGCTTCTGCACAGTATAAGAAACTACTAAAAGAGTAAACAGAACCTACAGAATGGGAAAAAATATTTGCAAACTATGCATCCATCAAAGTTCTAATATCCAGAATCTATAAGGAACTTAAACAATTCAACAAGCAAAAAAACAACCCCATTAGAAAATGGGCAGAGGACATGAACAGATACTTCTCAAAAGAAGACATACAAATGGCCAATAAACATGTAAAACTGCTCGTCATCACAAATTATCAGAGAAATACAAATCAAAACCACAGTGAGGGCTGGGCGTGGTGGATCATGCCTGTAATCCCAGCACTTTGGAAGGTCGAGGCAGGCAGATCACTAAGTCAGGAGTTTGAGATCAGACTAGCCAACATGGTGAAACCCTGTCTCTACTAAAAATAGGAAAATTAGCTGAGCGTGTTGGTGTGTACCTGTAATCCCAGCTACTTGGGAGGCTGAGGCAGGAGAATTGCTTGAACTCAGGAGGCAGAGGGGCAGAGGTTGCAGTGAGCCAATATTGCACCACAGCACTCCAGCCTGGGCGACAGAACAAGACTCCCATCTCAGGAAAAAACAAACAAACAAACAAACAAAAAACAATGAGGTGATATCTTACACCAGTCATAATGGCTATTATAAAAGTACCAAAATAACAGATACTGGTGATGCTGTGGAAAAAGGGGAAGGCTTAACCATTGTTGGTGGGAATGCAAATCAGTTCACTCACTGTTGAATGCAGTTTGGAGATATCTCAAAGAACTTAAAAGACAGCTACCATTCAATCTAGCAAACCTATTTCTGAGTATATACCCAAAAGAAAACAAATTATTCTACCAAAAAGACACATGCACTTACACGTTCATTGCAGTGTTATTCAATGGTGTACTGGATAAAGGAAATGTAGTACACACACACACCATGGAATACTATGCATCTATAAAGAAACAATAAAACCGTGTCATTTGTAGCAACGTGGATGTAGCTGGAGCCCATAATCCTAAGTGAATTGATGCAAGAACAGAAAATAAAATACTGCATGTTCTCACTTATAAATGGAAACTACATACTGAGTATACATGGACATAAAGATGAAAACAACTATCAACTACTAGGCAGGAGGAAGGGAAGGGACCATAGGTTGAAAAACTGGCTATTGGGTAATATGCTCACTACCTGTGTGATGAGATCAATAACCCAAACCTTAGTGTATTAGCCTGCTTTCAGACTGCTGACAAAGACATACCCAAGACTGGGCAATTTACAAAAGAAAGGTTTAATGGACTTAAAGTTCCACATGGCTGAGGAGGCCTCATAATCATGGCACAAGGTGAAAGCCATGTCTCACTTGGCAGCAGACAAGAGAGCTTGGGAAGGGAAAATCCGCTTTGTAAAACTATCAGATCTTGTGAGACTTATTCACTATCATAAGAACAGCACAGGAAAGACCTGCCCCCATGATTCAATTACTTCCCAATGGGTCCCTCCCAAAACATATGGGAATTCAATATGAGATTTGGATGGGGACACAGGGAAACCATGTCATTGCACCCCTGACCCCTAACAAATCTCATGTCCTCACCAATGATTTCAAAATCAATCATGCCTTCCCAACAGTCCCCCAAAGTCTTAACTACTTTCACCTTTAACTCAAAAGTTCACAGTCCAAAGTCTCACCTGAGACAAGGAAAGTCCCTTCTGCCTATGAGCCTGTAAAATCAAAATCTAGTTAGTTACTTCCTAGATACAACGGGGGTATGGGCCTTGGGTAAATACACCCATTCCAAATAGGAGAAATTGGCCAAAATAAAGGTGCTACAGGCCCCATGCAAGTCCAAAGTCCAGTGGGGCAGTCAAATCCTAAAGCTTTAAAATGATCTTCTTTGACTCCATGTCTCACATACAGGCCACACTGATGCAAGAGATGGGCTCCCACAGCCTTGGGCAGCTCCATCTCTGTGGCTTTGCAGGGTATAATCCCCCTCCTAGATGCTTTCACAGGCTGGCATTGAGTGTCTGCAGCTTTTCCAGACACACAGTGCAAGATGTTGGTGGATCTACCATTCTGGGGCCTGCAGGATGGTGGCCCTCTTCTCACAGCTCCACTAGTTTGTGCCCCAGTAGGGACTCTGTGTTGGGGCTACAACCCCACATTTCCCTTCCACTTCCCTAGCACAGATTCTCCATAAGGGCCCCATCCCTGTGGCAAACTTCTGTCTGGGCATCTAGATGTTTCTACACATCCTCTGAAATCTAGGCAGAGGTTTCCAAACCTCGATTCTTGACTTCTGTGCACTCACAGGCTCAACATCACGTGGAAGCTGCCAAGGCTTGGGGCTTTTACCCTCTGAAGCTACAGCCCAAGCTCTATGTTTGCCACTTTTAGTCATGACTGGAGAGGATGGGATGCAGGGAGCCAAGACCCTAGACTGAACACAGCAGAGGGACCCTGGGCCCAGCCCATGAAACCATGTTTTTCTCTCAGTCCTCTGGGCCTGTGATGGGAGGGGCTGACACACAAGTCTCTGACATGCCCTGGAAACATTCTCCCCATTGTTTTGGTGATTAACAAATGTTAAACCTCTCATTACTATGCACATTTCTGCAACTGGCTTGATTTTCTCCTCAGAAAATGGGATTTTCTTTTCTATCAAATTGTCAGGCTGCAAATTTTTCAAACTTTTATGCTCTTCTTTCCTTATAAAACTGAATGCTTTTAACAGCACCCAATTCACCTCTTGAATGCTTTGCTGCTTAGAAATTTCTTCTGCCAGATACCCAAAATCATCTCTCTCAAGTTCAAAGTTCCACAGATCTCTAGGGCAGGGGCAAAATGTCACCAGTCTCTTTGTTAAAACATAACAAGAGTTGTCTTTGCTCTAGTTCCCAAAAAGTTCCTCATTTCTGTCTAAGACCACCTTAGCCTGGACTTTATTGTCCATATCACTATAAGCATTTTGGGAAAAGCCATTCTACAAGTCTTTAGGAAGTTCCAAACTTTCTCACATTTTTCTGTCTTATTCTGAGTCCTCCAAACTGTTTCAACCTCTGCCTGTTACCCAGTTTCAAAGTTGCTTTCCCTTTTTTGGGTATCTTTTCAGTAGTGCCCCACTCTACTGGTACCAATTTACTGCATCATGCTGCTGATAAAGACATATCTAAGACTGGGCAATTTACAAAACAAAGAGGTTTAATGGACTTAAATTTCCACATGGCCTCAATCATGGCAGAAGGTGAAAGGTACATCTGACATGGCAGCAGACAAGAGAAGAGAGCTTGTGCAGGAAAACTCCCCTTTTTAAAACCATCAGATCTTGCGAGACTTATGCACTATCATGAGAACAGTACAGGAAAAGCCTGCCCCCATGATACAATTACCTCCCTACGGAGTCCCTCTCATAACATGTGGGAATTCAAGATGAGATTTGGGTGTAGACACAGCCAAACCATATCACTCAGCATCACACAATATAATATGCCCATGTAACAAACCTGAACATGTGCTCCCTGAATCTAAAATAAATGTCAAAATTACTTTTTAAAGAAACTCATACTTTTAAAGTTGTAAAACATAAAATTAAATAATATCTAAATAAATGGAGGAATATAATATGCCAATGGATTCGTTTTGTTAGAATGTCAATTCTCCAAAAATTAATCCCAATTTTACATAATCTCAATCAAAACCTCAGCAGGCTTGTTGTGTGCTAATCATCAAGATGATTCTAGTACTTACATAGACAGAAGGGACTTAGAAAAGGCAAGACAATTTTGAAAAGAAGGTTAGGTGGCAGAACTCACACTCCCTAATTTTAAGGCTTAATAAAAGCCTCTGCAATCATAACAAAATGTTACATTGGCATAGGAATCAACATTTGGATCTACATAAAATAAAATTCAGAAATAGACTCATAGTTCTTTTATGAATCGATTTTTGACAAACTTAAAAGATAATTCAATGGGAAAAATAGACTTTGCAACAAATCATACTGCCTATTTGCATGGAAATAAAGGAACCTCAACATTTATCCACACCATGCACAAAAATTAAATAGCAAATTAAAATGGATCACAGGCTTACATGAAGAGCTAAAACCCTAAAATCTCTAGAATAAAATATAAGAGAAAATTTTGTGACATATTAAAACCTTTTGCTTTTCGAAAGACACAAGAAAATAAAAAGACAAGCCACAAACTGATAGAAAATATTTGCAGAAAATGCATGATTGCTTGTTTCCAGAGTACGTAAAACAATTCATAAAGGTCAATAATAAGATATACAAAAAAGTTTTTAATGCACACGAAAGAAATATGTGGCAAATAAGCCCATAAAACATGTTCAACATCATTAATTATTAAAGAAATGAAAACTAAATCTGTAGTAAAATAACATATCCATTCACAGGAATGGGTAAAATTTAATGGACTGGTAATCTGTTTCAGTGAGGATGTGAAGTAACCGCAATTTTCATACATTGCCAATAGTAGTGAAACTTGGTACACCTCCTTTAGAAAATGGTAAGTCAGTTCCTTATTAAGTAAAACATAACATAGCATTACCCAGCAATCCCACTTCTGTGTGTTAACCCAGAGTTGAACTGTGAACAGACAACAGACATCCACATAAAATTAAACAAGAATGTTCATAAAATCATTATTCACAATAGTCAGAAACTAGAAACAATTCAAATGACCATAACTTGTCTAATGGATGAACAAATTACAGCATATCCATACTATGGAATGCTACTAAGCAATAAAAAGGAATGAAATAGGCCGGGCGCAGTGGCTCAAGCCTGTAATCCCAGCACTTTGGGAGGCCGAGACGGGCGGATCACGAGGTCAGGAGATCGAGACCATCCTGGCTAACACGGTGAAACCCTGTCTCTACTAAAAAAAAAAAATACAAAAAACTAGCCAGGTGAAGTGGTGGGTGCCTGTAGTCCCAGCTACTCGGGAGGCTGAGGCAGGAGAATGGCCTAAACCCGGGAGGCGGAGCTTTCAGTGAGCTGAGATCTGGCCACTGCACTCCAGCCTGAGCGACAGAGCCAGAGTCCGTCTCAAAAAAAAAAAAAGGAATGAAATATTGAGGCATGCAACAGGAATAAATTTAAATATTATAATTAAAATGAAGTTAAGCACATAAAACTTCAGACTATATGATTCTGTTTAAACGAAATTCTAGTGAAGGTCAAACTCTGATGACAAAAAGGGCCAAGGTTTCAAGAAGATGTACTGCAAAGGGGCATAAAACTCTGTCTCTTGAGTGTGGTGATGGTTATATAATTGTATACATTGCCCAAATCCATCAAACTGGACACTTTAAAGGGGGATTTCACTTTATAGAAATTATAGCTGAGTAAATCTTAGGTTAAAAAACAGAATCTGGGTAATAAGAGAATTGTGATGTTACCAAGAGAACATGGTAAACAGGAAACTTAAAACTCTAGAAATTAGAGAGAGGGAAAAACCAGAAATTTGGGGAAAATATAGCAAATGAAGGCCACAGAGGACTTCCTGAGAAAAATATAACGGTGTTACAGGTTCAGTGGTATCTAAAACCCATGTAACTAGGAATCTCTGCCATATCATTTGGGCATTCTTGAATGTGTGTGAGTACACAGTGCACACACACACACACATACAGAATAATGCCAGAGTCTTTCCAGAGTCTGTGTCATATCCAAATTATATTCTCTACTTTTAAATAGAATGTTGATGTTTCTTAACTTTCTGTAAAGCTTCCAAAGCTTGCCCCATTTTCCAACCAAATTGCTATAACCACACCCCTCTTGTACACACACTATGAAAGTCTGTCTCCTTGTGTGGGTATGTGGGAGGTTATGGGCATATGTGTATTAAAGTTCTGCAGATCACTATTATTTAAGAAGCAGTGATTGAGAGAAGAGTGTTTGCTACCAGAATATCCTAAGTTTGTGCTCCAGATCTAAGTCCCAAGTAAATATTAGCAAACTCTGGTTTACTCATCTGTTAAAATGGGAAAAATAATAATGTCTACCTAATTACATGATTATGAATATTAAATGCAATAAATGTAAAGCTTAATAAATGTCAGCTTTTATGATTAGTCTACATCCTGAGATTTTTGCAAATCCCTTAATACCACTACAGCAAATAATTTGCTTCCTAAAACACAGCAAAGTGTAACCAAAAAAATGTAAGCAATCTCTTTGACTCTTAATGATTCTACAGTATATTAGTGAACTCATTTTCAAAGCTATCAAAATAAACTTTATCTCTAAAATACACTCTACCAAACTGTGTATTTGTATGCTTTCTCGAAATATGTTTAACATCTAGAAATAAAGCCACATTGAGGTGTAAATATAGAGCAGTGAGCTAGATATTCACTAAGGAAGTGGAGAAATGTATACGGTAAATATGGCATAAAATACCACTCACCTTGTGACCCAGTCATTAGATGCCAGAGAGGGAATAAGCTTGGCTGGATAGTACTCTTGCTCACAGCTGGTAACTGAAAGCCAGCAGCAAGCAATACTTCTCCCAGTCAAGGAAATGAGCACCTTGGAGGTCCAGGAAACACTCACCATATTAGTCACTGAAGCACCAAAAAGAATTATGGTACATGGTGTGACTTCTCTCATTCTTTAAAGTGATACATTTCCAAATGTTATGAATCCTAAAACTTCAAGCATGCATGAAGATGACCAAAAGAAAGCAGTCATAACAGAAGAAAGCAAGTATTTGAGAGCTGTTGATAAATCTGCCTTTTAAAATTTAAAAGTAACAAAATCACTTAAATTAGCAAAAACTGATTAATATGCATTTGTAGAAGTTCAATTATTTATTATAAGTAAAGTAATTCAATCTAAATTTTTTTTTCTGTCAAGCACCATAAATTGTCACATTTTTCAACAACATTGAAAGGATCTCCGATGTTATCATATTGCTCTTATATCACCATTTCTCCATAAAACAGCATTTAACCTGAGAAACAAAAGGCAAGTGGTCAAGCTGATGTTTTGAGATCACAGGTAGCCTTTGACATAATGTTTGCAGAAGAACATATTTTATGGGACTTCTTATATGGGGACAAATTATGTCTAAATAAAAATCTGTTTTTTATACTGAACAGCTAATTTGTCTGTAATATTTATTTATCCAGAAATATTTCTTGGGGAGTAATCATTTGGAATTACATACTCAGTGTGAGTTTTAATTTTTTTATTTTTTGGAGATGGGGGTCTTACTCTGCCACCTAGGCTGAAGTAGATCACAGCTCACTACAATCTCAACTTTGCCAGGCTAAGGTGATCCTCCCACCTCAGCCTCTCAATTAGCTGGCACTACTGGTGAGTGCCAACATGGCGGGCTAAATTTTTTTTGTAGAGATGATTTCTCTCCATGTTGCCCAGGCTGGTCTCAAACACTTGGGCTCAAGTGATCTGCCCACTTGGGCCTCCCAAACAGCTAGGATAACAAGCACGAGCCACCACACCCAGCCCTCAGTGTTATTTATTATAGTCTTTATTCTGACTTTTCTAATTTAAAAGAAGGAAAAATACATTGCCCATAATAAATCTACACAAGAAGACAAATACTCTTGTTCTTCAGTGACTAATAAGGAAAATGGAGACTACAAAGGGAAAATACAGCCTTTTTTAAAAATTTGATTTTGTGACTAACTCCCTGATTGACTCAAAATGTAAATTTTTTGAAGCCATAATCTTAACATTACTAGTCTTAACAAGTCATAATCTTAACATTACAACATAATCTTAACATTACTACAATGAAAAGTTACATTGCATAACTCATTACTTAGAATGTTCAGCTGTATACAGTCAACTTCAAAATATGCCTAGACTGTGGCATATACTATTTTCCAGGAAAAAAAATCATTAATTTGCTACATTGTGTATTATAATCAGTTATTAAAATATAAAGCATGTACAGCCGGAGACAGTGGTTCATGCCTGTAATCCCAGCACTCTGGGAGGCTGAGGCAGGTGGGTCACCTAAGGTCAGCAGTTCGAGACCAGCCTGACCAACATTGAGAAACCCCATCTCTACTAAAAATACAAAAATTAGCTGGGCGCGGTGGCGCATGCCCGTTATCCCAGCTACTCAGGAGGCTGAGGCAGGAGAATTGCTTGAACCCGGGAGGCGAAGGTTGCAGTGAGCTGAGATCATGCCACTACACTCCAGCCTGGACAACAAGAGTGAAACTCTGCCTCAAAACAAACAAACAAACAAAACATAGATATATAAATATATATATATTTATGTATAGCATGTCCTTTACAAATGTAAAAAAAAACTAGGAGTATCAAATCCATAATATTTTATAAATCAAATTTCACATAAAAGCTGTGGTCAATCTTAACTTTAAATTAGAGAAAAATTTTTTTTCAAACAGACTGCCTAAATTATCTATCTCATTTTATCTGTGTTTAGAGGGTAAGATTAAAGAGTGCTCCTTATTCTGAATAATATTGTTGTTGTTTTCTCAATGGAAAGCTCACCCACATTGACACGTAAAAGTCAACATAGAAATTGGCTTTCTGTAAACAAGATTAATGGTTTGAAGTAGATTTTAGTGAAAAGTGAATTTTTTCCTATAAATTATTTACTGAATTATAAGAAAAAGCACATAAGTGATAAGCATAGGTCAAATGGCAAGAAAATAAGGAGAACGATACAGTACATTCCAATCTTTTGAAAATAGACATTAAAATGTTGTTGATAAGCAGTACAGATTACTTTAATATGAAGAGGCCATGGTGAATTATCTCTTTAATGTACTGCTGAGTTTAGTTTACTAGTATATTGTTGAGTATTTTTGCATCTATATTCATCAGGGATATTTGCCTGTAGCTTTCTTTTATTATTGTGTTTTTGTCTGGATTTGGTATCATGATAATACTCATCTCTTAAAATGGTTTGGAAGTATTAACTTCTTTTTAGTTTTCGAAAGAGTATGAGAATGATTGGTATTAGGTCTTCAAATGTTTGATAGAATTCAGCCATGAAGCCATCTGGTCCTAAGTTTTTCTTTGACAGGAGACCTTTTATTCATGTTTCAATCTGCTTACTCATTACTGGTCTGTTCAGTTTTCTGATTTATTCATGATTCAGTCTATATAGGTTATATATTTTCCAGGAATTTATCTTGTGAATTTTGTTCTAGGTTATCCAATTTTTTGTTGTATAATTTTATACTAGTCTCATAATTCTCTTTGCTTCTGTGTTATCAGTTGTAATGTCTCCTCTTTGATTTCTGATTTTACTTATTTGAGTCTTCTCTCATTGCTTCTTAGCTAACCTAGTTAAAAGTTTGTCAGTTGCAGAAGAAATAATCAGTCAATTCAAAGATAGGGCACTGGAAATCTTCCAATATGCGGAGCAAAGAAGAGAAAAAGAATAAAAAGAGTGAAAACGGGAAAGAAACTTATGGGAAACCACCAAGTGGAATGACATATGCATAATTAGTGTATCAGAATGAGAAGAAAGATTGGATGACACAAAAATTATATTGAAAGAAATAATGGCAGAAAACTTCACTAGCCTGGGGAAGGAAATAGAAATTCAGATCCAGGAAGCCCAAAGAACTTGTTGGATTTTTAAAGAAGTGTTCCCCAACAAAATAAAGGCCATAGGTGACAAGTCAACAGCTAATACTATTCTCAAGGGTGAACAGTTGAAGACTTTTCCCCTAAGATTAGGAATAAAACAAGGATATCCACTCTCACCACTTCTGTTTAACGTAGTAATGGAAATTCCAGCCAGCACAATTTTGCAAGAGAAAGAAATGAAAGACATCGAAATAGGAAAGGAAAAAGTAAAATTGTTTCTGTTTGCTGATGGAATGATCTTATGGATAATCCTAAGGATTCCAACAAAAAAGTTGTTAAAACTCATAAGCAAATTTAGTAAATTAGTAGGTCACAAAACCAACATAAAGCAATCAGTATCATTTCTATTTGCTAACAACAAACTCTTTATAAAAGAACTTAAGAAAGCAATAGCATTTATTAAAGCATCAGAAAATAAAACAAAATATTTGGAAGTAAATTTAACCAAGGATATGAAAGATCTATATACTGAAAACTATAGAACATTGGTGAAAGAAAATGAAGAAAACACAAATAAATGGAAAGATATTCTATGTTCATGAATGCAAAGAATATTGTGAGAGTATCCTTACTACCCAAAGCAATCTAGTGATTAAATTCAATTCCTATCAAAATTCCAATGCCATTCTTCACAGAGATAGAAAAAACTATTCTAATATTTATATGGAATTACAAAAGATCTCCAACAGCCAAAGCAATCTTGGAGAAGCATAGGTCTCTTTAATAAATGGTCTTTAGAAAACTGGATATCCTCATAGTAGAATAATAAAATTGAACCCTTATCTCATCCCTTATACAAAAATGAACTCAAAGTGGATTAAAGACTGAAAAGTAAGAACTAAGACTATAAAATTATAAGAAAAAAATATAGGGGAAAAGCTCCATAACATTGGTCTGGATAGTGATTTCCTTAATGTGACCCAAAAAGTCTAGACAACAGAAGCAAAATAGACAAATGAGCTTGCGTCAAACTAAAAGCTTCTCCACAGAGAAAAAAAAAAAAAAAAAACCTCAATGGACAACCCACAAACTGAGAGAAAATATTTGCAAATCATAAATCAGATAAGGAGCTAATATTCAAATATATAAGAAACGTAAACTACTCAATAAGAAAACAAGTATCCCCATTTAAACAACAGACAAAGGAGTGGACTAGACATTTTTCAAAAAAATATGCATGGTCAACAGGTATGAAAAAAATGTTCAGCATCCCTAATCATCAGAAAAATGCAAATTAAAACCACAATGAAATATCACCTCACACCTGTTAGAATAGTTATTATCAAAAAGAAAAATGATAGCCAAGTGTCAGTAAGAACGGGGAAAAAAGAGAACTCCTTCTACACTGCTGGTGGTAATATTATGACAGTCATTTTATAAAACAGATGAGGGTTTTCCAAAAAAACTAAAAATAGAATTATTATTTGATCCAGCAATCCCACTTTTGAGTATATCTCCAAAGGAATTGAAAACAGCACGTCAAAGAGATAACTGCACTCCCATGTTCGTTGCAGCATTATTCACGATAGTCAAAATATAGAAACAACTAAAGTGCTCATCAATGGATAAACAAATATTTTTAAAGTGGTATATATACAAAATGGAATACTATTATGCCTTAAAAAAGAAGAAAATTCTATCGTTTGTAACAACATAGATGAATCTGGAGTGCATTGTTCTAAGTGAAATAAACCAGGCACAAAAAGTTAAATACTCAATGATCTCACTTACATGCAAAATCTAAAAAAGTCAAACATATAAGTAGACAGTAGAATGATGGTCACTGGAAGCTGAAGGAGGGGATGAAAACAGCGGTAGACAGGAAAAGAAGAGATATTGATCAAAGCGTACAAAATTTTATTAGGAAGAGTAAGTTCTGGTGGGCTATTGCATAGCATGTTGACTATAGTTAATAATAATGTATTTTACATTTTAAAATTGCTAAAAAGAATGGTTTTAAATGTTTCATCACAAAGAAATGATAAGTATGTGAGATGACAGATATATTAATTTGCCTAATTCAATCATTCCACAATGTATACATGCTTCAAAACATCATGCCATAAGCCATACAAAATACAACTATTATTTGCCAATTAAAAATAAAATAAAATACTTTTAAAAATGTAAACAAGAAAATCTGCTGTATACACTAAAGTAATTTTGTTGAACACAGAGAATATTTTCATTTTATCTGTGCCTACAGGAGTTTTCCCAATAGATTTTTTTCCAAACATATTAGCCCTGCCTTTAATGGATTTTTAGTGTTTGCATTTGTAAATGGGAATAGACTTAGTTTAAGGTGGTTTACATAATTTTTAAAAATCCTATATGACATGTAAAAGATATGGACAAAACATAATGCACATGTAAATTTTAAATAATAAACTAAAAAGAAACTGAACATAAACATTCATTATCCAGCTTAAGAATAGAACATTTCCAAGAAATTTGATTTTCTTTATATTTCATCATGTGTATTTATATTCCTAAATAATATCATATTTGGTATTACTTATTTTCAAATTTGATACAAATGGAATGTTGTATATTATTAACCATAATTTGCTTCTCATCTTTAACATTTAAATGTAATATTCTGAGGTTCAACCATGATGATAGGCATGGATTGTTGTCTTAGTACATTCATCATAATAAGAGCATTCTATTGTGTGGATAGGCTACAATTTATAACCATTCTATTGTGAGTAGCCATTTATCATAAACAATGCTATTGTGAATAATCTTGTCTCTCTTGGTACATATATGCACAAGTATTTTATAGCACATATATGCAACTACATACATAGTTGCTCTGTAGTACTACATGCCTAGGAGTGAACTATAACTATGGGAATGTTTGTCTATATTAGGTAATGTTGTTTTTCAAAGTAATTGTATGGATTTATACTCCCAAAATTAGCATGTAAGAACACACATAGCACCATATCCTTAACAAAAATTGGTATTTTCCAACTTTTGAATTTTTTTCAACTTGGTGGGCATATAATCATATTTCATGATAGTTTTAATTTGTATTTCCTTGACTACTTATGAAGTTGAATATTTATTCATATGTACATTTGTCATAATTATTTCCTCTTCCATAAAATAAAACTGTAATTTTATCTTTGAACATTTATCATAATTACAGGACAAAACATTCCCCATCCTCTTAGTAACTGTTTGGGGTACATTTTCATTGTACGTTGTAAAAAAATCCTCCTAGAGAATTAAGTTTTTATTTGTACAATAGTCAATAAATATTTATTAATGCCTTACTCTTTTCTAGGTGAGCACTGGAGAAAATAAAAATTTCATGGTATCAAGTCACTCTCAGAAATCAGGAGAAGACTGCTTTTAAAATAGTGCAATAATTGAATTTTCTTCTACCCCCTCCTTTTCTCGTTTCAGTGCTACTGGAAAAGCAGTCAATAGCTCTCTCAGACTGCTCAAACTGTTGTTAATCCCTGTCTGGTTTAAGCTCTATGGAATTTCACCTGGTAGTTCAAAAGCAATGTGTCAAATTGCTACAAAAACATGTCAAAACATTGAAAATACACAAGGCCTACTTTCACACTAAACACAACTTCTGCATCATGAACCTTACAACCTTTCTTACGATATTTCAATTCTAACATAAATTGTATGAGCTAACTCCTAATAATAATAGCTAGATTCATTTATTATGTAAATATTTCTTCAGTATCTATTGTGCCAGGAATTATATGTAAGCCATGGTATAAACAATGATAAAAAGACAAGGCCCCATCCTTTACAAAGATTCCAGTTTAGTAACAAAATTACAGCTTTTGATCATGCAAAAACAAAATAAATTCCTGCACTACTATGATAGAAGTCTATATAAAATTCCATGTATAGATAGATGTTTAAAAGATAACTGTAGACTTTTACCTAGTGTATCAGAAAAGGCTTCAGAGAAGAAATTGAAAAGTAGATAGAAGAGACATTCAAAGCAAAGGAAAGAGCATCAGCACAGGCACACGAAACAGCAGCCCAATCAGAAAACTACAGATGATTTGTCAAAGCCGGTGTTTAGAATATAATTCTAGAGTAGGTAGGAGCCAAATAGTAGGGATCTGGTTTAGCACTCTAGGTTGTTTGGAAATGTTATATATGCTTTCATAGATTCATCAAACAAGATGATTACACGCTCAGAAGGGACAATTAAGTGGATTTTTAATGAAGAACTTATTTTAAAAAGTAAATAGGCAGGGGTGAGGGAAGTCAACCAGGCGATAAGGAGACAGCAAGAAGTTGTCTGTAAGCCTGAAGGTACAAGGGAAAAGATGGGTCCTTAATGTCCTGAGAGAGCTACAGTTGTAGAAGAGGGATTACTATGGCATTTGCAATAGGGTAACAGCCAACCTTGTGTAACTGGCAAGAAAGGAACCCGGGAATAATAACTCAGACCTCACCCTCCTTTCACCCTTTAATATGTTCTGGTGTCTTCCATTGTATTAATAAATCCAACCAGAAACTAGATGGTCAGAAAGTACAGCTAATGCTGTTTATAAAAGTCACCTGGTTGAGGCATAAAGCAGAGTGAAAAATGGTGAAGATGTGTGTGTGTGTGTGTGTGTGTGTGTGTGTGTGTGTGTGTGTATCTTACCTATTACGTGCATAATTTTGTGCATTTATGTACTTCATATGCACTATCTCCTGAAGTTTCATAAGCATCCTAAGAACTAGCTAAATGTTTCACCTTTTCAAAAATGAATAAATCTAGGTTAAATTATTCATGATGCTATATCTACAAAGTTGCAAGTTAGATTTTCAACTGAAGACTTTTTGACAAGTATGCTTCTACTCTTACATTTTTCTTCCCTTAAACCAAGAGCCTACATCACACAATATGGTAAATCACTAGAAGCATACTATTAAAACAAAATACATTTAAAAACTGCTCACTTTTGTCATATTTAATATTATGTTTAGAAATGTTCTATTTGGGCCAGGCACGGTGGCTCAAGCCTGTAATCCCAGCACTTTGGGAGGCCGAGGCGGGTGGATCACAAGGTCAGGAGTTCGAGACCAGCCTGGCCAAGATGGTGAAACTCCATCTCTACTAAAAATACAAAAATTATCCAGGCATGGTGGTGGGCACCTGTAATCCCAGTTACTTGAAAGGCTGAGGCAAAGAATTGCTTGAAGCCAGGAGGCAGAGGTTGCAGTGAGCCGAGATTGCACCACTGCATTCCAGCCTGGGCAACAGAACGAGAGACCCTGTCTCAAAAAAAAGCATACCATAAAACTAAAGCTATTTTTAGATCAATATGAAATCAGCATAAGACTAAACAAAGTTCAATGAAACAGAATGATATGATTTGGCTTTGCATCTCCACCCAAATCTCATCTCAAATTGTAATCCCCACGTGTTGAGGTACCTGGTGGGAGGCAATTGAATAATGAGCACGGTTTCCCCACACTCTTCTCATAATAGTGAGTGAATTCTCACAAGATCTGATGGCATAAAAACGTTTGGCAGTCCACTCCCTGGCCCCTTACCCACCGCCATGTAACATGTGCCTTACTTCCCCTTCGCCTTCTGCCATGAGTATAAGTTTCTCGAGGCCTCCCCAGCCATGTGGAAGTGTGAGACAATTAAACCTATTTTCTTTATAAATTGCCCAGTCTCAGATAGTTCTTTATAGCAGTGTGAAAACAAATTAATACACAGAATAAAATATATAAGTTTAAAATGTGATAAAATTGCATCACAAATTGATAATTATAATTGAAATGTCCAAGGACGTAAAAGATAACATGAAGATTTTTGGCAAAGAACTATAATCTGTAAAAAAGAATCCATCGAAAGCCTTGAGAAATGATAAATGTATAACTGAAATTAATAATTCTGTGCACAACAAGAGCCAAGACATAGAACCAACCTAGGTGCCCTTCAGTGGTGGATTGTATAAAGAAAAGGTGGTATGTGTAAACAATGAAATGCCACACAGCCATAAAAAAGAATGAAATCATGTCCTTTGCAGCAAAATGGATGCAGATGGAGGTCATAAATTCTAAGTGAATTAAGGCAGGAACAGAAAATGAAATGCTGCATGTTCTCAATTGTAAGTGGACGCTAAACACTGCATACGTAGGAATTTAAAGATGGCAACAATAGACACTGTGGACTACTAGAGGTGGGAGGGAGAGAAGAAGGGAAGGGTTGAAAACCTGTTGATTATTATGCTTAGTAAAACTGGGTGACAGATCATTCATACCTCAAACCTCAGCACTACACAATATACCCATGTAACAAACCTGCACATGTACCCCTGAATCTAAAATAAAAATTGAAAAAAAGAACTCTGTGAAGGAGATTAACACCCCAGATAAGTCTCAGCTAAATGAAAAATTGGTGAACAAGAAATTAGAACAAAAGAAAACACAAACTGAAGAATGATGAGACAAAATCATAAGAACAGAAAAAATAGTAAGACACGTAGGACATAATTAGAAGTGCTAAGATAGCTTATTAGAGGGATATTTAGTAAGTAAATGGTTAAGAATTTTCCAAAACACCTGGGTTAAAAATGAGCTAGGTTAAAGAGTCTTATTATTTTCAATGGAATAACAGTAAGACTGATAACTGAGTTTGTAGTTGAAACAAAGCCATATAGTTGTAAATAAAAATGACTGCCAATCTAGAATTCTATATTCAGCAAAAACATTCTTTAAGAATGAAAAGGAAATAGGCATTTTCTGAATAAAACCTGAAAGAATTTGCCATCAGTAGACCACAATAATGAAAACATTAATATATTTCAGGCAGAAAAAAATGAAAAGAAATGCAAGTTTAAAATGGGAGTAAATCTAAGTTAAAAATGACTGTTTAAAGTACTAGTGATATTGATTGTAGGATTTATACACATGTACGTGCACACACAGTATATATATAAAACACTATATATATAACTATATATACATATATAACTATATATAACTACATGTACATAGATAACACTATATATGTGTGTGTGTATATATCAAACTATATATATACAAAAAACACTAGTCCTTAGTTGAATAGGAGAAAAATGTTAGATGACTGTACTCCACATTATTAATTTGTATTAGACAATAACTCAAAAATACAGATTGTAATATGTAATATTATACTATAATATTGAGCCTTACAGTTTGTGAGACTCCATGTGTATGCTCATAATTAATATGTATGCCTTTTCTACTGGTAATCTGTCCACTCTCAGTTTATTTCATAGGCTCAAAGTATCAAGCATTCAGAGGTATAAGGAAAAGCTTATCAGTAGTACCAATTAGTTCACTGTTAAGTAGAAGTTCCTAAACATTAAAACATGGGACAAAATTCCAAAGAAAAGTATTGATGGATTTGCCAGTGGCAGTGGTTTTCAAAGAAGGTTCTGAAGGAGTGTTTATAAAGACACTGCAAATAATGGGGAAAAAACAGAATAGAAAAGTTTACAGATTCCATCTCTTCAATTAAAATATCTGTGCTCTTATTTGTTTAACATATTATTTACCTGTGGAAAAGTTGTTTTAAATGAGCTTTATAATTAGATTTTTTAAAACACAGTAAGACTCAATAGATTCAGTTAACATAAAGCAAACATAACATTTAAAAGCAAATGAGAAAATGCGGAGAAAAAAAAACCAGTAAGTTGTGAAAGGAAAATAAATCTTATTTTCCCCAAACTCACTTAAACCAAAGGGAAAATTCAAGCTGGGAACTGGATCACACAAACCTGTCTCCCATTTTGTTCCTAAATAAGATAGCTAAAAAAATTGAAAAGTTACATACTTCCCTCACAATTTGCCCACAAGAAAATTCCTTGTGGGCGCCAAGATCTGCACCCTCAAAGAGTTCTGCTGAATTTCACCTTAGCAATGTAAATTGATAGCTTATCTTCACAGGTGCAGGACAAAAGATAGAACTCAAAGTCATTCCTTCACTCACCTGAGATAAATGCATATCTGATTGCTTCCTCTGCCCTATTGTCTATGTTGTCCTACAAAAAATGCAGATTCGCTGAGCCACATTAAATTATGAGTGACTATTTCCTCTACCACCCTCTCACAGGAAAACTGTATATTAAGTGAAAGGCTGATCAAAGACTCAAAACGATGCAACCATTTTGTCCTTTTATCTACTGAATCTTGTAAAAAATATTTCTCTTCCCCAAATATCTGCCCTTCTCCTTTAAACACTGAAGCCGTCAAAATCATCTTTGGAGAAAGGCATAGACGTGCCTCCCTGGTGCATGTCCTTAACTTTGGCAAATAAACCTCCTACGATGATTGAGACTTGCCTTAGTCATTTTCTTTGATTTACAAAGTAAAATTCAGATTTTGATTGTCTTGTCTCTAAAAGAGAAAATACATTTTATTCTGTGTTTACTCTTTCTTTAGGTGTTAGAAACTCCAGAGGACCCACTCATGCTTGAGGAAGGGTGGGGCAATTCACACTTTTGTGAATTTTCCCCAGCAACTTACGAGGTCCTCATGATGAAGATAGGAGAAAAATCGTCTCAAGCTTCCAACAGGGTTAGCAGTAAAAAAACAAAACAAAACAAAACAAAAGATTTGAAATAAGAAATAAGATAGAGCAATATGATTTTCTTAACAAGGTGTGTCCTCAAAATAAACTATTTTACAAAAGCCTAACAGACTAGGGTTTTGTCAGAGCCAAACCTGCCAGGAGGAAGGCAAATGCTCAACTTCAACCCACTCCAGTCATTCTGTCCCACCTAAGGGGAGGGGAAAAAAATACTCAGAAGCACATGTAACATTCACAGTCCAGGCCCACAAGCTCACCAAAGACTGAGACTTAATCATAGGGCTGTAAACCACTTTCTTTCTCCCTACACCTAACCACTATTACCAAAGGCCTATTTACTGCAGTTTCCTTTACTCAGTATATCAATACCTACCTTTCAACAAAAAATTACAGAGCTACTAGCAGGCAAAAATAATAACAACCAAACTGCAGGTTAAAAAAACTGAACAAGCAACAGAATCAGAGTCAGATATGACAGGAATGTTGGAATTATCAGACCAGGAATTTTTTTAAACTATGGATTAACATGCTAATAGCTTCAATAAAAAAGAGTAGACAACATGCAAGAACAGATGGAAAATACAAGAAGAGATAAAAATTCTGAGAAAGAATTTTAAAATTTTAGAAATAAACACTAACAGAAATAAAGAATGCTTTTGATGGGCTCATTAGTAGACGGCTGAGGAAAGAATCTCTGAGATAGAAGATATTGATGGCAGAGGCCATCATACTGGCTGCAAGAGGGAGGCTCAGCTGGAGCTGCACACTCCATGAAGCTGGTGGGAGCCCCACCCCTTCTGGGTTGGGACAGGAGTTCCCCAGTTGCACCCAAAACACAGCTGCAGACCCAAGTCTCCTGCTCTATGAAGCAGGCAGGAGCCTGGCCCTCCCAGGCAGGGCTACAGCCATCCAAACTGCAGCTGTGTATCTGAGCCTTCCTGTGCTCTTTGGGTAGGGCCAGGAGCAGGCAGGATCTGTCTTCCTGGGTGCTGCTTCAGCCACCCTCCCATGCACAGGACCAGGGTGTCTCTGCAGCCTATAACCTCGAGAGACCCAGGAAGGACCCCCCACACACACTTTTTCTGCAGACTCAAGGGTGTCTGCTCTGGCTGCCTGGCCTCTCTCCACTCCTGGCACCTGCTCCAACCTTGGAGCGGGAGTTGAGGAAGAGCCCCCAGGCCATGATTGACAGCAGGAGGCTGATTAATTCATGGCCTGGCCCCAGGAGGCAGATTGATTCCTGGGTAGAGTGGGGCAGGTTCCCAGTAAATCCCCACCTTCAAGCCAGGGAGGTCCTAAAGGCTGGGGGCCAGGCTGTCAATCCCACTGACCAGAGAGGGGACTCATTATATCTCTTCTAGGCCCACTCATAGCCACCCAGGGACCAATTGACAGGCACTTCCTCCCCTCTGAGGTCCATAAAAGCCCTGGGCTCAGTTAGAGCAGGGCAGAGGACAATCAGAGGACAAGGAAGGCAGAGAGGGGACAGGAGGACCAGCAGCAGAGAGGAGGTAGAGGAGGTATCCTCTCTGCTGATAGCTGGAGATGATGGGATGACCAGATGCAGAGAGGAGCCACCCTCTCCAGGGCCTCCTCTCTGCTGAGAATTGAAGGCTCCATGGATGACCTGCCTACGAGAGGAGCTACCGACTGTGGGTCTCCTCTGAGTTGTTATAACACTCAATAAAGCTCATCTTCATCTTGTTCACTCTTCACTTGTCTGCATACCTCATTTTTCCTGCATACAGGACAAGAACTCAGGTAAAACCACCCACAGCCACAGAGGTTTCTGGCCAGAAAATCCACTCCCCAAAGATCTCATAACATTTTGGGGGCTCATCTGGGATCTGTAGGAAGGGTGAGTAAAAGTGAATCTGCTTTCTGTCCTTTTCTTTTGGAGTCTCTAAACTCCGTAATAGTCAAAATGAAGAAAAAACACTCTCAGTCAGTTAAAAATGACTAACATGGCTGCCAGACTGAAGACAAAGAGGACAGGCTTGCTGGGGAGGACACTGTCAATCCCCCATCATTCTCTGGTGTTGGGAATGTTGGTTTTGTTCCAACCCAGTTTCACTTCATGGAGATCTTGCAGTCACATGGGAGTGGACAGAGGTCCTGGAGCAACTGAGGGTATCTGACTAAGGCTACACCTCGCTGTTATCCAAAGTTTCCTGGACTAATTCCAGTCCCTGACTACCCATTAGGGTGCCCATGCTAGGACCTTAGTCTTTCCTATCATTGTTTCTTTCATGCCGTCATGGTTCTTCTTTTATATACAATATTAAAATGTCAAGAATGTTGCCAAACAGAGATACTACTGTGTAGAATGAGCATTCGGCGTAGTCATTGAAAGTATAAGATATAAGGTTAAGAGTAGCACAAAGAAAAGTGTGTCTTGATATCTGTATGTAAATTTGTGGTAAAAATGTTCTTGTAATTTATTTGGTTGCCAACTTAGGGCCAAGCACCATGAGGCACAGAAAAGAAGCATTGCCTCAAGAAGAAAGCTTTCTCATAAACATGAGGGCAAATAGTCCAAGGTCCCTTATGTGAAGGCCTTCTTTGCCTTCTAGGGTAACCCAGACCTTTGCCAACATTGTAGGATTGCAATTCAACCTTCCTAGTGGCCATCTCAGGAGAGGCTGCAAGGGTCAATCCCAGGGAACTGGGGAAACAAATCCCAGTGGTACCTCCAGCAGGGGAATCAACTCCCTCCACTCCTCCCTATCCAGGTTCTCCTCCAAGCTTGCCTCATCCTAGAAGTCATTTTAGGAAGGTCCCAGTCTCCCTCCTGCTCCTACAACAGACGTGTAGTAAATATGGTCCCATTTAGATTCAGGTGCCCCTTTATCTTCAGGGCTTACAGCAAATTAACAGGGATCCTAGCAGGTTTTCAGATGGCCCTGACAGGCATATATGGGCCTTCCAGAACTTAACCTAAGTATTTGAACTCTCGTGGAAGGGTGTTGTGTTACTTTTGGATCAAACCCAAACCACTGCTGAAAAGCAGGCCACTCTGCAAGTGGCAGAGAATTTTTAGAATGAGCTTTACATCTTATATAGGACCTGGGAAAGGGAGGAACCTTTTCCAGTTGGAAGAATAGCAGTACCATTGGAGGACCCTAAATGAGAGTCCAATGATGAAATGGGAGAATGGAAAAGGAAGCCCTTACAGGTTATTACATATTGGATGTACATATTGGATGCAAGCCTTACATATTGGATGTCTTGCAAGGGACTGAGACTAGACCTCTTGATTGCAGTGGTAGACCAGGGATTGGATGAGAGTCCCACTGCCTTCCTGGGAAATCTAAGAGGGGACTTGGTGAAACACACCACTCAATCTCCAGATTCAATAGAGGAACAGCTGGTTTTAGGGGATGAGTTTATTACTCAGGCTGCCCCTGATAGCAGGAGGAAGCTGCAGAAACAGACCATAGGACCAGATAGTACTTTAGAGGACCTCCTGAAATGGCCACCTTGGCCTTTTAAAATAGGGATCAGGAGGCCCAAGAGAGGGAAGGAGACACAAGAAAAAGGCGGAACCTCTAATAGCCACCTTGCAGGCTCACAAGCCCCAGAGTCCTCATGATATGATATACCTGTCGACTGCTGCAAATGTGCGTCATTGGAAGGCAGACTGTCCCTGAGACATGGGTTGCAAGGTCTAGCTTGCTATCTCCCAAATGGTGCAGCCAGACTGACTGGTCCCAGGGTTCCTTTCACTGACTCTGGTGGTTCAGACTGTCATTACCATCCAGGAGCCCGGGTGATTCTAGGGATCAAGGGAAGGAGGTTGGATCTCCTCCTGGGCTTGAGTGGGCCTTTAAGTTTTCCTCTCCAACCTCTGCCTTGTCTCTTAGCATGACCGTGAAGGGCATCTCAGGAAAAACCCAACCTCTTAGTTGTCACCTTCTTAGGTCAGGTCCCCACTTACTGGGACTCCCTTTCTCTCTCCCTTGTACTTGGCCCCACAGCTTCATCTGCTTGTGATAGGGAGGCAATGGTGGAGCAGCCCCTGCCACTTACTAGCCACAATTTGGTGAGGGCTATCTGGAACTAATTTAATGGGTTCATACACCCCCGAGGCACCTTTTTGTCCAAAGCTTCAGTTTGAAGCCCTGAAATGGAATAATAGACCTGAGGCAGATGACAGTGGGAGTCAAAGGGCACAGTGCAGGTGAGCATGACTAATTCCTGCCAATGAGGCCCTCCTGCTTCATGGATGGGAAGATCATGCTCACCTTCATGGCATGGATAGGGTTTAGGGAACTCAAATGTGACTGAAAGTGGGAGGCTTAGGCTCTGCTCAGGTGAGTGCCTGTCAGCTATGCCTCCAACTTCATGGGTGAAGGTTGCACTTGCACCCATGGTCAGCACCTGTGCAGATCACCTGAACTCGGGGATATAAGGTCAAAAGAATTAACAGGGATGCCTTTTCTTCTCTCTGTCATGTACTCCAAGTATTTGCTAGGAAGACAGCGGAACAAAGGGAAGCCTTTTATCCCTCTTTCCAGATGGGTAACCAACAAATCATTTCCAGCCTGCACTCCTCAAGTGAATCCTAAATCGCTGGACTCGTTTGACCCTCAGGCTCTGAAGAAAGAAAATAGCTTTTTCCCCTTCACAGACTCCAGGGTCAAAGGGCTCCATGTCTCAGGGGAAGGGAACCCAGAAGCCTGACATGCTGGCAAAAGGGCAAAGGTTCTTGCCACTCAGATTTCTGGCTTCTCTGTTTTTTGTTTGTTTGTTTTTTGTTTTTTTGAGATAGAATCTTGCTCTGTTGCCCAGGCTGGAGTGCGGTGGTGCAATCTCAGTTCACTGCAAGCTCTGCCTCCTGGGTTCATGTCATTCTCCTGCCTCAGCCTCCTGAGTAGCTGGGACTGCAGGCGCCTGCCACCACGCCCAGTTTTTTTTTTTTTTTTTTTTTTTTTTTTTTTTTTGTATTTTTAGTAGAGACGGGGTTACACCGTGTTAGCCAGGATGGTCTCCATCTCCTGACTTCGTGATCTGCCTGCCTCAGCCTCCCAAAGTGCTGGGATTACAGGTGTGAGCCACTGCGCCAAGCCTCTGGCTTCTCTTTTTTCGTGCAAACTGGTAGCAGGAAGGATAAAAATCACTGTATTCTCTGCCCCTTCAAGAATTCAAATGGCCATTTGGCATGGCTAAAGTTAAGAGTTAAGAGATTTAAAATGACTTTAAAAAGGTGTGCTACAGTTAAAAGTTAGCTTATTTAAAAGTAGATGTCCATGGTTATCCAAGCTATAGGTATATTTAAAAGGCCTTTATGTCTTTTCTTATCATGGATCTTGTTTTCTGGAAAAGGTTTTATCAGTCGACTGAACTGGTCTCCATTTTTGTCTTACCAATCCTATTGCACACATGAAGGGCCCCAAAATAACCCCTGAAGTCCTGCGACTTCTTGGGAAAACAAAGGAGGCACTACTGACTCATTTTTGAAAAAATCTGTTTTCCTCATGGAGCACCAGGGATTAGAGGTGGATGTATCCCTCTCAAAATCTGTTTTTGTCTTCCAGCTATTCCTACTTATTAGGCCATAGAAACTGCATGTTTTCCTAGCCCTTGTTCTTGAAGTACTCCACCCCAGGGCCAGCAATGCAAATAGGAGATTGGCACATGAAAAATCTTACAACTACTGAATCTCCTTCTGTCTGTGTAGTTATACATGTGTTATGTGTATGATGTTTATATAAAAGAGCTCTGATTGGCTTAAAGAAAATCAAGTGCTTAGATCAACTATTTTGAAACAAAAATAAAGCTGCAATGCCTTTTAGTTCATGGCTATCACTCTGGTGGAATGGGAAGCAAGAGAAAGTATGGCCTTACAAAGCTCGTAGTAGGCCATTGCCTCTGGAGGGAAAACACAAAGCAGCACCAGTGCCTACCTAAGGTCAGAGACATCTGACACTCTAAGGTTGAATTCCACAGGGGGACACCCCAGGGGATCCTCTGGACCTCCACCTCTCCAAACGGGATGCCCTTGGCAGAGGTTCTGGGGTCTAGTACTAAACCCTCCTTAGAATTTTCTCTCACAGTTACAATACTGTTTGGCCCCAATATTGTATGGAATCTGGAGTTTTACTGTTGAATAGGAAAGTAAGATTGCATTGCATGTATCCAGGGTTTTGTGCTGCTGTTCTAAGCAGGGGGCCTGTTTTAACTTGTGATGTTCTCCTTTGGTGCTGTTTGGTCCCAGTGTTCTTTGGAGTCTGGGGAAGTTTGGCCTTTAAAAATCAAACTGTCATAGAAACCGCTTTACCTGAAATTTTCTTTGACAGCCTTCATTGGATTATCTATTGGGGCAAACAAAGTAAAACTGGTAAGCTTATAGTGCTATCTTATTACTAGGGTCCCAAGCTATTGGATCTTCATTTGTGTACGTATACATGTCTAGATGTGTTTATTTGTACACTTACTGTCATGTTATAACAACATATATTGCTATATGTAGACAGGCTAGCTTAAAAATTATTGGTAAAATAAAACTAGAAATGTCTTCAAAATATAGACATGGTCTAAATTATGCAAGTCAGAAACTAGCTTGACTAAAGGCTTTAAGGTCATAAACTGCTTTGGCTTTTAAAAATTGTTCTGTCTGTTAGTTTTCCTTCTAACAGTCAGGACCCTCAGCTGCAGGTCTGTTGGAGTTTGCTGGAGGCCCACTCCAGATCCTGTTTGCCCAGTTATCACCAGCAGAGGCTGCAGATCAGCAAATATTGCAGAACAGAAAATGGTGCTGCCTGATACTTCCTCTGGAAGCTTCATCTCAGAGGGGCACCCGACTGTATGAGGTGTCAGTCGGCCCTACTGTGAGTTGTCTCCCAGTTAGGCTATCAGGGGTCAGCGGCCCACTGGAGGAGGCAGTCTGTCCATTCTCAGATCTCCAGCTCTGTGCTAGGAGAACCACTACTCTGTTCAAAGCTGTCAGACAGGGACGTTTAAGTCTGCAGAAGTTTCTGCTGCCTTTTGTTCAGCCATGCCCTGCCCTGAGCGGTGGAGTCTACAGACGCAGGCAGGCCTCCTTGAGCTGTGGTGGGCTCCACCCAGTTCCAGCTTCCCGGCCACTTTGTTTAGCTACTCAAGCCTCAGCAATGGAGGACGCCCCTCCCCGAGCCTTGCTGCCACCTTACAGTTCCATCTCAGACTGCTGTGCTAGCAGTGAGCAAGGCTCCGTGGACGTGGGATCCTCTAAGCCAGGTGCAGGATATAGCCTCCTGGTGTGCTGATTGCTAAGACCATTGGAAAAGCTCAGTATTAGGGTGGGAGTGTCCCAATTTTCCAGGTGCCCTCTGTCATGGCTTCCCTTGGCTAGGAAAGAGANCTTTTGTTCAGCCATGCCCTGCCCTGAGCGGTGGAGTCTACAGACGCAGGCAGGCCTCCTTGAGCTGTGGTGGGCTCCACCCAGTTCCAGCTTCCCGGCCACTTTGTTTAGCTACTCAAGCCTCAGCAATGGAGGACGCCCCTCCCCGAGCCTTGCTGCCACCTTACAGTTCCATCTCAGACTGCTGTGCTAGCAGTGAGCAAGGCTCCGTGGACGTGGGATCCTCTAAGCCAGGTGCAGGATATAGCCTCCTGGTGTGCTGATTGCTAAGACCATTGGAAAAGCTCAGTATTAGGGTGGGAGTGTCCCAATTTTCCAGGTGCCCTCTGTCATGGCTTCCCTTGGCTAGGAAAGAGAATTCTCCAACCCCTTGGGCTTCCCGGGTGAGGCAATGCCACGCCCTGCTTTGGCTCACACTGTCTGGGCTGCACCCACTGTCCAAGAAGCCCCAGTGAGATGAACCCTGTACCTCAGTTGGAAATGCAGAAATCACCCGTCTTGTGCATCGGTTACGCTGGGAGCTGTAGACTGGTGCTGTTCCTATTTGGCCACATCGTAGGTCACCATCATCAAAGACCAAAGGTAGATGAAACCACAAAGATGGGGAGAAACCAGAGCAGAAAAGTTGAAAATTCTGAAAATCAGAGCGCATCTTCTCCTCCAAAGGAACACATTTCCTTGCCAACAACGGAACAAAGCTGGATGGAGTATGACTTTGACGAGCTGAGAGAAGGCGGCTTCAGACGATCGGCAATAACAAACTTCTCCAAGCTAAAGGAGGATGTTCAAACCCATCGCGAAGAAGGTAAAAACCTTGAAAAAAGAGTACACGAATGGCTAACGAGAATAAACAGCATAGAGAAGACCTTAAATGACCTGATGGAGCTGAAAACCACGGCATGAGAACTACATGACACATGTACAAGCTTTAGCAGCTGATTCAGTCAAGTGGAAGAAAGGGTATCAGTGATTGAAGATCAAATGAATGAAATGAAGCGATAAGAGAAGTTTAGAGAAAAACGAGTAAAAAGAAATGAATAAAGCCTCCAAGAAATATGGGACTATGCGAAAAGACCAAATCTACATCTGATTGGTGTACGTGAAAGTAATGAGGAGAATGGAACCAAGTTGGAAAACACTCTGAAGGATATTATCCAGGAGAACTTCCCAAACCTAGCAAGGCAGGCCAACATTCAAATTCAGAAAATACAGAGAACACCACAAAGATACTCCTCAAGAAGAGCAGCTCCAAGACACATTATTGTCAGATTCACCAAAGCTGAAATGAAGAAAAAAATGTTAAGGGCAGCCAGAGAGAAAGGTCGAGTTACCAACAAAGGGGAGCCCGTCAGACTAACAATGGATCTCTCGGCAGAAACTGCACAAACCAGAAAAGAGTGGAGGCCAATATTCAACGTTCTTAAAGAAAAGCATTTTCAGCCCAGAATTTCATATCCAGCCAAACTAAGCTTCAGAAGTGAAGGAGAAATAAAATCTTTTACAGACAAGCAAATGCTGAGAGATTTTGTCCCAGCAGGCCTGCCTTACAAGAGCTTCTGAAGGAAGAATTAAGCTTGGAAAGGAAAAACCAGTACCAGCCACTGCAAAAACATGCCGAACTGTAAAGATCATTGATGCTAGGAAGAAACTGCATGAACTAACGAGCAAAATAACCAGCTAACATCATAATGACAGGATCAAATTCATACATAACAATATTAATCTTAAATGTAAATGGACTAAATGCTCCAGTTAAAAGACACAGACTGGCAAATTGGATAAAGAGTCAAGACCCATCTCATGTACAGAGACACACATAGGCTCAAAATAAATGGATGGAGGAAGATTTACCAAGGAAATGGAGAACAAAAAAAAGCAGGGGTTGCAATCCTAGTCTCTGATAAAACAGACTTTAAACCAACAAATATCAAAAGAGACAAAGAAGGCTATTACATAATGGTAAAGGTATCAATTCAACAAGAAGAGCTAACTATCCTAAATATATATGCACCCAATACAGGAGAACCCAAATTCATAAAACAAGTCCTTAGATCTTGGCTCACTGCAACCTCCGCCTCCCAGGTTCAAGTGATTCTCCTGCATCAGCCTCCCGAATAGCTGGGATTGCAGGTGCCCACAACCACACCCAGCTAATTTTAGTAGAGATGGGGTTTCACTATGTCGGCCAGGCTGGTCTTAAACTCCTAACCTCAGGTGATCTTCCTGCCTCAGCCTCCCAAAGTGCTGGGATTACAGGCGTGAGCCACCGTGCCCTGCCTATCTATTATATTCTTGACAAAAGTGAATGTAGCTAACAAGATCAGGAATAGTTACATTATCTGTACTTTTACCTGATATTGAATCTGTTTTAAGAAAATCATTCTAAATAACAAGAAATTTAATATTTTTTCTTTTAGCTTAAGAATCAGCTTCTATTGCTTTCAAATAAGAATCCTAAGTGCTGAAAACTGAAAAGCAAGAATTTACTGTAAAGTTATTAACTTTCTGATATCAAAAAGCAAACAGTAGAAAAGTAATGTTTAATCAGAGATGAAATAGGGGACATTGCATCTGATAATGCAGAAATTCAAAGGATTATTAGTAGCTACTATGATCCTTTGGAATATATAGAATAAATGAACACAGAATAAATTAACACATAAAATACATCGGAAAATCTGGGAGAAATGAACACATTCCTAGACACATAAAACTTACCAAGATTGAAACAGGAAGAAATCCAAAAACTGAACAGATCGATAATAAGTAAAAAGATAGAACCTGTAATAAAAAGTCACCCAGGAAAGAAAAGCCCAGGACAGACTTCACTGCTGAATTATATCAAACATTTAAAGAAGCACTAGTACCAATCCTACTCAAACTATTCTGAAAAACAGGGGACACTGGCACACTTTCAAACTCATTCTCAAAGCCAGTAGTACTCTGACACCAAAACCAAAGACACATTAAAAAAAAGAAAACTGGCCGGGTGTGGTGGCTCATGCCTGTAATCCCAGCACTTCGGGAGGCCAAAGCAGGTGGATCACGAGGTCAGGAGATCGAGACTCTCCTGGCTAACACAGTGAAACCCTGTCTCTATTGAAAAAATACAAAAAAAATTAGCCGGGCATGGTGGCAGGTGCCTGTAGTCCCAGCTACCAGGGAGGCTGAGGCAGGAGAATGGCATGAACCTGGGGGGCGGAGCTTGCAGTGAGCTGAGATCGAGCCACTGTACTCTAGCCTGGGAGACAAAGCGAGACTCCATCTCAAAAAAAAAAAAAAGAAAGAAAACTAAAAGCC
>NW_016806205.1:392354-412125 GCF_001698545.2 Rhinopithecus bieti
AAAAAAAAAAAAAAAAGAAAGAAAACTACAAGCCAATGTCACTGATTAATATTGCTGTAAAAATCCTCAACAAAACACTAGCAAACTAAACACAACAATGCATTAAAAATATCATTCATCATGACCAAGTGAGACTTATCTCAGGGATGCAAGGATAGTTCAACATATGTAAATCAATCAATGTGATACACCATATCAACAGAATGAAGGGCAAAAACCACATAATTGTTTTAATTGATACCTAAAAAGCAGTTGATAGGCTGGGTGCGGTGACTCATGCCTGTAATCTCAGCACTTTGGGAGGCTGAGGAAGGTGAATCATGAGGTCAGGAGATTAAGACCAGCTTGGCCAAGATGGTGAAACACGTCTCTACTAAAAATACAAAAATTAGCAGGACGTGGTGGCATGCAAGGAAACAATGACATCCCAGCTACTCGGGAGGCTGAGGCACAGAACTGCTTAAACCCAGGAGAAGGAGGTTTCAGTGAGCTGAGATCACACCACTGCACTCCAGCCTGGGTGACAGAGTGAGACTCCATCTCAAAAAAAAAAAAAAAAAAAAAAGCATTTGATAAAATATAACATCTCTTTGTAATGAAAACCTTCAAAAAACTGGGTGTAAAAGAAACATATCTCAACATAATATAAGACCCACACTGGAATCATACTGAATGGGATAAAACTGAAGCTTTTCTCTAAGATCTGAAACATGACAAAGATCTCCACTTTCACCACTGTTACTCAACATAGTACTGGAAGTCCTAGCAAGAGCAATCACACAAAAGAAAAAAAATAAAGGGTATCGAACTTGGAGATGAAAAGTCAAATTATTTTATTTGTAGACAATATGATCTTATATTTGGAAAAACCTGAAGACTCCCCCCTAAAATGATTAGAACTGATAAACAAATTCAGCAAAATGCAGGATACAAAACCAAATACAAAAATCCACAATTTGAAAGAGAAATAAAAAAACTAATACCATTTACAATAGCCATAAGTACAATTAAATGCCTAGGAATTAACTAATATGTGAAATATATCTAAAAAGAAAACTATATAACACTGATGAAAGAAATTGAAGAGGACACCAAAAATGGAAAGATATTCCATGTTCATGTATTAGCAGAATCAACATTGTTAAGATGTCCTTAATACCCAAAGCAATCTACAGATTCAATGCAATCCCATCAAAATTCCAATGGCATTCTTCACAGAAATAGAAAACATAATACTAAAATGTATATGGAACCACAAAAGACCCAGCATAGCCAAAGTTATCCTAAGCAAAAAGAACAAAACCAGAGGAATCACATTACTTGACTTTAAATTATACTACAGAGCTATAGTAACCAAAATGGCATGATACTGGCATAAAAACAGAAACATAGACCAATGGAACAGAATAGAGAACCCACATATAAATCCATATATATACAGTGAGCTCATTTTTGACAAAGGAACCAAGAAATACATTGCTGAAAGGACAATCTCTGCAACAAAATGTGCTGGGAAAACTGGATATTCACATGCAGAACGACTAGACCCCTATTTCTCCCCATATAAAAAAACAAATAAAAATAGATTAAAGTCTTAAATCTAAGAACACAAACTATGAAATTACTATGAAACATTGGAAAACATCTCTAGGACATTGGTTTGGACAAAAAATTATTGAGTAATAACCCGCAAGCACAGGCAACCAAAGCAAAAATGGAGAAATGAGATCACATCAAGTTGTAAAGTTTATGCACAGTGAAGGAAACAATCAACAAAATGAAGAGACAATCAACAGAATGGAATAAAATATTTGCAAACTACCCCTCTGACAAAGGATTAATAACCAGAATAGATAAGAAGCTCAAAAAACTGTAAGAAAGAATTTAATAATCTGATTTAAAATCAGGCGAAAGATCTGAATAGATGTTTCTCAAAAAAATGACATACAAATGGCAAATAGGCATATGAAAAGATGCTCAACATCACTGATCATCAGAGAAATGCAAATCAAAACTACAATAAGGTATCATCTCACCCTAGTTTAAGTGGTTTATATCCAAAAGACAGGCAATAACAAATGCTGGTGAGGATGCAGAGAAAAGGGAACACCTGTACACTGTTGGTGGGAATGTAAATTAGTATACAATAACAAATAACAAATAACAATATTAAGGTTCCTCAAAAAACTAAAATTAGAGGTATATTATCCAGCAATCACACTGCTGTGTATATACCCAAAAGAAAAGAAATCAGTATATTGAAGAGATATCTCTACTCCCACATTTATTGTAGCAATGTTCCCAGTAGCCAAGATTTGGAAGCAGCCTAAGTGTCCATCAACAGAAGAATGGATAAAGAAAACGTGGTACATATACACAATGCAGCACCAGTCAGCCATACATAATAATGAGCTCCTGTCATTTGCAACAACATGTATGGAACTGGAGGTCATTATATTAAATGAAATCAGGCAGAGAAAGACAAACATCACATGGTCTCACTTATGTGTGGGATATAAAAATCAAAACAATTGAACTCATGAACATAGAGTGTAGAAGTATGGTTGCCAGAGGCTGGGAAGGGTAGTAGGGTGGTTGGGAGGAGGTAGGGATGGCTAAAGGATAACAAAAAAATAGAATAAATAAGACCCACTATTTGATAGCACAACAGGATGACTATAGTCAATAATTTAATTGTGCATTTTAAAATACATAAAATAGTATAATTGGAATGTTTGTAACACAAAGGATAAATGCCTGAGGGCACGAACACCCCATTCTCCATGATGTCATTATTATTCATAGCATGGCCTGTATCAAAACATCTTGTGTGCCCCATATATACATCTAGTATGTACCCACAAAAATAAAAAAATAAAAAGTGAAAAGTAGTGTTTGGAAATTTTAACAAGAATATGGTCATAATTATCAGATTACAAAAAAAAATGAAATTGAGCATGAATGCTCCAGGGAAGAATTTTTGTCCAATGTAGATTTCACATCAGTCTAGTTGACAAATATCTAATGAAGAAGAAAGAACATTTAACCATACACTGATGGACCTTGCTGTACAACAAGCCCAATTTAGTGGCTCATTTGGAAACCAAATTTTATGTAAGCCATCCAATAGGTAGAGTCACACACACACCTCCTTAAAACCACAAATGGATACTGCAAACATACTAAGGACATCTGACCACATTTTTCATCTCTTTAGCCAAACCAAGCCTATTATAATATCACCTTTGAATATTAAACCAACTAAACCACCATTTTCTTAGACTAAATGTTAAGTGGATGAAAGAGGAGAGACAAATAAGAATTATGTTCCAGGTTTTTAAAGACTGCCAAGTAGTTTATTACTTCTCCACAGATAGACCCAGGTTTTGACTGACAACAGTGACCATGCAGACCCACACTCTGCTAGAAACAACCAAATCTTCCCAAAATTTTCTAGATATTGTATGAGTTGAGCCTGAACTTAATTATCTATGTTTCTCTAAAATGGTTCTCCATACCATGAAGTAACTCCTCGAGTACAAAAGCATTCTACTCATACATATAAAGCACAATGGCATGTATGTGAAACTAAGTCATTTTGATAAATGTAGGACTAACATTCAAGATGATTTTAATAGTCTATAAGAATAACTGCATGAGGAAGGCAAGTAATATTTTTGTATAGTCAGACATTAAATCTTTTAATGAAATCATGGATTTTTGTGATAGTTCAACAGATAATTCTTACCAGAAATATTCTTAAAAGACTTTGTGTTCCATTGTGTTATTAAATCTATAATACAACACATGATAAAAATTCCCAATAAAGTCATAAGGTTCTCATGTCTCAGTGCATGACAAGCACTTTCTGTTACACTTAAAAACCTAATATTAATAAGAAAGAACTTACACTAAATACTTACTAAGACATTTCTACGGAAAAATAAAATGCAAAACTATGTCACCCAAAACAAGAAGCCTCGGCTTTAATAGTCACATCCATGCTGAAATAATACATCTATACAGTGAAAAAATAACTTTTTATAAGAAATATTATAATAGATGTTTGCTTATGTCCAAACAATAGAACAAAGGTATCAAGATACAATTGTTTTTGAATACTAGTTAACATATGATCAAACAGTAGTTTCTTAAACTCCTGTATGAAAATTTTCCCAGCAACTTTGTAAACGAATGCAAATATATGATAAATAAGTAATATCTGTTATTTATTCATAAGTTGTGGGAGAAATTTGAATATTCTTTCTTGAAGAAATTAAAAATGAAATACATTATTATTCAGAGACACAAGGAACCCCTTTAAAATTCAACTATGGCAAGAACATAGCCAAGTCTTTTGTTAAAAAGCAATCACAATATGTAACATTCTTTGGGAGGGGGGAGATTGACATTCACACAGGGCCTAAAACGGACCAAGTAATGTTTGGGGCTTTACATTCTAACTGTGTTTAGGCTTCACAACAATGATGACTCTATGAGATTAATAATAGTGCCCATTTTATAGATTAGTGCATTAAATTTTTAGAGGGAGAAATTTGCTCAAGATCATACAACTAATGATTAGAGGAGTCCAGTTGAGAACACAGTTCTTTCTGACCCTGCAGGCCAGGCATTTTGCAACATGTACATCCCAAATGTAACTTTCAATCCAGCTGCCACAGACAAAACAAGATTCAGTGTGACACGCTTTTAGAATACCAATCTACTGCCAATAAGTTTTTAATTTCTGTCCTTTGCTAACTCATTTTAACACAAATAATTATCTTCCATTATTTCCCATTCTTCTGTCATAAATGATCACCATTTGTGTCAGAAATCTAAATTACTTTCAGTATCCACACTATTCTTTATAAACCTGTTACCTTTTAACTTCAAAGAGAAATTTTCTTTTCTAGATGTGAACCCCCCTTCCACTCCATTGCAGTGCAGTTTTCCTCCAAAATACTGTATTTTTCACCAATTAATAGCCCCACAAAGTGTTTTTCTTTGATCAGCATGCAACCCTTAAATATAGTTTGAGACTGCAATTCCTCATCTTATGTGCCATTTCACCAGAGGACGACAGCATAAGAACCATATTGCATTTGGATTTTAAACAGCCTGAATCTAAAAGGCAAAAATCCTGATGTTCTTCCAGGGAGTAATTCCTCTGAGTCATTCCTGAGAAGTGGCTTTGCATCACTGCTCTACTGAAACATAATGATCTTCAGCTGCCTCATTCCCTCACTCAAAGGAAACATCATTAACTGGAGACAGTAGAAGAAAAAACAATCGGGCCAAGTTTTCTCAGAGGATCTTAATCTGCATTTCACAGCTCATTTATAAGTCCCTCTCTTCTCCTACCCTTTCCACAACTCCCACAAATACACACAAACATAACTTTTTTCCCCAGAAATTAGTCATTTATAAAGAAACTAATTATTTTTACCATAGTATTTTATAATTGCATTTTAAAAGCCAGTGTTGTCATAGGCACTGCAATCAAATACCAACATGTGAGAGCATCAGATGATCCGCCCAGCATTCTCCATCATGTTAGTGCTTAAATTGAGCAATGAACCTGATTTGCTTCAAGGACTATCTATTCAACCCTGCTCATGTCTTAAACAGAGAGAGAAAATCAAATCATGTCAAATCTAAATCCCTAACACAGAATATGGGCCACTTTCATCTTGCACCTAGACAAATTTTACAGCATTCTAACAGGTCACCCTGAATCCCCTTTTGGCATCCACAGTCAACCATCCACACGTGACCTTTTGCCATGTAAATCATAACGTGCCAATCATACCAAGGTTAAAATCCCTTCATGGCCCATGAGACCCTAAATGATAATCTGGTCCCTGGCTACTTCTGAAGCCCTATTTCCACCAGGTCTCCCATCTGACTCATGCACTTTCACAACAATGACCTTCTTGCTAATTATTGTGGTTTTTGTTAATTTGTTTTTCTATTTGCCGACCATGTTGCAATACCTGGGCTCTTGCACTTGTGTTTTCTTTCCCTAGAACGCACTTTTTCAAGGTATTTAATTGTCTCTCTCTCTCTCTCTTCTCTTTCTCCTGTTTCATAAAATCTGACTTCTCTGATCATTTCCATCATTCTCTAACCCCTTATTCCGCATTAGCTTTTCTTGCTGGCACTTATCACTAACTGACAGAACACATATGTGTTTAGTATCTCTTACATTAGAATGTTAGCTCCATGAGGGCAAAGGTATTGTCCCAATACCAGGAATACTGACAGAAACATAGAAGAGTTCAAAAGTGTATGTTGGATTCATTAATTAATGGATGAAAACTAAAATGAGTCAAAATTATTTAGAAACTAAAATTCTAAGTTATGTTTCAGCTCCTAGATTTTAATATTATTTACTTATTATCATTTCCCCCTTCTTCTGAAATACTTTCTCTTTTGAAATGCTGCCCCTTTGCCAATTGCATGTAAACTCAGTAAAACTGCTTGTCAAAGTGTACTTCTCCCTCAGTATTTATTTAAGGGTGGGTACAAAAATAAACTACAACAATCTGACTCCCTATCCCTGAAATTAAGCTGTGAGCCTAGTGACTCCCAAATGCAAGTAGTTATAGCTGATTGATTCCAGTGTTGTACCTTGAAGAGACTTCCAGAGTTGCCTTCGAGTTTGTATCATCTCCAGCATCTTATTGTTGTTCTTCCATTCTGAGAGCTACCTGATATTCTTCCATCAATCCCCCCTTCCCTTTTTGTTTGTTGTGATTGTTTTAATGAATCAGAGTCAGTTTCTGTTGCTTATGATCCAAAATCCTAATGAATACACATGATAAACTTATATTCAATCTGATATGCCTTAAAATACAAAATTTTAAAAAGGGGCCTCCCAACTCTCTTTTTCTCACTCTGTCTCCTCTCTCCCTCTCACTGCAACAATCCTCTGGTTGCTCAAATCTCTCCTTTATGGTGGCACCACCACCATGACTTTAATGTTTCAAAATTATTATTTTTCCCATCTATCAGTATTTACTCAGAGCTGCTGACATGAAGTGGAAGTTAAGATGTAATTAACATGATTAAGCTATACCACACTGAGTTATTAATAATTAATAGTATCTTAATCTTATCAGACATATTTGCATTTCTTTTTTTTTTTTTTTTTTTTTTTTTTTTGAGATGGAGTCTTGCTCTGTCACCAGGCTGGAGTGCAGTGGCCCGATCTTGGCTCACCTTCCAGGTTCAAGCAATTCTCTTGCCTCAGCCTCCCAAGTAGCTGGGACTACAGGCACATGCCACCACACCCAGGTAATTTTTGTATTTTTAATAGAGATGGAGTTTCACCAGGTTGGCCATCTCTTAACCTCATGATTCACCCACCTTGGCCTCCCAAAGTGCTGGGATTACAGGTGTGAGCCACCGCACCCAGCCTGCATTTATTTAAAAAGCTACTGTGACTCAATTTTTTTTTTTTTAATTTTAGTCAGGATGACAAAGTGAAAAGTTTTAAAGTATAGAAGGTAACATTTTCAATATTTCATTAGATAACATCACTTAAGCAGCCCATCAATCTGATCATGGTTGAATTAGTCAGAGATAAATCAAAGGCTACAGACCTGACAACTTATCCATCAATAAATAGATTTTAATTGAATTACTTTAGTGTTGTGTTTATAAAGCATACAACCCCATTGTGAATGTGATTAACAGAGTCACAAATAGATTGATGATGTTACTAAATGTGACTAAGGGAACACCCAATCCCCTTTCCTTAAATGTTGGGGGTGGGGGCAGAATCTGTGGTTTGGGAATACTGCAAAAGCGATGGGATATATAGGCCCTTGATAAGGTTATATCATACTTCACCTAGGCAGAATAACAGAGAGAAAAACAGAGACTCTCCCTTGCTAGCTTTGAAAATTAAGCTTTTGTGTTGTGAGAGAGCTTGAGACAGTGCCACATGGCAAGGATCTAGGGAGTATCTAGTACAAAGAGGGGCTCCTGCTGAATGTCATCATGAAAGTGGGAATGTCAGTCCTACAACCACAAGGAGCTGAATCCTGCCAACAACCACTCGAGCTTGGAAGAGGATTCCATGCTCCAGAAATGGTCACAGCCCAGTGGACACTCTGATGAAGATTTGTGAGACACTGAGCAGAGGACCAGCTAAACCTCACCCTGAGAGATAATAAATGTATGTTTTTGTAAGCCACTAAGTTTATGTTAATTAATTACAGAACAATACGAAGCTAATACATAGTGTCCCAAGAAGAGGAGAGAAAAGGCATGTACTATAGAACATAAATTGTGGATTTAGTGCATACATTGCCCTTTTACTTACTATTAATAGCTTGTCATAGCTACTTCAAAGCATCAATGTGAGGATTAAATCAGAAATGTTATATATAGAGTTTAAGGCTTTGTGTTAATATTAAACATCTCATAAAAGTGAGTTTCCTTCTCATTTACTCTCCCACTGTAATTTGGTGGCTGTCACAGCAGTGAGTTTTGCCATGTCAAAGTCCTGGCTGCCCAATTCTGAGACACTGAAAATGGGGATGTATATACTTCAGGATCTTCTCTACTTATCCATTTTCTCACACATGAGTGAGGAAGTGGGTTCTGGAAACTGACACTGATACAACATCTATTGTCCTAGATATTTGGAAACAGGCCATTAAATAGCATCCATGGAGGTCCACAAAAGAATGCAGCAAAGTAACTTGTCTATTCTTCACTGTACTCGGATAGCCTTCTACCGTGGTTCCTGCTTTTCACGGTACTCCACTGTTAAGAAGGTACTAGGCTTCTTACCCATTTGCAGTTTCCATTCTGACATTGACCTGGATTTACCTCCCGGTATTTTGACATTGCAGTGCAGAATCATAGCTGCTTGGAAGTCCCTATTACTGACCTCCTGCATCTCAGATCAGAAACTTTGTTATCTGGAAACTGCTATCTCATTATAGTAAAAAAGATAGGAATTACCGCTGCCATTAAAACTCTTACAGCCCAGCACAATCTGAAATCAGCAGAGTGATTCATGGGTTTCTGGAAACTAAAATTTTGGAATATAATGCAATATTAATCAACATTAGAGTTTAATGGAATTAAAGTGATTGTAGCATAGTATATCTTCAATCACTTTCAGTGTTTTAGTGATTTTCTACCAGTTAAAGAATATTTTTAACAAATTTCCTGTGCATATTCTAGTTGAATTTTCTAATTTTTTCAGCTTACAAGTTTAATTTTATTCTTCTATGACAGGTGGTTAAGATTTCCTTCTATAATTCCCTCGTACCTACTTTACTGAAACGTGACTAGTATTCATTGTTTCCTTTTTGTTATTATAAGTTAAGAGCATCAAAAATCTGACCATTCTCAACTTTCCTGGAAGCTCTGATCATATTTCCTCAAATTTGCAATCATAGTCATGTGTCACTTAACAACGGGGACACATTCTGAGAAATTTGTCATGCGATTTTGTCATTCTGTAAATATCACAGAGTACACTTAAACAAACCTAGATAGTGTAGTCTACTACACACCTAGGCCAGCTGGTCTAGCCTGTTGCTCCTAGGCTACAAACCTGTACAGCATGTTACTGCACTGTATACTGTAGGCAGTTATACCATAATGGTATTTGTGTATCTAAACAAAGAAAAAGTTCATTCTTCAGAACATAAATGTCAAATTTTTAATTACTCATTCCCTGCTATTGAATTTTTTATGAAAACAATTCTAGTCTTGACACTTTTGATTTTGTTCCTATTATCAATCTCAACTCCAATATCACATATTCTAGTTGAATTTCTTTTTTTCAGCTTACAAGTTTAATTTTACTCCCCTATGACAGGTGGTAAAGATTTTCTTCTATAATTTTCATGGTCCTCATTTAACTTTAATTTTATTCACAAATCCAATACCATCTTTGGTAATCAGCTTCCACTCAGATTTAATCTTCTCCTACCCACCGTTCCTTCTCCAGGCAGTTGTGTCCCTATTAGAGCACAAAGTATTCTAGGAAATTAAAGGCAATGGGGACAGGTGCAGTGGCTAACGCCTATAATCCCAGGCCGCGGGAGGCCGAGGATCACCTGAGGTCAGGAGTTCGAGACCAGCCTGGCCAACATGGTGAAACCCCATCTCTACTAAAAACACAAAAATTAGCCAGGTGTGGTGGCAAGTGCCTGTAATCCCAGCTGAGGCAGGAGAATCACTTGAACCCAGGAGGTTGCAATAAGCCCAGATCATGCCATTGAGGCGGAGGTTGCAGTGAGCCGAGATCACGCCATTGCACTCCAGCCTGGGGCACAAGAGCAAGACTTAAGTCTCAAAAAAAAAAAAAAAAAAAGGAATGTGTGGTAAGTTTATTTAAAGACTCCTGGATAAGGAAGACAGCTTAAATTCTGTGAAAAACCTTCAGATAACCATAAGCTAAGGACATCTTTAACATAATTTTGAAATATCAGTAAATAATATGTATTATGCTTGCAGCTTAATTTTAAAATAATGGGTCACAGGTTTAGCATTATATCCATGACACACCATGAAGACTGAATTCATGAAGATTGTATTTATATAGAAACAAAATCTCCAGTGTGTCCATCTCTTCTGAATCAACCACAAGTGCTATATCATAACTAAAGTACACTTATCCAACAATAATAAACTTTAAAAAATAAAGATATTCCAAAGAATTACTCAACTAAAAGAAGGAGTATAATTTAAATACTTACAATTTCTTTAAGATAGCTAGGAATTCTTCAAAGTTCTCTATGGCTCTTTTTGGTCTATATAAATTATGGCCACCATGTGCTCTCTCAACATAGACAGCTACATTGTGAGAATCATCAGGTTGTTGATGTTGACTTTCCTCTTTGCCTTCACTGAGTTCCCTGAACAAGAAAATAAAGTATTTTATGCTGTTGTATACTGCACAAAAATTATTTACAGGGACTTTTACTATATTACCAGGAGCATAAATGCACTGTTTTGAGAAAATTTGTCAATTTAAGAACATATTCTTTTTAAATGCATTAGAATGTTTCAATCATGATAGCACAGTTATGTATGTCATTCTGTTAAATGTAGAACTTAGAATATATGAAATATTTTCAATGTATAGAATTTGATTACATGTATTATAACTGTTCTGAGCAAATGAAACACCTTTAATAATATATTAGGCTTACATAATTTAGGAAAATATTTCAAGCCAATGGCTAACATCCTTTATACTCACACACTTGTTTTTCAGTGTTGTTTTAGCACCAAGGATATAATTTTATTATTTAACTTTTATTTACCCCTGGTAATCTATAAACATCTTGGAAGATAGCCACCGTATCTTACTCTTGTGCTATGGTATGTTCAATACCTAAGTCCCTAAGAGATGTACAAATAAATGACCGTTTCCCATTCATATTTCTAGGATCAAGCATTTCTATTAAAAGGCCATTGAAAACTTATGGGTGAGAAATCCAACCACTGCTGTCTATCTTTAAGAAAAAAATAGTAAGGCAGGTTGCAGAAATGAATCTGGATTACATCTTGATAACAGACCTTTAATTATATACATAGGAAGATTAAAAATTAAATATAAGATATTATGTGGAATCATAACAGCAATAGTAAATTATCACATTAACATATACCTTGTTGCATTCTTAAATGTGCTGGCTACTCTGCTAACCATTATGTGCACATCATCTCATTAACACTAACCATGTGATACCATTTGGCTGTGTCCCCACCCAAATCTCATCTTGAATTGTAGCTCCCATAATTCCCATGTCTCACTGGAGGGACCCAGTGGGAGATAATGGAATCATGGGGGAAGATCTTTCCTGGGCTGTTCTTATGATAGCAAGAATGTCTCACAAGATCTGATGGTTTTATAAAGGAGAGTTCTACTACACAAGCTCTCTATTTGCCTGCTCCCATGTAAGACATGACTTTGCTCCTCATTTGCTTTCCGACATGATTGTGAGGTCTCCCCAGTCAAGTGGCACTGTGAGTCTATTAAACCTCTTTCCTTGATAAATTACCTAGTGTTGGGTATGTCTTTATTAGCCGTGTGAGAACAGATGAATACAGAAAATTGGTACCAGTAAAGTGTGGAAGTGACTTTGGAACTGGGCAACAGGCAGAGATTGCAACAGTTTGGAAGGCTCAGAAGAAGACAGGAAGATGTGGGAAATTTTGTAACTTCCGAGAGACTTGATGAATGGCTTTGACCAAAAAGCTTATAGAGATATCGGCAAAAAAGTCCAGGCTGAGTTGGTCTCAGATGGAGATGAGGAACTTGTTGGAAACTTAAATAAAGGTGACTCTTGCTATGTTTTAGCAGAGACTGGCAGCATTTTGCACCTGCCCTAGTGATCTGTGGCACTTTGAACTTGAGGGAGATGATTTAGCGTATCTAGCAGAAGAAATTTCCAAGCTGCAAAGTGTTCAAGAGGTGACTTGGGTGCTATAAAATGCATTCAGCTTTATGTATTCAGAAAGATATGGTTTGGAATTGGAACTTATGTTTAAAAGGGAAGCAGAGCATAAAAGTTCAGAAAATTTGCAGCCTGATGATGGAGCAGAAAATAAAAATCTATTTTCTGAGGAGAAATTCAAGCTGGTTGTAGAAATTTGCATAAGTAACAAGGAGCCAAATGGTAATCTCCAAAACAATGGGGGAAATGTCTCCAGGCCATGTCAGAGACCTTCATGGCAGCCCCTACCATCACAAGCCACACGGCCTAGGAGGAAAAAATGGTTTCATGGGTCTCACCCAGAGCCTTGCTGCTTTGTACAGTCTCAGGACTCGGTGCCCCATGTCCCAGCCATGGCTAAAAAGGGGCCAACGTAGAGGTCAGGCCATTGCTTCAGAGGGTACAAGTCTACACATGGTGTTGAGCCTGCAGGTGCACAGAAGTCAAAAATTGAGGTTTGGGAACCTCTGCCTAGATTTCAGAGTCTCATAGGCAGATGAGACCTGCCTTGGCTCAGATAACACTTTGGACCGTGGACTTTTGAGTTAATGCTGAAATGAGTTAAGACTTTAGGGGACTGTTGGGAAGACACAATTAGTTTTGAAATGTGAGGACATGAGATTTTGGAGGGGCCAGGGTCACAATGATATGGTTTAGCTGTGTCCCCCACCCAAATCCCATCTTGAATTGTAGCTCCTTAATTCCCATATGTTGTGGGAGGGACCCAGTGGGAGGTAATTGACTCATGGGGGTAGGTCTTTCCCATGCTGTTCTCACAATAGTAAGTCTCATGAGATCTGATGGTTTTATAAAGGAAAGTTTCCCTACACAAGCTCTCTCTTTGCCTGCTGCCATGTAAGATGTGACTTTGCCCCTCCTCCACCTTCTACCACGATTGTGAGGCCTACCCCAGCCATGTGGAACTGTTAGTCAACTAAACCTCTTTCCTTTATAAATTATTCAGTCTCAGGTATGTCTTTATTAGCAGTGTGAGAACAGATGAATACACAATACACCATGTGAGTAGGCAATATTATCCTCAGTTTATAAAATAAGGAAACTGTAACTAAAAGAGTTTATATAAATTTTCTAAACTCTCACAGCTAGTAGAGTTGGAAAGACGTTTTTCATCCTTCTGCTTTTCACAATTACCTGTACCTTTGAATTTTTAATAAAGCTTGATACTGGGTAAAATCTGATTCTTAGAAGTCTAATTTGGTAACCTACTTCTTTATATTATTCTCAATCCCTATAGTTTTTTTTTTTTTTTTTTTTTTCTGAGACAGAGTCTTGCCCTGTTGCCCAGGCTGGAGTGCGGTGGTGCAATCTCAGCTCACTGCAAGCTCCACTTCCTGGGTTCACATGATTCTCCTGCCTCATCTTCCTGAGTAGCTGGGACTACAGGAGCCCACCACCACACCTGGCTAACTTTTTTGTATTTTTATGTAGAGACAAGGACTCATGGTGTTAGCCAGGATAGTTTCGTTCTCCTGACCTCATGATCCACCTGCCTCTGCCTCCCGAAGTGCTGGGATTATAGGTGTGAGCCACCACGCCTGGCCTCAATCCCTACATATTTTTCTTCCAAACAAATTCTACATGTTCCATAAGATTTTTACAAAATACATAACATTTGTATTATCATATTACTTGTATATGTGTGATATTTCCGTATCTAATGTAATTAGGAGTTTTTAATTTTATAATTTGAATGATCACTGTGGTTGTAGAGTAAAACTGTTTTCCCTTTTTCTTTAGTAATCAGCTACATTACTGAGCTCTCCCTTTTCAGTTGGTTATCTTAAGGATTTTCAGGTAGTAATAAAAGAGGCACAGATAAAATAAATTAGAAAAAAATACATTGCTTTAAATGAATTTTTTTTTTTTTTTTTTTTTTTTTTTTTTTTTTTTTTTTTTTTTGAGAAGGGATCTTTGTCACCCAGGCTGGAGTGCAATGGCATGATCTCGGCTTACTGCAACCTCTGCCTCCCAGCTCATGCAGTCCTCCCACCTCAGCCTCCCAAGTAGCTGGTACTACAGGTGCAAACCACCAGTGCCCAGCTACTTTTTTTTAAGAAATGGTTTTTGCCATGTTGGCCAGGCTGGTCTCAAACTCCTGAGCTCAAAGTGATGCACTCCTGCCTCAACCTCCCAAAGTGCTATGATTACAGGCATGAGTCACTATGCTCAGACCCCGAATGCATGTTTTTTAAAAAAGAAAAACTGATAATTCATGAGCTAAGGTTTGATCTCAAAAAATGAGAAAAAGAAAGAGCAAGTTATACTCAAAATAAGGAAATATACAATAAAGGAGAAAAACTGTTAGAGCAATAAAACCAAAACTTAGTTATTTAGAAATCTAATAAACTTGCAAAATAAGGTCTAATAAACTTGGCAAAAAAATTTTGAGAACAAAACAGAAAAGGCAGATGTAAATTATGTCCGAAATGGAAAAGGAGACAAGTAACCACCATCCTGAATTTTGTTTCTAGTATTCTGTTGGTTTTCATTATAGATTTATCAAAGATATATGTATTCATTTAAAAAAATCATTTTAATTTTTTATATTTTAAACTTTATAAAAAGAAGTTATTCTTATGGATTCTGTAACTTGCTTTTCTTGTTGCATTCAACATTGTGTACATGAGATTCAATGACTGATTCATTGATTTTACCGCTTTATGAGATTTCATTATAGGTATGTACCACAAAGGCTTTGGGGGGAGTTTCTGTGTTTTGTTTTTCCATTTTTCTAGTCTGTAGGAAATTGGATTTTTGTTGTTTGTTTGTTTTTTTTTGTTTTGTATACAAGCGTGGCTACTACTACCAGTCTTATATAAGTAAGACTTCTCCAACAGATATGCCCAAGAGTAAAAGGCTATTTCTGAAGCTAGAATATGAGGAGCCTCAGAAATTATAGACTCCAAAACTGGGGGGGATATTCTTCCTATTCATATGATGAGAAGTGAGGACAAAAGGCATCACTCTTCCAACGCTGGAGATCCCATCCTTCCCTCAGGGTATGGCCCTCCACTCTGACCTCTCTCCGTTCTCTTTGTAGTCTAAGAGGAAAGGCAAGGGTGCAGGTTTTCAAGAATGTCAGTAAGGGCCACTCAATACGACCTTCCTCCATCCTCTTTGTGGTCTAAGAGGAAAACAAGTGTTTCTGCTGCTGCTTCGGTGAGCGCAACTATTCCGAACAGCAGAGTCCAGGGACCATTGCAGGTTATTGGGTGGGGGAAAAATAAAACAGACTAAAACCGTGGGTGGTTTTTTTCTTTCAGATGGGAAACACTCAGGCCTCAACAAGCTCTCCCTTGAAATGAAGCCATTGGAACCAATCTGACCCTCAAACCCTGAAAAAGAAGCTGCTTATTTTTTTCTGCACTATGGCCTGGCCCCAATATTCTCTCTCTGATGGGACAAAATGGCCACATGAGGGAAGTATAAATTACAATACTATCCTGCAGCTTGACCTTTTCTGTAAGAGGGAAGGCAAATGGAGTGAAATACCTTATGTCCAAGCTTTCCTTTCTAGAAGGGTAATCCACAACTATGCACAACTTGCAATCTATGCCCCACAGGAGAACCTGTCAGCTTACCATCATATCCTAGCCTCCCTACAGCTCCCCTTCCTATTAGTGATAAGCCTCCTCTAATTTCCCCACCCAGAAGGAAACAAGCAAAGAAATCTACAAGGGACCACAAACCCTCCCGGGCTATCAGTTATGTCCCCTTCAAGCTGCAGGGGGAGGGGAATTTGGCCCAACCCGGGCACATGTCCCCTTCTCCCTCTCTGACTTAAAGCAGATCAAGGTAGACCTGGGGAAGTTTTCAGATGATCCTGATAGGTATATAGATGTCCTACAAGGTCTAGGGCAAACCTGCGACCTCACTTGGAGAAGTGTCATGCTATTATCAGATCAAACCCTGGCCTTTAATGAAAAGAATGCGGCTTTAGCCACAACCCAAGAGTTTGGAGATACCTGGTATCTTTACTCAAGTAAATGATAGAATGACAGCCGAAGAAAGGGACAAATTCCCTAGCAGTCAGCAAGCCGTCCCCAGTATGGATCCCCACCGGGACCTCGACTCAGATCATGGGGACTGGAGTCTCAAACATCTGTTGACCTGTGTTCTAGAAGGACTAAGGAGAATTAGGAAAAAGCCCATGAATTATTCAATGATGTCCACCATAACTCAGGGAAAGGAAGAAAATCCTACTGCCTTCCTCAAGCAGTTATGGGAGGCCTTCAGAAAATATACTCCCATGTCACCCGACTCCCTTGAGGGTCAATTGATCCTAAAAGATAAGTCTATTACCCAATCAGCTGCAGATATCAGGAGAAAGNGATGATCCTGATAGGTATATAGATGTCCTACAAGGTCTAGGGCAAACCTGCGACCTCACTTGGAGAAGTGTCATGCTATTATCAGATCAAACCCTGGCCTTTAATGAAAAGAATGCGGCTTTAGCCACAACCCAAGAGTTTGGAGATACCTGGTATCTTTACTCAAGTAAATGATAGAATGACAGCCGAAGAAAGGGACAAATTCCCTAGCAGTCAGCAAGCCGTCCCCAGTATGGATCCCCACCGGGACCTCGACTCAGATCATGGGGACTGGAGTCTCAAACATCTGTTGACCTGTGTTCTAGAAGGACTAAGGAGAATTAGGAAAAGCCCATGAATTATTCAATGATGTCCACCATAACTCAGGGAAAGGAAGAAAATCCTACTGCCTTCCTCAAGCAGTTATGGGAGGCCTTCAGAAAATATACTCCCATGTCACCCGACTCCCTTGAGGGTCAATTGATCCTAAAAGATAAGTCTATTACCCAATCAGCTGCAGATATCAGGAGAAAGCTCCAAAAGCTAGCCCTGGGCCCTGAACAAAATTTGGAGGCATTATTAAACCTGGCAGCCTTGGTGTTCTATGATAGGGACCAAGAGGAAGAAACAAGCTGAAAAGGAAAAGCGAGATAAGAGAAAGGCCACAGCCTCGGTCATGGCCCTCAGACAAACGAACCTTGGTGGTTCAGAAAGGACAGAAAACGGAGTAGGCCAATCACCCAGGAGAGCTTGTTGTCAGTGTGGTTTGCAAGGACACTTTAAAAAAAAATTGTGCAATGAGAAACAAGCCACCCCCTCGCCCATGTCCACCTTGCTGAGGCAATCACTGGAAGGTGCACAGCCCAAAAGGACAAAAGTTCTCTGGGCCAGAAGCCCCCAACCAGATGATCCAACAACAGGACTGAGGGTCCCCAGGGCAAGCACCAACTCACGTCATTACCCTCACTGAGCTCTGGGTAAGTTTAACCATTGAGGCCCAGGAAATTGACTTCTTCCAGGACACTGGCATAGCCTTCTCAACATTAATCTCTTGCCCTGCACAGCTGTCCTCAAGGTCAGTTACCATCCGAGGAATCCTGGGACAGCCTGTAACCAGGTATTTCTCCCACCTCCTCAGTTGTAAGGAGACTTTGCTCTTTTCACATGCCTTTCTTGTTATGCCTGAAAGTCCCACACCCTTATTAGGGAGGGACATATTAGCCAAAGCTGGAGCTATTATCTACATGAATGTAGGGAGCAAGTTACCCATCTGTTGTCCCCTACTTGAGGAAGGAAAGAATCCTGAAGTCTAGGCCTTGGAAGGACAATTCAGAAGGGCAAAAAATGCCCACCCAGTCCAAATCAGACTAGAAGACCCCACCACTTTTCCTTATCAAAGGCAATATCCCTTAAGGCCTGAAACTCATAAAGGATTACAGGATATTGTTAGACATTTAAAAGTTTAAGGTTAATAAGAAAATGCAGCAGTCCCTGCAACACCCCAATTCTAGGAGTACAAAAACTGAACGGTCAGTGGAGACTAGTGCAAAATCTTAGACTCATCAACGAGGCAGTAATTCCTCTATATCCAGATGTAACCAACCCCTATACCCTGCTCTCTCAAATACCAGAGGAAGCAGAATGGTCCACTGTTCTGGACCTCAAGGATGCTTTCTTCTGCGAATGCACTCTGATCCCCAGTTTCCCTTTGCCTTTGAGGATCCCACAGACCACATGTTCCAACTTACGTGGACGGTCTTGTCCCAGGGGTTCAGGGATAGCCCTCATCTGTTTGGTCATGCACTGGCTCAAGATCTAGGCCATTTCTCAAGTCCAGGCATTCTGGTCCTTCAGTATGTGGATGAATTACTTTTGGCTACCAGTTCGGAAGCCTCCTGCCAGCAGGCTATTCTAGATCTCTTAACCTTTCTAGCTAATCAAAAGGTACAAGGCATCTAAATCGAAGGCCCAGCTCTGCCTACAACAAGTCAAATATCTAGGCCTAATCTTAGCCAGAGGAAGCAGGGCCCTCAGCAAAGAACAAATACAGCCTATACTGGCTTGTCCTTGCCCTAAGACATTAAAACAGTTGCGGGGGTTCCTTGGGATCACCGGTTTTTGCCGACTATGGATCCCTGGATACAGCAAGATGGCCAGGCCACTCTATACTCTAATCAAGGAGACCCAGGGGGCAAATACTCATCTAGCAGAATGGGAACCAGAGGCAGAAACAGCCTTCAAAACCTTAAAGCAGGCCCTAGTACAAGCTCTAGCCTTAAGCCTTCCCACAGGACAAAATTTCCCTTTATACGTCACAGAGAGAGCAGGAATAGCTCTTGGAGTCCTTACTCAGACTCATGTGACAATCCCACAACCAGTTGCATACCTAAGTAAGGAAACTGATAAAGTAGCAAACCGCTGGCCTCACTGTTTACTGATAGTTGCAGTGGTGGCCATCTTAGTATCAAAGGCTATCAAAATAATTCAAGGAAAGGATCTCACCGTTTAGATTACTCATGATATAAATGGCATACTAGTTGCCAAAGGAAACTTATGGCTATTAGACAACTGCCTGCTTAGATACCACGCACTACTCCTTGAGGGACCGGTGCTTCAAATTCACATGTGTGCAGCCCTCAACCCTGCTATTTTTCTCCCAGAGGATGGGGAACCAATCGAGCATGACTGCCAACAAATTGTTGCCAAGACCTATGCTGCCTGAGAGAATCTCTTAGAAGTCCCCTTAGCTAATCCTGACCTTAACCTATGTACCAATGGAAGTTCATTTGTGGAGAATGGGATATGAAGGGCAGGTTATGCCATAGTTAGTGATGTAACAGTACTTGAAAGTAAGCCTCTTCCCCCAGGGACCAGTGCCCAGTTAGCAGAACTAGTGGTGCTTACCTGAGCCTTAGAACTGGGAAGGGAAAAAAGAATAAATGTGTATACAGATAGCAAGTATGC
>NW_016806205.1:413419-433913 GCF_001698545.2 Rhinopithecus bieti
GCTTAGATACCAGGCACTACTCCTTGAGGGACCGGTGCTTCAAATTCACATGTGTGCAGCCCTCAACCCTGCTATTTTTCTCCCAGAGGATGGGGAACCAATCGAGCATGACTGCCAACAAATTGTTGCCAAGACCTATGCTGCCTGAGAGAATCTCTTAGAAGTCCCCTTAGCTAATCCTGACCTTAACCTATGTACCAATGGAAGTTCATTTGTGGAGAATGGGATATGAAGGGCAGGTTATGCCATAGTTAGTGATGTAACAGTACTTGAAAGTAAGCCTCTTCCCCAGGGACCAGTGCCCAGTTAGCAGAACTAGTGGTGCTTACCTGAGCCTTAGAACTGGGAAGGGAAAAAAGAATAAATGTGTATACAGATAGCAAGTATGCTAATATAATCCTACACGTCCATGCATGTGGAATGGGAGTTCCTAACCTCTGGGGGAACCCCTATTAAATACCACAAAGAAATCATGGAGTTATTGGCATGCAATGCAAAAACCCAAAGAGGTGGCAGTCTTACACTGCCGGAGCCATCAAAAAGGTAAAGGAGAAAGGCAGAAGAAAACTGTTGGGCAGACACTGAGACCACAATTGCTGCCAGGCAGAACCTCCCATTAGAAATGCCTATGAAAGGACCCTTGGTATGGAACAACCCTCTCCAAGAGATGAAGTCCCCGTATTCCCTGACTAAAACAGAATGGGGACTTTCGCAGGAGCATAGTTTTCTCCCCTCGGGGTGGTGAACGACAGAAGAGGAAAAGGTACTCATACCCAAAGCCAGCCAGTGGAAAATACTTAAGACCCTCCACCAAACTTTTCATATGGGTATTGAGAACACTCATCAAATGGCCAAATCCCTATTTACAGGACCAAATCTCCTACAGACCATCTGACAAGTAGTCAAAGCCTGTGATGTGTGCCAAGAGAATAATTGCTTGGTTCATCATAAAGCCCCTCTAAGGGAACAAAAAATAAGGCACTATCCTAGAGATGACTGGCAGTTAGACTTCACCCATATGCCTAAGTCAAGGGGATTTCAATACTTGTTGGTCTGTGTTGATACCTTCACAAATTGGATAGAAGCCTGCAAACAGAGAAGGCTCAGGAAGTGGTTAAAGTCCTAATTCATGAAATAATTCCTAGATTTAGGCTTCCTCAAAGCTTACAAAGCGACAATGGTCTGGCTTTTAAAGCCACGGTAACTCAGGGAATTTCCAGGGTGCTAGGGATACAATATAACCTTCACTGTGCCTGGAGGCCACAATCCTCAGGGAAGGTCGAAAAGACAAGAAACTCATCTCCCATGTCCTACTCTCTTGCCCATGGCCTCGTTGAGAATCCGAAATTCTCCTCACAAAATGGGGCTCAGTCCAAATGAAATGCTGTATGGATTATCTTTTCTCACAAATACTTCCTACTTGATCAGGAAAAGGCCAACTTGGTCAAGGATATAACTTCTTTGGCAAGATATTAACAAAACCTTAAAAACCTACCTGAAGAATGTCAGGGACAAGGGGACAGAGTTGTTCCAACAAGGAGATCTAGTGTTGGTCAAGTCCGTTCCCTCTACTTCCCCATCTATGGATTACTTGTGGGAAGGACCATACTCAGTAATCCTCTCTACTCCCACTGCAGTTAAGGTGGCAAGAGTGGAATCTTGGATTCACCATACCAGAGTTAAACTTTGGACACCCCGTGAGGAACCTGTGAGACTGTCAGCTCAGGAGTCCCAAGATCAGCCATACCAGCTTTGAATTATTGGAGGACTTGCATCTCCTATTTCAGAAGGAAATATCCCAGACTAAAAAGGCTGATCCTGAGGAAAAACCCCTTCCTACTTAAAAAAGATAAGTGAAAACCTATTTAATCTTTAACACCTCTCCTTGCCCCTTTAATGGAATCCTTTTACTGTTTCATCACATTATTAAGCAGTATACTAACCATACTCTTTGCAGTGGGAATATATAACGTAGCTCCTGCCAGGATGAAAATCCTAATCACATCAACCTTTTTTACTGTCTTAACTTTCCAAGCCCCTTTATGCAACCAACACAACCCGTTATCAGGCCTGCCCCTGGGGCACCTACTATTCCATCAGTGTAATTACACCCTACAACTTCAAGCCCCAACTGATCATAGTAACTTCTGAGTCACCTAAACAGGTCCATTCAAACCACTTGTCTGCTTCTCAGGGCCCCCCAAAATCATCACCTTCTCCCTGCTTAACAGTCTGGGTTTTGTAATGGCAAATATACTCCCTGCATGACCATTCAACTCTGGACCCCCTGCAGCAGTGTCCCCAACACTAATGAATGCCTTCTTATCCCCTCTTTCAGTTACTCTCTTGAATGGTTCCTAGTAGATACAAAATAGTTTTTTCTCCAATGGGAAAATAGAACACAGGGAGCCACTCAGTTTGCTCCCAACACCCCTTTCCAATCACTCACTAAAGCTACCTTGGCAAGTACTCTAGGAGTATGGGAAAATGAAAACAACAAACTCACACAACTTTTTAACATACACAACCAGTTCTGTCTACCCAGCCAAGGCATATTCTCCTTATGTAGAACTCCGGTCTGTATCTTCCTCCCCACCAACTGGACAGGCACCTGAACCTTAGTCTTCCTAAGTCCCAACATTGACATTGCCCCAGGAAATCAGACCTTATCAGTGCTGCTCAAAGCTCAAGTCTATCAGCAAAGGGCCATACAACTAATACCCCTTCTTATAGGGTTATGAATGACCACTGCTACAGGAGCCAGAATAGCCAGTTTATCTACTTCATTATCCTACTACCCACACACTCTCAAAGGATTTCTCGGACAGTTTGTGGGAAATGACAGGGTCTGTCCTTACTCTGCAATCCCAGGTGGACTCTTTGCCAGCGGTGACTCTCCAAGACTGCTGGGGCCTGGACTTCCTCACTGCTGAGAGGGGAGTACTCTGCACCTTCTTAGGGAAAGAGTGTTGTTTTTACACCAATCAGTCAGGGATAGTATGAGACACCACCCGGTGTTTACAGGAAAAGGCTTCTGAAATCAGACAATGCCTTTCAAACTCTTATAGCAACCTCTGGAGTTGGGCGACATGGCTTCTCCCCTTTCTAGCTCCCGTGACAGCCATCTTGCTATTACTCACCTTTAGGCCCTGTATTTTTAACCTCCTTGTCAAATTTGTTTCCTCCAGGTCAAGGCCATCAAGCTACAGATGGTCTTACAAGTGGATCCCCAAATGAGCTCAACTCACAACTTCCACTGAGGATACTTGGACCAACCCACTGGCCCTTTGGCCTAGAGAGTTCTCCTTTGGAGGACACTACAACTGCAGGGCCCCTTCTTAACCTCTATCCAGCAGGAAGTAGCTAGAATAGTCATCACCCAGTTCCCAACAGTAGTTGGCATCCTGTTTAGAGGGGAGATTGAGAGGTGAGGCCAGCTGGACTTCCTGGGTCAAGTGGCGACTTGGTTAACTTTCCTGTCTTACAAAAGGATTGTAAAATGCACCAATGAGCGCACTGTGAAACGCACCAATCAGCAGGATTCTAAAAGTAGCCAATCACGGGGAAGAATGAAAAAAGTGCACTCTAATAAGACAGAAATGGAACATGGGAGGGGACAATAAGGGAATAAAAGTTGGCCACCCCAGCCAGCAGTGGCAACCCACTCGGGTTCCCTTCCACCCTGTGGAAGCTTTGTCCTTTCACTCTTCACAATAAACCTTACTACCATGCCATCTTTAAGAGCTGTAACACTCATCGTGAAGGTCCGCAGCTCCATTCTTGAAGTCAGCAAGAATACGACCCTATCAGCAGGAACCAACTCTAGACACAGGATTACAGGCACCCTCTACCACACCTGGCTAATTCTTTTTTTTTTTTTTTTTTTTTTTAATATTTTCAGTAGAGATGGTGTTTCACCATGTTAGCAAGGCTGGTCACAAACTCATGACCTCAAGTGATCCACCCACCTTGGCCTCCCAAAGTGCATATATTCTTGTATTATAGCTCTTACAAACTTTTTTCCTTTATCAGTTCCCAAAATCTTTCTTTACTGCCTTTACCCCCAGTCCTATCATCACACACAGACACACACACACACACACACACACACACACACACACACACTTTTTGGTGAGCCCATATATATTTTACTAGGTAGTAATTAGAGCCAGAATAATATACAGACTCTTTCTTAAGATGTTTGCTATAAGATTCTTCCATCATTTTTTAAAATAAAAACTGAAGTCAGCCTCACTCATAAAAATACTAATTAAATTCAGTACACCAAGTACACTAAGTTAACTCCATCTGTTAAGCTTAGCTTAATTATCACTAGTACCAAACGAGGGAAATAACTATGGGTAAATTCTCACTCCAGGATATAAGTTGGCAAATTCCAGGCTTTATCTTGTGCTAACCAAGAGTGCTGACTTCGTTCCACATGTTGCCAAACATATCCAAAGTTAAAATTGAGGAGTCCAAGGCAAGTTCCATCATAAACTCTTGACAGTCAATATTGGAATCCTGTCATCTCTTATAATATAAGAAAGAATATTTTAAGGTTAGAGAGAGGTAAGCAATATTTCCCTGGTTTCTACTAAAGTAATGTCTGTGCCAAACTCAAGGTCTTCTCTTTCCATTTCCAAAAATGCAATAGAAAATATGCAGCTAAAATCAACAGTTGGACTTACATGTATTCTTTAGGCTAAAGTAGCAATACATTTTCCAGAATATATAGAAGCTACGGAAACATATAAGAAAGTCAATTTATTCAGAGATTATTATACAGATTTACTTCCTAAGTACAAATTCAAATTAAAGAAGCAAATTAAAAAGTTGGGATACCTTAAGATAAGCTTTAATATATAGCAATATATTAATATGCATTTATAAAATAATCATCAAATATCATGTTCCATCTTCACTCATAGCCTAAACTCCTTCTATTTATAATTCAATTCAAGAAACATTTGTTGAACTCCTAAGTCAGGCAAAAACAATATTGTCTTCACTGTCTCAGCTCCCAGGTATGAATCATTTCCATTTTCCGCTTTAACCACTCTACTTTTTCCACCCACAGAACATTGCTGAACTAGTCACACACCTGGATAATTACAAATCTACATTATCTAATTTTAATGGATCTTTGATTTTGTTTAGCGTTCCTAAATTAGCTGTTTGTGAAGTTCCTACACCCTCATCTTGATGACTCTCATCTAGCTCCTTTTTCAACCCCATTTTCACATTCTGCAGACAACTTGTCTTGGTTCAAACGCTCTCTACCTACAATTATTACTAATCATTGAGAAATAATGAGAAAATTTCATTCTAGTCATTCAGGTATACCGTCACTCAAGCAAGACTTAACGGAAAATGTGGCCTGTGAATTTTCAGAATTTCTTTTTCCTTTCATTGTAACCTTCTCAAGCAGATTTTAGTCCCATAGTGCTAAGTAATGAATGGGGCATCTAATTGTGAAAATAGAAACTCCAATGTAAGGACATAGGGAGGTACATTTCCTGCTACCAATAGTAACACAACCTGAAAAATGCCCCAAACTTTCAACTATATCCTTTTGAATTGAATTGAATGGAACATACCCCTTTTAAATCAAAGTTGGGCTTTTCTCCCTACGTTGCATATGGTCATGCCAGCTGGGACCCATTGGTCCCTTAGGGTCTTCATACGGTCCCATGGAAATCCATGAAAGTGTAAAGCTCTCCCTAAGATTTCAGCAGTTCCCCAGAAGATTCTGTTCGGATGTCACCTCTCCTTCTATGATTCTTCTTTAAATGCTCTCTTTATTCTATGGCTTATTTTCAGAAATGAATCCAATTTTTCCTAACATTTTCTCAACAAAACTGAACTAAATGAAAGCAACCATGCAGAGCACTTGAAATTAGAACTTACCAAATACTGAGGATATCCTAAAGAGATGTTGCATTGAGGCAGGAGAACAGGGTCTGGAGGCAGGGAATCTACGGCCTATTTGTGCTGACTTCTTAAAAGAGAAAACACCAAAGGCTGGGGGTAGGGAATCTGAATGCAATTTGTGCTGATTTCCCAAAGCTGGGTCAAAAGGAAAACACCTGGGTCTAGGGGCAGGGCCCATAAGACCAATTAACACCAATTTCCAAAAGCTAAACCAAAGGGAAAAACCGTATCTCGCCGAGTAGTAAGGATCAAAGGCTACTTTCCCTACAACCCTCCCTTCCACCACGTCTCAGATAGAAAGGGAAGGTGCCCTGGAATGGCTGTGGGCCAAGCGGGGACCATCCCTTCATCTGCATAGGACTCCAATTCACCTCAGCCTTTAATTAGCCACAGACCAAGACCTTCATTGAGACAAGGGTAACTGATAGGGACTTCAAAAGGAGTACTTAAAACTTAGAAAACTTTGTAACTGGGCCTTTAAGCCGCTTGCTCGGGCCCACTCCCACCCTGTGGAGTGTTTTCTTTCCTTAATTAAATCCCTGCTTTGTTCCTGTGTTTTGTTCCTTTGTTACCTTATTTGTGTGTTTTGTCCAATTCTTTGTTAAAAACGCCAAGGACCTGGACAACTCACTCTCAAGGCCCTCCTTCTGGTAACAGTATCACATATGACAATCTACTTGAAATACATTAATAGTTATTTCTTTTCTTAAATGTCCTCACCTCCATCCCCAGCACTGTAGTTTCTCCTTATTTAGTGCACACCTTCCTTCAATCATTTCCTGGCTCCTCTTGCTTCTTTCCTGTCCCCTTTGTCTCTGAATTTCTTCATTCCTGGTTGCTCCATAACTCTAAATTAGAACATCTTTACCAGGCAGAGCAATTCACCCCTTCTCAGCACCTATACCCAGATGCTTCAAACCAAAGCAATCAGGAAGGAAGCATAAAACAAAAGGACCTTCCTTTTAGCATAATCTGCCATTACTCAGTGGCAGTTATCATCATAAGTGGATTTTTTTTTAACGCAGACTTGAAACTTTCTTGTAACTTTCTACTTTACTGCAAGCAAATCTTATGCGTGTAGCCAATTTGTACAAATTGTCATCACTTGGCTACAATAACTCCCCAAGCCATCCAGGCTTTCCTTTTATGTCATGGTAGAGGGGTTGATTTGGGGTACAAAGGACAAGACCAAAGCATGGCAGAGACAATGTTAGATTTCTATTAATATAAACTTTCTTCTTCCTTCATAAAACTTCCAAAAGTTCTAACTATTGCTCCTATGACCTGGCATGTCCACTTCTCCCTTGCCTTGCCTTTTTTATTTCTCTTTCTTCTCTTTCTCTTACTTTCTTCCATTCTGTCTCCTTTCCCACCTCAAGCCATCACTCCCATCTTGACACCCATGGGGGAGATCATTTAAGGTTTTGAAAAAAATTTTCTCAACAAGTTTCTGGTGACAACTACCAACTTGGGCAATTAGAGTATCAGCTAAGATGGCTTCGACAGCATTTAGATAATCAATAATGTGAAGAATTATCAGATGTGGTTCTCTTTGCCTCAGATAATCTTTCTCTTCTTCTGGACAACTCTTATCCTTCAACTTAAACATTTCTTCCTCAAGAAAGCCTCCTCTGCTTCTCTGATCTTCCAGTACACCATCTGTCCTCAATGTAAGCACTCTCAATGCAACCTCCCCTGCCCTGAAGCCTTCCTCTGACACCCCTGCACTGCACTTACCACCTTTTACTCAGACCCTGTCAGCACCACGAAGCTCTGAGCACAGAAGTCCTCTCTGACTTGCACTTAGCACACAGTTGGTGCTCAGTATATATTGTCTAACTGAATAAACAAATGACAAGTTATTTGACATAGTTTGGCTGAATCCTCACCCAAATCTCATCTTGAATTGTAGCTCCCATAATTCCCATGTGTTGTAGGAGCAACCTGGTGGGAGATAATTGAATCACGGGGGTAGTTTCCCCCATACTGTTCTTGTGGTAGTGAATAAGTGTCAGGAGATCTGATGGTTTTATAAGACATTTCCCCTTTTACTTTGCTCTCATTCTCTCTTGCCTCCTGCCATGTAAGACATCCCTTGATCTGCCATGATCATGAGGCCTCCTCAGCCATGTGGAACTGTGAGTCAATGGAAACTCTTTGCTTTAAAAATTACCTAGTCTCAGTTGTGTCTTTATTAGCAATGTGAGAACAGGCTAATACAGTATTATTGTGAGGTTTATTTTCAGATAGTATAAGTTTTATTTTTATTTTTATAATAAATTGGTACACTAGAATAACTATAGGACTGACTTAAAAAAAAAACAAGAGTACCTCATTCAACAGATTTTGGAACTCAGAGAAAATATGGGTTTTATAGTCGTAACAAGAATAATTTCATTTATTCTAATGTTAAATACGTACTTTCAAATAGCCTATGGTTCAAACATTTATTATTTAATCTGAGGCCAGATCCACACTAGCATGAAATAAGTACACTTAGACGTAGCTGTATCATATGGGTAATTTCAGCTATGCTAGAGAAAGAAATTAAGTCCAAAAACTCAAAAACTCAAAAGGAATTCACAAGTTCAAAATGCAATTTTGCAGAGACCTTTTTTTTTTAAGTCTATCAGAATCCATTTGCTCTAGGTTTTCAGTTCTTCATCTCCAAATATTCATCTTTACTTTTGAACATTTTCTGCTCTCACACATTTAGAGAGAATTTATAATCCATCTAGACTATGCATACACTATACCAATGATTGTCTTAAAATGTGTTTGGGAAAAAAAATGAGTATTACAGAGAAGCCCTTCATCATTTTAACCCAGATTAAAGCTACATGTTTACTGCTTTTAGATTTAGAAGTAAAATTCTCAGTAAAATTCTTTAATTCAAGCAGCTGGTATATCCTAGCCTCTTTAGAATCTAAAATTCAAACTTATGTATCAATTCTTTGCATAAAACATACTTTGACAGCTTTTGGTGTGACTGGCAATTTGGCTGACTGAGTATACCAACCATGAGAAACATTCTGAGTCCATGAGAAACATTCCCAACAGACCTCCTTGGGCCAGGCTGCCTTTGGCATATTAGAGAGTAGCCAGTGGAGTCCTGGGGCTAGTGCCAACCAAAATTATTGTGCTCTCCCCTGTTCAAATTATTAAGTTGTGTGTTGGTGGTATAGTGGTGACCATAGCTGCCTTCCAAATTACTGTAAGTTACATAACACAAACTAAGAGAAAATGATTTTACAAAATACTACCATTACCTGGATAAGTTATAAGCCTGGCAACTCCTAAACTTAGCAAGCTACCTCTTTCTCTCTTTTTCTTATCTGATTTAGTACCTAATTAAAATGGAACTTTTTAAGATAATAGATACTGGTTGGACTTCATTAAAAGATCCTAAATTAAAATATACCCAAAAAATTCCAAACAGGCATGCTGTGCACATTAAGTGCAACATGCGATTGGTTGCTAAATTTAATAAATCAAGTATATTATGACCAAAGACCATACACAGCGTTGTAGTTTATCTAATTGAAATAAGCCCCTAGATGAATGAATTCATACTTTAAAATGTGGGCTAAATTCTCCCAGTAGAAACTTTTCCCAATGGAAAGTTAGGTTTAGGGATTCTTTTTTTCACTTTCTCAAAGAAGAAGAAACACATGAAATAGTAAGCTTGCTGTTCAAATTGTGGTCCATGAACTAGCAGCATTAGCATCAACTGGTAGCTTGTTAGAAATACAGAATCTCAGGCCACACTCAAGACCCTCTGAATTGGAATCTGCATTTTAATAACCTCCCCAAGAGATCTGTGCACATATTAAAGTTTGAAAAACACTNTACTTTAAAATGTGGGCTAAATTCTCCCAGTAGAAACTTTTCCCAATGGAAAGTTAGGTTTAGGGATTCTTTTTTTCACTTTCTCAAAGAAGAAGAAACACATGAAATAGTAAGCTTGCTGTTCAAATTGTGGTCCATGAACTAGCAGCATTAGCATCAACTGGTAGCTTGTTAGAAATACAGAATCTCAGGCCACACTCAAGACCCTCTGAATTGGAATCTGCATTTTAATAACCTCCCCAAGAGATCTGTGCACATATTAAAGTTTGAAAAACACTAATCTGAAGTTTATTGAAAGTCACTTTGACAGCAAAGTCAACTTTCTGTCATTGACTGCCTAGTAATTCTACCTCTGTAAACAGTTAATAATTACCTTTTAATAATAAATTCCCATTGTTAAATTAAACAAGCAGAAGGCCACTAGCCTGAGGCTGTCTCAGTACTTTGAGTTCCTAATCAACAAACCACAACTTAACTTAGTATGTAAACAAACAGAAACCCAACTCAGGAGTATATGTTTTGTAACAAATAGCTGGATTTTAGCCAATCACAAACAGCTAAGCTTCAGCCAATCACAGGTAGTCAACTGATTGAATCCTGCTCAAATAGAGCAGATGTTTTATCACACCATTTGCAAATAAGGCAGATATCTTACTGGTCAGTCAGGTAATTTCTATACTTTGCTCCCTTGTTTGGCCTATATGAACTCACTGCTCACATGGCTAGTTGGAATTCTCCAAACCTCTTCTAGTTTTGAGTACTGCCTGATTAATGAATCATTCTTTGCTCAAATAAACTGTTACATATTTAATTTGTCTAAAGATTTCCTTTTAGCACCATAAGGAGTGTGTATGCCACTATCATCCACAATATATATTTCTGGATCCCAATGTGAATGAATCCTGTGTGTATTTCTTTGTTTACATCGTTTTGTCTTCTACAGTTAGAGTTAACTGCTGAGGGCCTGAGAGGATTGTTTATTTTTGTCTTGTTGATTCATGACATTTCATTTTATAGGGGCATAATTAAAGTTCCAATTGCCTTTCTCTTTTAAAAAAAAAAAAATGATATTTTCAGAAACAGAAAATCAAATACCACATTTCCTGCAAGTGGAAGCTAAATAATGCGTTCACATGAACATAGAGTGAAATAATAGTCACTGGAGACTCAGAACGTTGGGGCTAGGAAAAAGAAACTACTTAATAGGTACAATGTACACTAATTGGGTTATGACTGCACAAAATTGCACTTTTACTCCCTAAATCTTTTTTTTTTTTTTTAAAGAAAGAAAACATGTCTAATAGTTCGTTTTCACACTGCTGATAAAGATATACCCAAGACTGGGTAATTTATAAATAAGAAGAGATTTGATGGACTCACAATTCCATGTGACTGGGAAGGCCTCACAATCATGGCAGAAGGCAAAAGGCTTGTCTTATGTGGCAGCACACGAGAGATTTAGAGCCAAGCAAAAGGGGAAACCCCTTATAAAACCATCAGATCTCATGAGACTTATTCATTACCATGAGAACAGTATGGGGGAAACGGCTCCCATGATTCAATAATCTCCCACCAGGTCCTCCCCACAACACATGGGAATTGTGGGAGCTACAATTCAAGATGAGATTTGGGTGGGGACAGAACCAAATCATATCAGCACGCTTATACTTACCTTTTGTAGCAGCATATGTAAACCTGTGTAATATGAACCAGTGAGGAAAGAAACATGTTCTAATAACATATTCTAAAGGTTTACTTACACAAGTGTTTTTCTATCAGACACTTCTATTCACTAAAAGAAGAGTGTATGATGCCTCTTTAAGAAAGCATGTTTACAAATAATTTTTTTTTAAGTCATGACAGAATCCATGCTGAATATGCTACAACCGTCATATATCCTGAGAGGTGGGTAATTAGGATTGCATGTTTTAAAGAGACAGGATCCTCTGCAACTTCTCATATTTAAAAGGCATTTTATTATGATTCCCCTTTATATGAATATAGTTTAAATAAATATTTTAATAGCTAAATAGATTAGTGGTATTGAAAATTTACTTAAATGCTAAGATGTACAAAGAAAAGTTTATTTTCTATAAAGAATCTAAACCTTTCTCATGAGCTGACAAATCCTCTTCCTCCATTACCATTTTATGGTATCTCAGTCTCATTAATTTGAAAAAGTATAATTAGAAGAACTTTGTTTCTGTCAGGTAAATAAGGTTATTTTAACAATTTTCTGTCAATTTCATATTTTTTTCTGGACTTGATTTGGGTGTGTGTTGGGGGTGGGTTGGATTGTTTACACGATTGTGGTTGGGGAGAGGAAGCTATCAGCTGATCATCATCATGTTCCTGTTGCAGAGTGGCCAGCAGGTTGGCTCTGGATTGGTATTCACTTAGGAATGACTGGCTTTTTCTGCTTCTGCATCCACTCTTAACTATCTTCCCCTCGTGTCATCAGATTCCTGACTCAGCAGCTTGGTTTTCCCCTCCCCAGAGTCCTACCACCCATCAATCCTACTGGCAAGTCATTCTACTCTTACCAGTGTTCATGGGAAATTCTGGACCCCCTCCCTGCATGCTAGACACAGACCATGGGGATCTAATGGCACTAACTTGAGGTAGATCACAAGACATCTGTCTCCACCAGTTCTGTACTATTCTCTCTTCCTGTTGAATGTTCTGTTGAGCCCAATTTAGGTCTTCCTGTACAGCAGTAATTTTCAAAAATCAACTACAAGTTATGTTTTAATTACTAAGGTCCTAGCCTGAAGCCAGGGACTCCAATTTACATAATGTCAGTGGACATATCTGGCATTAGTATTTTTCAAAACTCTTAAGGTGATACTAATGTATAGTTCAAGCTGATTATCATTGTCCTAGAAGATACAGCTTCCTCAATAACTATCTAGATAGTCTTTCTTTTTTTCTTTTTTGAAACAGAGTCTCGCTCTGTCACCAGGTTGAAGTACGGTGGCACGATCTTGGCTCACTGCAACCTCCACCTCCCAGGTTCAAGAGATCCTCCTGCATCAACTTCCTGAGTAGCTGGGACTACAGGTGCGTGCCACCATGCCCAGCTAATTTTTATATTTTTTTAGTAGAGACGGGGTTTCACCCTGTTGGTCACGCTGGTTGTGGTCTCTTGACCTCGTGATCTGCCTGACTTGGCCTCCCAAAGTGCTAGGATTACAGGCATGAGCCACCACCTCTGGCCCAACTATCTAGATATTCTACACTCCTGACTGTAAAGATTCATACCAAGGACGGGAGTGGATAAAGATAAGCAATTCTTTAGTTTATCTCACTTTATCTCTATAGCTCTCTTCTTTCCCATATGCCTCTGTTCCAGTAGGTAGCTAGTAAGGCATGAACAGGGCAGGAGACCCTCCCCAACCCAAGAATGTCAGGTAACTATCAGGTGATAGGCAGTTGTTAACTATCTCTCTAAAATTGTTATTGGGGCTGGGCATGGTAGCTCACACCTGTAATTCCAGCATTTTCGGAGGCCAAGACAGGTGGACCACTTAAGGTCAGGAGTTCAAGACCAGTCTTGCCAACATGGTGAAACCCTGTCTCTACTAAAAATACAAAAACAATCATCTGGGCATGGTGGTGCGTGCCTGTAGTCCCAGCTACTTGAGAGGCTGGGGCATGAGAATCGCTACAACCCAGGAGGTGGAGGGTGCAGTGAGCCAAGATTGTGCTACTGTACTCCAGCCTGGGTGACAGAGTGAGACCTTGTCTCTAAACAAATAAATAAATAAATAAAGTTAGCTGGGCATGGTGGTGGGTGCCTGTAATCCCAGCTACTCAGGAGGATGAGGCAGGAGAATGGCTTGAACCCAGGAAGCAGAGGTTGCAGTGAGCCAAGTTTGCACCACGGCACTCCAGCTTGGGTGACAGAGTGAGACTCCATTTAAAAAAAAAAATAACATAATAATGGTCGCAGCCCAGCACCAGAGAAAGGCAGGCTCCCAAATGACAGAAAACACCTGAAACTAGTAATCAGCAGTTTTCTAATAAGATTCCAGTAATTGGGTGAAGTGGACTTACACATACACATTATGAGGTAAAATGGCAGAGTTTAACAGGACCTTCTAGGGACATTCAACTGGTAAGGGAAACCTCAAGTGAGCATGCATACAACTCTAGTAAACACACTGTTCATGCTCACCTCTCAAGTGTCAGCAGGCCACTGTGGATGCAGACACCCCACCCCAAGGGAGGAACCAGGGGAGAAGGAATACAAGACCCCAGAAGTATGCCAGCGTATTAAACCTCAAGTCAAAGGTCAAACAGCACACTTGATCTCTCCTGTTGCCCACTTGGACCTCTTCTAGGTGTACTTTATGTCTTTTCATTCCTGCTCTGAAACTTTTTAATAAACTTTCACTCCCGCTCTAAAACTTGCCTCAGTCTCTCCTTCTGCCTTATGCCCCTTAGTTAAATTCTCTCTCCTAAGGAGACAAGCATTGAGGTTGCTGCAGACCCGGACAAATTTGCCACCAGTAACACCTCCATTTTATATCTTCCTCTTACTTAAAGTAATATTTTTCCTGCTCTATTCTCTGAGACCATGATGGCACATGGGATACAAGGAAGGAAACAGTCATAAGGGAATATATATCAAAAGTTAATACAAAAATATTATCTTCATAACATATATTTATCTCCCTACAGTATCTGTAACATCAACTAGAAAATGGAACCTTAGATTAATAGAGCTAAAAGGAGAACTGACTGTCATCTACCTGAGCATTTTATTTTAGATATAAGGTAACTAATGTCCAGATAGACTGACTTCTCCAAAGTCATACAGTTACTGAGTGGCAAAATAGACACTATATGTCAAGGCAATGCACATTCACTCTAATGTACTCTTAATTATTAGCTGGATTCTAGTACTCATCTGAATTTCCAAAGAGTTCTTATACATCTTGTCTGGAAAGTTAATTGTATATGAATATATCATTATGAAACCACCACTGCAAAATTTATAACAATGAGAAAATTATGGCAACGAAGAAGGTTTGATATGGCCAACCCTCATCTTGCCTTTGACTTTCAAGCTGCCCTTAATTGTCCCTGGGCATGGGACAAGCTAACTTTGGGAGATATTTAGCTTATAGTTTAAATGATAATAGCCCTCCCCCAAAACTCAACTGCATTTGTAAAGCTAATGGAAGACCACAAGCCTAGGAGGATAGAGGAGCCTGAATTCAGCTAAGGTGTAGACATAAACAATTGCCAGCCATTATGCTGGAGATCACAAGACATGCAACTTCTCCAATTATACCTGAAGGTTAACATCATTATTGTAGAATCTAAAATTGGCTTTTTGATATGTCTTTTCAGGCTTTTTGCATGTCTAATGACACTATGGCTCTACCAGGACCCAACAACTGCTCCTATGGCCCCACCCAGAAGCCATTCAGCACGCAGGAGGACCATTTCCCACATTCCTATGGTTGCACCCACAATTAATAAGTAGCAAGCACTAATTTCCTAACCACCCATAACCCTTCCCCCAAACTACCTTTGAGAAACCCTAGCCCCCAAATTCTCTGAGAAACTGATTTGAGTAATAATAAAACTCTAGTTCCCTGTTCAGGTGGCTCTGCATGAAGTAAACTCTCTACTGCAATTTCCCTGCCTTGATAAATCAGCTCTATCTGGGCAACAGGCAAGTAGAACCCATTGGACGGCTATAATTATAATCTTTTTTCTATACTAGACATGTGCCATTTTGAGTTAAGCATCTTTCTTCTTTACTATTCCATTTGATACATTTGCTCAAGCATTCAATTCATATGAATCAACTATTCTGCTCTTTTTTCTGAGAGTGCACTTTAGATAAAATAATATTGATTTTGTGAAGTATATAGCTTAAGGAAAGTGTAGATTAGTTAGATATCATCCAAGGTTTTTTCATTTTTATTCATTTGAACTCTTTACAAGAAGAAACTTCTTCACTTAATATTATATATCTGACTTTTAGTTTAACATTTTCTTCAAAATTAGCTTTCATTTTGATTAATTGAGTAATCTGAATACAGTCATATGTTGATTAATGATAGAGATACTTTCTGAGAAATGCATCATTTGGAAATTCTGTCATTGGGTAAACATCATAGAGTGTGCATAACCAAACATAAATGGTATATCCTGCTACACACCAAAGCTAATATGGTATAGCCCATGACTTCCAGGCTACAAACCTGTACAACATGTTACTGTACCAAATATTATAAGCAAATTGTAATACAATGGTAAGTATTTATGTATGTAAGCATATCCAAACACAAAAAAGGTAGAGTTAAATTAAAATACAGGATTAAAGATGTAAAATGGTATACCTGTAGAGGGCACTTCCCTTGAATGGAGCCTCCAGGACTGGAAGTTGCTTTGGGTGAGTCAGTGAGTGAGTAGGACATTATTGTACATACATATAGACTTTATACACACTGTGTACTTAGGCTATACTGAATTTACTTGTAAAATATTTTTCTTTCTTCAATAATAAATTACCCTTTGATTATGGTAACATTTTGACTTTATAAGATTTTCATTGTTTTAATGTTTTTACTCTTGCAACAACAGTTAGCTTAAAACACAAACACATTGTACAGCTGTACAAAAATACACTCTTTGTTTCTATCTTTATCCTATAGCATTTTCTATTTTACAATTTTTTATTTTATTTTACTTTTTAAACTTTTTTTTTGGTTACAAATACACAATTACAAACATTAGCCTAGGCCTATATAGGGTCAGGATCATCGATATCACTGTCTTCCACACCCATGTCTTGTCCCCCTGGAAGGTCTTCAGGGACAATAACACACACGGAGCTGTCATTTCCTATGATAACAATGCCTTCTTCTGGAATCCCTCCTGAAGGGACTGCCTGAGGTTGTTTTACAATTAACCTTTTTTTATATATAAATAGAATAAATACACTCTAAAATCACAATAAAAGTTATAGTAAATACATAATCAATAACATAGTCATTTATCATCATTATCAAGTATTATGTACTATACATAATTGTATATGCTATGTTTTATATAACTGGTAGCACAATAGATTTGTTTACATCAACATCATCATAAAAACATAAGTAATATGTTAAAGTATGACATTACAGGCAGCTATGAAGTCCCTGAGTGATAGGTAATTTTTCAGTCTCATTTTAATTTTATGGGACCACCATGGTATATGTGATCCATTGTTGACTGAAATGCATGCAGTGCATGACTGCATATTGGAAGAAATATTATAGCTAATAATTCAAATACATCATTGGTTTCCCCTTAGCTTCTGCCACACTATTTTTGTTCTACACCTTCTAGAAAAATGTACCCCTCATTCATAAACATTTTGCCTAATATCTATCAATCTAATACAAATACTATACATTGTTAAAGTTAATCAGAATTTTTAAAATTTTTTTCATATTTTAGTGCTGACTAACCCCTTCTGGAACTAAAATGGTCAAAATCTGGTAAAATTTTTATAAAAGTCAAATAAAAGTATAACAAGTGAGCAGCCTTCTTTGTAAATACTTCAATTTCCACCCCGTAAAATGTCACATTTTGCATAATATTGACATTTTAATAATATTATTCTTCCAGTCCGGGGCATGGAATATCTTCTTACTTTTTTGTGTCCTCTTTAATTTTTTCATCAGCATTAAAATTTACAGTTTTCCTTGTAGAGACCTTTAAGTTCTTTGGTTAAATTTTTTTGTAAGTATTTTACAATTTTTGTGTATATTGTAAATGGGATTGCATTCTTGATTTCTTTTCCAGATTGTTTGCTGTTGGCATATATAAATGCTACTGATTTTTTATGTTGCTGTTGTATCCTGCAATTTACTGAATTATTTTATCATTTCTAAAAGTTTTTGGTGGAATCTTTAAGGTTTTCTAAATACAAGCTCATGTCATTTATGAACAAGGATAATGTCACTTCTTTCTTTGCAACTACAGTAAACAATAATCTATTGTATATTTCAAAATAGCTAGTAGAGAATAATTCAAACGTTCCCAGCATAGATAAATGTTTAAGATAATAAATATTTCAACTACCATGATTTGATGATTATACATAATATAAACTTATCAAAATATCACATGTCCAAAAATACATACATCTATTATGTATCAATAAAAAGTCACATTTTGAATAAATATATTTTTAACAAAGGTTTCCATAATTCTTTGGATGCTTATTATTTGTTTCCTCAATTACAAACGTTTCCTTAAACTTTTGATATAGGAGCTAAAAATAAATTATTAAGGCAGATAGTGAGGGTGAAGGAGTCCTCGGCAAGGCTCGCCTTTTAACAAAAAGCAGTCCCCAAATAATTTCTTTTCTAACAAAGAGCAGCCTGAAAAATCCAGCTGCAAAAATAGATAAGCAAGCTAAAAGCTTGCAGGGTGAATGCCAACAGCTGTGCCAATAGAAAAGGGCTACCTGGAAACCAAGTATGTTCAACATGGAGGCTTCATCTTCCCTTTTCTTTGTCACCACATGTGCAGCAGAAAAGCAGGCAACATGGTGAGGTAGAGAACCCTTCTGCATAATAAAAGATTAGGGTGAGGTAGCCAGATTCTTCCTGGGCTATGCAAACAACACACCTAATCCTAACCAGTTCTTTGAGCTATGCAAATGGCATACCTGGTCTGACCAATTTTTTGTGGCCTATGTAAATCAACCACTACCTCCTCAAGCTCATCTATAAAACCTCCTGCACATTACTGGGGACCAGAAGACCCACTTGAGACCCCTTCTCTCTGCAGGAGAGAACTTTTCCCTTTCTTTTGTCTATTAAACCTCTGCTCTTAACCTCACTCTCTTGTGTCCACGTCCTAGTTTTCTGTGGCCGTGGAACAACAAACCTTGGGTATTATCCCAGACAATGAGACCACTTCATTTCTTTTTCACTCCTGACATAAACTGACCTAAACACACATTGATTAAAAATCTAGGTCTTTTCTTATTGCTTAAAGGGTAGATATTAAATTTATTGAAGTAAACAATGTAGCAATTTTTTAAATCACTGTGACTCTACGTATTAATGTATCTTACACCTAGGAAAGCAGTCATTGTTTACAGTGGCTATCTTCTTTGTGCAGGATGCTCCCCCTCCCCCATTTCTTTTGCTAACAGGTTCTATGCCACTGGGCAGCCAATCTCAATCCTTTTTCAGGATTATTCTGGCTGAAAAAAATTCCTTTTTCTCTCCAGTGTTAGAGGTGTTACAAGTTCAAAACTCCTGGTAACCATGTTCCCCGCCACACAGAGAAAGGTCACAATCACCAAGAGAGAATTGGGATAATCTACAAATATGAGCAGGGATGAGAAGTAGAGAGTCTGACAAGCACTCCAGATCTTGTAACCCTTTTCTCTAAGGCTGGCTTTTCCCATCCTTCAGTAGGTTAGGTGAATCAATAGGCAACTTTTTAAAATTTCTATTACAATTAAAAGTCTGGACTAATTCATGATCTAATCTAAAAACTGAAAGATGAATTCATGAAGATAAATTGTGCTTAAATAATTATTAGCAGGATTATTGCTTAAGGCTATCTCCCTTGAGAAGATCTGACTCATAAACTCTAGAGGAGCAAGGACCATATTCATCTTACTCTACACCAGCACAGTGCCTGCTATATAATAGCTACTTGCTAAATAATTGGATAAATTAATAAAAGAGTTGAATGTCAATATAGAAAAGGGTGGTTATACTGTCCAATTTAACACAAAATCGGAAGATTTCTTGACGCCAGAATGTTTCTCTTCTATGTATTTAAATCACAAACATCATGACTTTCTATCTTAAGCCAGGGTTCTCAGATTTTAAAAATATTTCTCATCATAGTACTGAGAATACAGTTTGGAGAGTATAAATTTGAGTAAATGTTCAAAGGCAAACAGATTGAGCTATAGTTTACATATTCTGGGTAAAAATCACTGCAATATTTATTTAGGAATTTTTCAAGTGTAGAAAGTTACAATTACATTTAAAAAATGTAAACTATTTACTAAATTCACTTTAACGGCACTATTCTCAGGAAACCATCTAGTTCTACAATACTTCCAAAACTGTCATTAAAAAGTAAATGAAAATATCAAAACAGTAAAGTTATAATTTTGTGAAAAGACAGTTCTAAAATAAGCATAGAATAGGTTGAAAGCAAAAGGACTCCCTAGCATTTTTTTAAATTAGTACATTTATAATTATGTATTCTAAATATAAGATATAGATGTAAATCTGAGATTATGCTCCATCTTTCTGTAATGAGTTAAGATGGCTCAAAATGGCAATTCACATTTTGTTGTTGTTATTGTTTAAAAAAGACGACCATTATGTTTATTGGGAACAGGTAAGTCAATTATTGTACAGTATCATCAAAAAGAATTATTGGCCCTGCGCTGTGGCTCATGCCTGTAATCCCAGCACTTTGAGAGGCCAAGGTGGGCGGATCACGAGGTCAAGAGATCCAGACGGTCCTGGCCAGCATGGTGAAATCTCGTCTCTACTAAAAATACAAAAATTAGCTGGGCGTGGTGGTGGGAGCCTGTAGTCCTGGGAGACTGAGGCTGGAGAATTACTTGAACCTGGGAGGCAGAAGTTGCAGTGAGCCGAGATCCGGCCACTGCACTCCTGCCTGGGCAACAGGGCAAGACTCCCTCTCAAAAAAA
>NW_016806205.1:434164-439540 GCF_001698545.2 Rhinopithecus bieti
AAAAAAAAAAAAAATAGAATTCTTAGGATGATAATCGCAACATTGTTCATTTCATCTAGCCATTGGAATATGGAAATCATTTCATTTCACAGCCCCCTTTAAACATACTGGTACTTTATATAAAGTGAAGTTTCCATCTTTTGTTGCTGTTGTTTAATCTATTTGAAAATGGTAGATTTCTTGACAGATGGTATAATGTACATAAAACATCATTGCCATCAATAGTGCATGATAATAATGAAAACGAGTACAATTTAAAAGTGTTTTCAATGCATAACTCTGAAGTAGGGGATCAATATTGTCTGTTCTCCTTTTCTGAGTAAAAACTGAGTGTGAGTTAACAGACTTCTTTCTTCAAAGTCATGTTTCTGCTGTTGAGTGAAACAAAGACACAAAACCAAGTCTTTTGGGTCAAAACTGAGTGTTCTTTTTAAAACAACACAGCTTCCTCTCTATTTGATTTCCTACATATGTGAATATGCCAAAAATTTACCTTCTTATAAATCCATGAATAAAATAGCAGTACTTCCTCTTCTTATCCTATTCTTCAAGTTTTGTTCAAATAGAATTGTTTCTCAATGTCTCAGCCAGGTCTTCTGCTTATTTTCATTTGTGTGCCTTGCTCCACATGGACTTAATGTTTCTATGTAGCATTTCTCCTAATCTCCTTGAACATGGCTGTCTTCCTTCAATATTTACTAAATGACCTGGCATCACCAGCTACCCACAGCCAGGCAGGTGCCTTATTTGCTGTTGTAGCTATCACATAATATTTGTGTTAAATGAATTATAGTGTTAAATATGACAATGATAATAGGTAAATATTATTGATGAATAATTGTAATAGTGTAAATGTTGACAGTGTAGGTATTTAGTGTCTGCTAACTTGCAAGTTTCCTCATCAGTTTTATTCCTTTAAAAGATTCTTGGATTTACCTAAGCTCAGTTTCCATCATCAGGGCATCTATAGATATATCACACTGAATGAGGGACCCATGTATACTAAGCTTAGAAGAAAATTCACAATTTTCTTAATATATTTTAGGATATTCTATTTAATTCAATTTAAGTTGTGTTTTTGTTTCGTTTTGTTTTGTTTTTTGGGGTTTTTTTATTTGCTTTTTTTATAGAGTCATGCTCTGTCTCCAGGCTGGAGTGCAGTGGTACAATCTTGGCTCACTGCAACCTCCTCCCCCCAGGTTCAAGCGATTCCCCTGCCTCAGCCTCCCAAGTAACTGGGATTACAGGTGTGCGCCACTATGCCTGGCTAATTTTTTGTATTTTAATAGAGGCAGGGTTTGACCATGTTGGCCAGGATGGTCTCAAACTCCCAACCTCAGGTGATCTGCCTGCCTTGGCCTACCAAAGTGCTGGGATTACAAGTGTGAGCCACCACGCCCAGCCCCTAATTTTCTTCTGAGCTTCCACTTTTTCTCTTCTAATCTTATCCCATGTGCTTCATATAGAGTTAACAATATTTCCCACTCTTCAGGTGGACATGAAATTCAAGATTGGCAAATTCAGCACAGTGACAATCCAGGGATATGATATAATTTAATTAGAGATTTCAATGAATCTCCTGCTGGGCCTGTTTCAGAACACCTCCATTCTCACCTGAATAATAAGATAAATGAATGTGGTCTTCTCAGACCTATTACATGATATGTGAAGATGAAACCAACCCAGCAAAGAGGAGGCAGAGATACAGAGAAAACTGAGTCCCGATGTCATCATTTAATGGTGAAGTTAGCTCTACAGCAAAACATTTCTAAAGTGTGATTCTTAAAATTCCCCTTGATTCTTAAGCTAATTTTATTGGCTTTTCAGACACTTAAACAAATCTTAATTAGTATACTGTATCTTCCTAGTTCTTGTGTATTTGGCAGTCCACTCTTTATTTTCACATTTAAACCACACTTTCACTGTTAAAACACATTTGGGGTCTGTCTCTTTTCTTAAAAATATGAAGATGGTATTTCATTACCAAGTATGTTGACAGCCACTGGGTGCCTCCCTGTAGTCCTCTCAAAGTTTAATGTTTTAACTAAAGAAGCAGACCACTGCTGGTAGATTAATGAATAAATATGGGGGCAAGATGAACATATCAGCTATCTATAAAAGCTCTTGGTCCCTTATTCTATAGACAGAGCTACATTTACAGGTCTCTTTCTAATCAACAAGATTAGAATATAGAATAGAAATTGAGTATACTTGGAATCAAAAAGTACAAAATATTTTTATTAGCTATTTCTAGAGTGATGTTAATTTGATAAATCACAGTATAAGCATTGTGTGATCATTCCAGGCAGGCTTACTATCTAGGGATGTAGTTTAATCTATGTGACAGATACAGTGTTTGAAAAAGTTACATTTGAATTTCTGTTTTTATAAGATTTTATTAATTTAACAGAATTGTTCTTGAAAAGGCAGAGTAACTCCATCTCCCAGAGATTTTTCCCAGTCAACTAATACGATATGTTTTACATAATACTGCCCTATGGCTATAAAGAAAAGAAAGGTATGGGATAATGAAATAGATCTATGTCTCTCATGATGATATCTTCCAACCCCTGGAAACATATTTGTTACAATAATTTTGTTTGAATTTTTACATTTGTATTGTTGATATAAATAAATGAAAACATATTCTTGATCAACTCCCTTACACAGCCAGTAAGCAGTTTGCCCATGGGGCAACACATACCTACTACTCACAATTATGGGTCAGTCCCTCTGTTAAATATTAGAAATAAAAATATTGACTAGTAAACACACAAGCAAAATACAGTCTTACAGATATGGCAATACAAGTTATTAGGGAGTATGGCAGTGGAGTAGCCAAGGATGTGAAGAGGTCAACTCTACTTGGATAGTATGGGGTAGGAGGTTTCCATATCCACTGTAAGATACTTAAGGAACAACAAAGAGAAGTGAGAATGCCTTTCTAGATCTGGTACTGCACTGATATAAGAACCTTACAGTTCCACTGGGCCCAGGGACAATTTGAGAGGAGCTGCATCACAATGTGATCTGGAAATCTATCCTCATCCTTTACTGAGAGGGCAGTTACACCTTCTGCAACACCCTTAAGTAATCTCATTCTTTGACTTTAAAAATACATAAAGCACATCTAAATACAGGTCCACCTAGAAGCAGAAGCCAAGTAAAAAAGGCTTCACAAATGCCTTTTAGTGCCCCACGACTTTGTCATTTATACCTTGATACACGACACACCTCCGAATACCCTCCACCCACAAACACTCTAATCCTTTCCATTGGGAAGTTTCTCATGAAACCTTGTAGAATATTTTAATCCCTTTCGTAAAAACTGCTATTCATTAGTAAAAGGCAACAATTCTTTGACAAAAAGTTTAAATAAATATGATCCTTAGCAGTGGACACATATTTTTGCTGAACAAAAAATGATTTTACCCTTACAAACTAATTTCTATTTCCTTGGCTGCTCCCTAGTGTAGAGGGCTGGAAACTGGTCAAATATTTTCAGTTTGGAGTTCCACTTATGTGAGCACAAGCACACTCATACACACTCATCAACCTTGCTTTCAAAAGAAGGTATCATTACCTTTGTTCCTCCTGTTTGAAAAGTTTAGGAAGTCTGGTTTTTTGATGCAGGAATACTTTAGGATATTGCTTCATAAATGTATTGTGAGGTGATAAGGTATTGCTTATACTCCGGCTTAAAAAGAAGAGAGAAATTAAATTGTAAGTGTCATAGGATAACAGCTTCCAAGAGAAAGATTTTTTAACTCAATATATACGTATCAATTCTATACTGAATATTTAGTCTAAGAAGCAACAAACAAAACTATAAAATATCAATATTTTGTGCTTTAAAAATATCCAAATCTCAGTGAGAAACATTTTAAGAAATACAAAATGTATGATAATATATGATAATGTCAACGTCAAAAATTTAATTTTTGAAGTTGTCTTCTTAAAACTCATATTTCTATAATTGATTAAAGTTTTATATAATGTACTACAGAATTAAAATCCCCCTAAAATTATTTAAAATAGTTTACATCTACATTACTAGAGAGAATATTTATCTGAATCTTTGCCATCTTGTAGTAAAATCTCATGCAGTATTTTTTAGGTCTAGAGTAAAGATGTGTTACAACAAAAGATCAGCATTTTCCAAATTCAGATCACTGAAATTACCTAAGATGCTTTTTGTAAGTAAAAATTTCTGATCCATTTATTGATAATCATAAACTCCAACAGTAGAGCCCTGGGTGGGCTTCTCTTTTTTAAATATATTCCTCAGGATGACTGTTATATGCGGCTACAGCTTGATCCATGGCAAATACCAAAAATGCCAATAAGCAAGATCCAGAGAATAGCAAATTGTCATTAAATGTTAGGTAATGATATTTGTTTCTGGAAAATCCACCACATTCCATTTTAAATTGACAACACCATGAAAAGTTTGTCAATTTTTTTAAAAATGCTAAACATTCATCTTGAGAGCTTATTTCAATAAGTATAAAAAATTCTCATACTTCAAATTTAACATTGACAAACATCTTAGCCAATAGTTGCCGCATGACAATGAACATAAAAATCCTCAAGAGAAGGCTTTTTAAAAAGTCTTTTTCATTTTTATTGTAAATAATAATGACACATTCTAAAATATTTATAACAGCTTTTTCTTCTCTGGATATGTTCCTAAAACACCATATTGATGCTTTACACAAGACAAATTCTACACACTTTAAAAATCTTATTTAATGTAACTTAATTGATTCAAACAACACAATATGATGTGATTTTCTATATTAGGCATTTTTATTCATTTTCTCACAGGGTATAGATACATTCACCAAGCATTAAACCTTTCTAAAATCTGACCACTGATTTATTGGAGGCTTCCCAGAAAAAAATTTTTTTTTGTTTGGAACTCACATTCTACAATCATCTATTTTACACATCTACCTGTTTTTCACTGGATACTTGTTATATTTCAATCATTGTACTAAGATCTTTTACATTGTTTTGTATTATTGCACATTTATATAACCTGACAATATGTTTTATTTGAGTTACTTTATTGACCCTTCTGCACAAAAAGAAACTGCAACCTTAATAGTTTGCCTAATTCATATAACTAAGAAGTGGAGGATACAGGATACAAATGAAAACTAAATTTACTCCAAAACCTATTGTTTTAACTTCTGGGATATTCTACCCCCCAATTAATAAAACACGTTAGTTCTTGCTATGTGCCAGGCACTCTTCTAAGAAATGTATATGTATCTTACTTGACTATATTAACTAGATACTCCTATCCATTTTGTTCCCAAAAAGATGCTGAGGTTCAAAGAGTACAAAAGTGTAGACATATGGGCCGGGCGC
>NW_016806205.1:441394-503068 GCF_001698545.2 Rhinopithecus bieti
TTTTTAACTCAATATATACGTATCAATTCTATACTGAATATTTAGTCTAAGAAGCAACAAACAAAACTATAAAATATCAATATTTTGTGCTTTAAAAATATCCAAATCTCAGTGAGAAACATTTTAAGAAATACAAAATGTATGATAATATATGATAATGTCAACGTCAAAAATTTAATTTTTGAAGTTGTCTTTTTAAAACTCATATTTCTATAATTGATTAAAGTTTTATATAATGTACTACAGAATTAAAATCCCCCTAAAATTATTTAAAATAGTTTACATCTACATTACTAGAGAGAATATTTATCTGAATCGTTGCCATCTTGTAGTAAAATCTCATGCAGTATTTTTTAGGTCTAGAGTAAAGATGTGTTACAACAAAAGATCAGCATTTTCCAAATTCAGATCACTGAAATTACCTAAGATGCTTTTGTAAGTAAAATTTCTGATCCATTTATTGATAATCATAAACTCCAACAGTAGAGCCCTGGGTGGGCTTCTCTTTTTTAAATATATTCCTCAGGATGACTGTTATATGCGGCTACAGCTTGATCCATGGCAAATACCAAAATGCCAATAAGCAAGATCCAGAGAATAGCAAATTGTCATTAAATGTTAGGTAATGATATTTGTTTCTGGAAAATCCACCACATTCCATTTTAAATTGACAACACCATGAAAAGTTTGTCAATTTTTTTAAAATGCTAAACATTCATCTTGAGAGCTTATTTCAATAAGTATAAAAAATTCTCATACTTCAAATTTAACATTGACAAACATCTTAGCCAATAGTTGCCGCATGACAATGAACATAAAATCCTCAAGAGAAGGCTTTTAAAAGTCTTTTCATTTTATTGTAAATAATAATGACACATTCTAAAATATTTATAACAGCTTTTCTTCTCTGGATATGTTCCTAAAACACCATATTGATGCTTTACACAAGACAAATTCTACACACTTTAAAATCTTATTTAATGTAACTTAATTGATTCAAACAACACAATATGATGTGATTTTCTATATTAGGCATTTTATTCATTTTCTCACAGGGTATAGATACATTCACCAAGCATTAAACCTTTCTAAAATCTGACCACTGATTTATTGGAGGCTTCCCAGAAAAAAATTTTTTTTTGTTTGGAACTCACATTCTACAATCATCTATTTTACACATCTACCTGTTTTCACTGGATACTTGTCATATTTCAATCATTGTACTAAGATCTTTTACATTGTTTTGTATTATTGCACATTTATATAACCTGACAATATGTTTTATTTGAGTTACTTTATTGACCCTTCTGCACAAAAGAAACTGCAACCTTAATAGTTTGCCTAATTCATATAACTAAGAAGTGGAGGATACAGGATACAAATGAAAACTAAATTTACTCCAAAACCTATTGTTTTAACTTCTGGGATATTCTACCCCCCAATTAATAAAACACGTTAGTTCTTGCTATGTGCCAGGCACTCTTCTAAGAAATGTATATGTATCTTACTTGACTATATTAACTAGATACTCCTATCCATTTTGTTCCCAAAAAGATGCTGAGGTTCAAAGAGTACAAAAGTGTAGACATATGGGCCGGGCGCGGTGGCTCAAGCCTGTAATCCCAGCACTTTGGGAGGCCGAGACGGGCGGATCACCAGGTCAGCAGATCGAGACCATCCTGGCTAACAAGGTGAAACCCCGTCTCTACTAAAAAATACAAAAAACTAGCCGGGCGAGCTGGCGGGCGCCTGTAGTCCCAGCTACTCAGGAGGCTGAGGCAGGAGAATGGCGTAAACCCAGGAGGCGGAGCTTGCAGGGAGCTGAGATCCGGCCACTGCACTCCAGCTCGGGCGACAAAGCGAGACTCCGCCTCAAAAAAAAAAAGTGTAGACATATGCAGCCTATGCTACAAAACTTGGAATCCTATTCCAATCTGTGATCTGGTTATATCATCTTTGGAGTGGCTAAAAAATTTCTTCCCAAATACTAAGACTTTTACCCAAGTCATTTTTTATGTGTATAACCTTAGTTACACTTACATACTTTATGTATATAACCTTAGTTAGCTGCCTCCTTCACCTAATTCTTGAGAATTTCCAAGATGTGGTTGGTAACGTACATGGATTCAGTGTCTAGGATCTGGGTCTCCAAAAGTAGTATGTCCAAAAAGTGAAATATGTGGAAGGTTGAAACGGAAGAGTCAAATGCTAGAGCTGGAGATGACATGATTTTCAGACTGAGCCCCTAAATGACCTGTAATGCTATAATGTATATTCTATGTCCCAAAAATGTAATGTAGAACATATTCCTACTTCTGAATCTCTTGTTGAAACAACAACATATGTCTGTGTGTTCAGTAGAAAAGTATTATTGTCTAAAACCATGTGAAATCTGTAAATAAATGTATCTAAATATGGAATACAGAAGTAGCTGAGGGGAAACATAAAATAATTAGCATGCCAGAGACAAAGAAATGTTTAGAATTATGGTAGAGTTGGAGAGTAGATCATGGACCTAAATACCTATCTGACCCTTCAATTCTGCCCTGAAGATGTTTTTCGTGATTTACCAGGCTATGAGTAAATACTACCCATGGACAAAGAAGTTGCCACTTCATTGAAGCTTACTGCAATGAACTCATCAATAAGAAAATAACTCCAACTTCCTCAAGCAGATGAAAGGGAAATACATTCAAAATATATAGGTTTACACAGCAGAACTCTAGAGCACTCTCAGGATTCTCTATATACAGGGATTACAAAATTAAATGCTTATCGTATCCAAGCAAGTATCATAAGGTGGGAACTGCGGTAACCTGAAAAGACCATGTCCTCATGGAGGGACCTGTGACCTCGCCCTTAAGACCATTTTTATCATGTATTAATAGAAGTTCAATGTGTTCAGATCCTGTAGTTTTCTACAGAAGTCAGAAATCTGTACTCTCATGTAAAAATGTCTTATTTTAAATGTTAATAACTGCTATGGATTGTATGGTTCCCCCTCTCCCAAAAAGGCATATATTAAATCTCTAACACCCAGTGTGACTATATTTGAAGATAAACGCAGTCTCCCTAACTACAAGGGAGATTGGTAAATGTAGTCTAGCCCTGTGCCCAAAAAGAAGATAAAGTTTGGAGGAGCATACGGAAGCCTTTAAAGTAGATATAAAATCACTGACTATATTAGATTTGGATGTATTATTATTTAGAAATGTTTTTGTCATTTTACAGATAAGGAAATGATGCACATAAAGTTTAAATTACCTGCCTATGCTTATATAAAGTAGCAAAATGAGTGAACACATTCCAATCATCTTGCTCTAAGATTAAGGGTCTTCCATTTCTCATCATAGGCACAATCTAGTAGAGAAGGAAGGAAGGAACACGTCGTACTGTCAGGGAATACTACCGAGGGCTTTAAGTGATCACCCTTCCCCTGTTCTAGGCTAATCTACTCGGTGTTCTCATGGCTGAGTTCTACCCAGTGGAATAGAAAAGAGAAGGCAGAAGGATGCGCCAAAAAAGATTCTTCCACAGAAGATTCTCAAGGTCCTTTTCCCTTCCAGCTTGATGCAGAGGAACAAGGTGGCCTTGGAAGCCACACAATAAAGACTGAAGAGCAAATGTTTGGTAGAGGCCTGAGTTTCTAAACTAAAAGAACAAACTGTCAATGAAAAGCACCCCTTTACAGCATTATGTGGGAAAGAAATAAAATTATATTATGTAAAGCTACTGAGATTTAGTGTTTATCTATAGCAGCCAGAAATGCCCTAATGCAATATTTCTTCTGCATCTCATTCAGTTTTGCTCACAGGTCTGAAAACATAATAAGCTTTTAATAAGATGCTTATTGATTAATTATATTTATGTGTTTGCCCTAAGGCAATTCACATTTTTCATTTTAAGTTAACTAAGGCAAGTCATAAAAGTTGAATATATTCAATCACTTATAGATTGTTTCCTCCTGAATTTGTCTTACAAATATCATAGCATCTACACACGTATTTGATGAAAATTAAAAGCAATATAAGTGATATCCTGATAAAGGAGGCAGGTACATTTGATAAGAATTAAGCTGATTCTATATTGCATATATAAACACATTTTCATAATGCATGTCATTCTTTTATTACCATATGAGTGGAAAATAAACATTCCATAAAATGTCAGGGTATTTAACATTAGGCCACTACAAAGTTTCACGCTATTCAATGTCTTCTCTTCTTATTTAAATTTTTTTTGGAAATGTGAGTTTCTAGCCTTATTCATGGACAAAGCTCATTAGCCAATGACTTTATGCCTTCAAAATTATATTTTTTCAAAGAAGTTCCACATGCTATTGCAATTAAACATTAAGATTAATCTCAAACTTTTCATTTTCATAAAGTACTGAAAGAAAATTTAAAGATCTGTTTGACAAAATTAACTGTAAGATTGAATGTAAACCTCTTAGAGAGATATTGATCAGTCATGAAAGTTTACTTCCCCTGAAATAACTAACTAAAGTTCTCCCTATTTTGAGAATCAATATATGATTTGCACATAAAATTGAAGTCCTGTAAGCTTATGTGAAGTATTTAAACCTTTCATTTATTTTTTTATCTTTAGAAAGGGACTTCCTATCTTTAGGATTTTTATAGTAGCTAGAAATAATAAAAGTAAAACTTCAGATCCACTGTTTATAGTATATTAGGCATATAAAAATGTTAATTGTTAATGTAAATCCAGGTACACAATGTACAGCATTTAGATATCAGTTTTTAAATTTTTATTAAAATCACAGGGCTAGAAACCTCACTTTTAATGGAAAAAAGGACAAGAATGTGAGTCACCATCAAATCTTCCTGGAGCAATACATATAAATGCAGTGCTTGTCATGTTAAATGCTATTAAGACTAGAAAAATCTAGTTATGGCCGGGCGCGGTGGCTCAAGCCTGTAATCCCAGCACTTTGGGAGGCCGAGACGGGCGGATCACAAGGTCAGGAGATCGAGACCATCCTGGCTAACATGGTGAAACCCCGTCTCTACTAAAAAAAAATACAAAAAAACTAGCCGGGCGAGGTGGCGGGCGCCTGTAGTCCCAGCTACTCAGGAGGCTGAGGCAGGAGAATGGCGTAAACCCCGGAGGTGGAGCGTGCAGTGAGCTGAGATCCGGCCACTGCACTCCAGCCTGGGCGACAGAGCGAGACTCCGTCTCAAAAAAAAAAAAAAAGAAAAGAAAAGAAAATAAAATCTAGTTATGAGAAAGATTTCTTTATTAAAAGTACCTAGACACAGACTCAGGAAAAACATTGATCATTAGAACAGAACTATTTAAAAGGAAATATCTGGCACTCATATACTGGTAGGGTAGAACCTATCTTATACCTTAGAAGAACACACCTTCTAACACACCTGAGAACATACCTTATACTCACACATGCCAAAATGCAAAAGAAGAAAAAAAATCTTCAAGGTTTTTGCAGCATGGCAGTCTTGATTCTCTAAAGAGCCCTGTTGTTGCACATATCCTGCATAACAAATTTCTGGTGCATTGCTGGTCTTATGAAAGGTGACCTAGGTCTCCAAGACCTACCACATTGCAAGAAAAGAAGGGGGAAAGTGAGTGGATACTTGAGATGTGAGCAATGGGCAGAGAGGAGTGGTACGGTGTTCTAAAGGCAGTCACTGATACGAAGGAGCATGAGTGGGAGGAACTGAGCCATGACTGAGGAACAAGGAGGGGAGCCCAGCCATCTTTGTGGAAGGACTCTTGAAGGAGAATGGAGTAGCTTAGCTTGATGGTGAACACTGAGTCTAGGAAGAGATAGATATAAATTTTCTGTTGAAGAATTTTTCATAATTTAGGCCACATGTTACTACTACATGTTAATAAGCAAATCTTTCACAGAAAGATCACCTGGAAAGACAAGCTGCCATAAGTGCAAGCCAGCAGCAACAGTATCAGATTTATATCCCTAAGTCTATAAATTACCCTATGTTAGACATAAAATATAAAAGAGTTATATATAAGATCTTTATGAAAATAAAGGAGGGAATCACAATGATGATTAATAACAAGAGACTATCAGGAATAGCCAATCAAACTTGAAGAACAAAGTGGAAAATCTCAAATTGAAAATTACATATATTTTAGTATCTTTAAATTTTATTTTACTGTATAATTTAAGTGTACAATATGATGTTATAGAATACACACAGATAATAAAAAGATTTCTATAGGGAAGCAAATTAACATATCCATCATTTCATATAGTTACCCATTTTTTTGTGTGTGGCAAGAACAGCTCAAATCTACTCATTTAGCATGAATCCCAAATACAGTGCAATGTTATTGCCTATAGTCCTCATATTGTGTATTAGATCTCTTCACTTGTTCATCCTACATATATTCTACTTTGTGTCCTCTGATCTACATCTCCCCATTTCCTCCCTTCACCCTTGCCCCTAGTAACCAGTTATCTATCTCTGTATTTGCATTTTTTTTTAATTTCACATATAAGTGAGATCAAGAAGTATTTTACTTTCTGTGTCTGGCTTATTTAACTTAACGTAAGGGCCTCTGGGTTCATCTATGTTGTGGCAAATGGCAAGATCTCATTCTTCCTTAGGGCTGAATAGTAGTCCATTGGGTATATAAACCAGATATTTTATTTTTTATTTTTCACTTTTATTTCAGTTTCAGGGGTACACATGCAGGTTTGTTACATAAGTAAATTGCATTGCCTTTTTTTTATTCTAACAGTGTCTTCAGCAGAGGAGAAGATTTGAATTTTAAGGAAGTTTAGCTTAATCATTTCATTTTTCATCAGTCATGCTTTTGGTGTATTACCTAAGAAGTCATCACCAAACCCAACGTTACCTAGATTTTTTCCGTTGTTATCTTATATGGTTTTATACTTTTACATTTTAAATTTACGCCTATGATCCATTTTGAGTTAATTTTGTGAATAATGTAAGGTCTCTGTCTAGACACATAAATTTTTTGGGGGGATATGGATATCCAGTTGTTTTAGTATCATTTATTGAAAATCCATACTTTCTCCATTGAATTGACTTGCTCTTTTGTTAAAGATCAGTTGACATATTTGTGTGGGTCTACTCATGACCTCTGTATTCTGTTTCATTGATCCATTTGTCTATTTTGCTAATACCACATTGTCTTGATTGCTGTAGCTTTATAGTAAGTCTTGAATCTGTGTATTCATTTCTTTTGAAATTAGTAATTCAAAGAGTAGACATGCAACAGAAAAATCTCTTGTAAAATTGAAAACAACATAAGTTATTTTGAATTTTATTTTGACCACTATTCTGACCATCACTTGACACTGAACTTTTTCACCACCCTCAGAGAAAACCCATATTAAATCAGTGAATATCATTTTAGCCTTTTTCGTGTCTTTATATACATTTCAGTGAACCAGTAGATATTTAATTTATAGATTTATGTTTAAGTGTGTGGTCTTTGTATATAAAAGATATATCATATTGTATTTGAATACAATATGTGGTATACTCAGTGGCATATGCATACAATAAATACTATTCAGCAATAAAAGGAATAAGCTATCAAGCCAAATACACACACATACACACACACACACTATATATATATGTAGATCCATAGAATAAATTCATGAAATAAAAATTAAGCATGAAACACAAATATATGTAGATTAGTATATCCATACAATAAATATTATTCAGCATTAAAAGGAATGAGCTATCAAGCCAAATACACACACGCACACACACACAGAGAAAAAAACTTAAATACATATTGTTTAGTGAAGGAAGCTGCTGTGGTTTAAATGTGCCACCCAAAATTCACGCTTTTGAAACTTAATCCCCAGTGCCACAGTGTTGTAAGGTGGGGCTTAATAAAGGTGACTGAATCATGAGGGTACGACTCATGAATTAATGCCATTATCACATTAGCAGGTTAATTATCATGAGAGTTGATACAAAGCAAGTCTAGTCCTTGGTGTCTTTCTCTATCTTCTCTATCTTTCAAAAGCTTGCTTTTGCCTTCCACCCTTATACCATAAGATGACTCTTGCCAGATGCCAGTCTCATGCCCTTTGACTTCGCAGCCCCCAGAGGTGTGAGAAATACATTTATTTTCTTTATAAATTATCCAATCTCTGATATTCTTTTACAGCAACAGAAAACAGACTAAGACAGAAGGCAATCTGAAAATAATATATACAGTATTATTCCAACTATATGACATTCTAAAAAAGGCAAAATTATGGAGACAGAGGAAAAAATCAGTGGTTGTCAGGGGTTGAGGGTAGGGAGAAGGGAGGGAGAGGAGATGGAGCAGAAGATTTTGAGTAGTAAAACTATTCCGTGATGTTGAACACACATCATTACATGGAATGGTTGACCCACGTCATTATATACTTGTCAAAAGCCCTACAATGTTCAACACCAGCAGTAATCCCTAATGTAAATGGGTTTTAGTTAATAGTAATATATCAACACTGGCTAAAAATTGCAACACACATACGATGCTTCTGCAAGATATTGATAATATGGGAAACTAGGAAGGAGGGGTCAAGGTATATGTGAAAGTTATACTTTCTACTCAAATTTTCTGTAAAGCCAAAAGTATTCAAAAATTAATATATTAAAACATATGAACAAAATAGATTTAACTTGTTGTAGTACATTATGTGGAATTAAGATGAGAAGAGATTTGAGAATGTAATTCCACTTAGAAGTTTGGTAGTCCTGGATTCAGGTAATAAAAGCTAGAGTGGAGTAGTACATTAAAAAATGAGTGATAAACAGTAGAGATACAATGGAACAGTAGAATCTAATTATAACACATGGAGAAATAAAGAGAAAAGGTAACAAAACATGCCTGCAAGATTTTCATGCTTTAATTACTGGGTAAATGCAGGCCTTCCACAAGTATTTCTTGAATTTCAACTATGTATCATGCACTGAAATAAGCAGTAAAAATTCTCAGGTGCACCAAACAAATAGTGTTGCTTTTTTCCCCTAGGAATTTATAGTCTAACTGTAGTGATATGTATAGAAATAGAGAAAGAAAGCGAGTTTTCAGGAAAGAATGAGTTTGTTTCTGAAATCAAGATCTAGGGAAATCTGAAGGTTAATGAAATCTTAGCAATTATCTATAGCAACTCCTCTAATTTGAGAAAGTTTAAGATAATATCATCTAGACCAGTGTTCCTTAAGAGGAAGGGAAGACGGGAGAAGGAGAACTATCGACATTTTGGTTGGGACAATGTGCAAGATTTTACTGCACATTACTAAAGGTTTAAAATCCCTACTTCCTTTGAGTCATGGTAATAACTATAAATATGTGTACATTTCAAATGCCCCCTAGTGAAGGTACCGCCCTAGGTAGAAAACCTTGCCTAAACAATTGCCTATAAGAGTGTACACGTTAGGTAAAACATTATTAATAGGCATGCCTTGAATTAACAACCTATTGAATAAATGTTAACAACCTACTGAATAAATGTAAGATCCCACCAATATCTGCCCACATTTTCAGCCATCCCAAAAGACAGGGCTGTTCTGGATTGACAGTGCCAGCTAGTGGTCATCAGAGGAAACTTCAAAATAAAAAATGGCTTCATTCCAGACAAAGCAATGTTTAATGGCTCAAAGCTCAGATCATTTCTTTTATGTGTACGTAAACCATCTTTTAAAGCTCTCCTCCCTTTCCTTTCTCTTTCAAACTTCATATCCTTAAAACAAAAGTCCCCTATTTCTTCATTTCTTTATTTTGAAGACAAAATACATGTTTAATTATGTCTGGAAAGCCAACAGAATTATCAAAACATTCTCATTAAGAAAAGAAAGGTTCTCACCAAGCATCCTGTGGAGTGAAAAAAGGAAGAAAGGAAAGTAAGATATTTTTGAAAAGCAAAAATTAATAATGAATATACTCTAAAGGCCTTATCGGTCTTTGCCAGAAACCTCCTTAAATTATGCCATAATTATCCTGTATCAAACTGTTAATACTTTTGCTAATTAAAGGTAGCTGAAAGCAGTGAAGAAAGAAACAATATACTAGCCAATTTTTATTTTTCATTAATTACTATAAATTTTAAAATGTATTTTCTTCTTTATTTAAAAGCATAACATTTCGATATATTTTGAGCAAATTAGGGAAAATTGGGTACTCTATGACTTTGTCAGTTAGCTTTTTTGTTTTGAAGAACAATGATTAACAATCATATTTAGATTAAAGAGTTTCCACTAGAGGATTGAGTTGACTTCCTGTTCTACAATTCTGTGATTCAATAATATTGTGTCTTTGGAAAATTCTGAATGCTTGACAGTTAATTTATAAATGAACTTTGGACTAAAAGCTGTTCATGGGTGATAGTTTTTATAAGTATTCAAGTATTCATGGGTTACAGCTTTTATAAGTATTCGACCTTTTTTATAATAAAAACTCTCAATAGAAGGAATGTACATAAACACAATAAAGGCCATATATGATAAACCAACAGCTAACACTTTACTCAAAGGTGAAAAGTTGACATTTTTTCATCTAAGATCAAGAACAAGACAAGTATGCCCACTTTCATTACTTCTTTTCAACATAGTATTGAAAGTCGTAGCCAGAGCAATTAGGCAAAAGAAAGAAAAAAAAAAATACAGCCCAATGGGGAAGGAAGCAGGGAAACTGTCTCCAGTTGCAGACAAAATGGATCTTATAAGTATGAAAGCCTAGAGACTCCACCAAAAGCTATTAGAATAAATAAATATAGTAAAGTTATAGGATATACAAAATGAATGTACAAAAGTTAGTCATGCTTCTATACACAAACCACCCAAACAAATCCTAGAAAAATAATTCTATTTACGATAGCAACAACAAAGTAGACTACTTAGTGTGAATTTAACCAAAAAAGTTTAAAGATCTGTATACTGAAACACTAATGAAAGAAATTGAAAACACAAATAGAAGGATATCCATGTTCACTGATTAGAACAATTAATATGGTTAAAATGTCCATCCTACCAAAAGTGATGTACAGATTCAAGGCAAACTGTATCACAGTTCCAATGCCATCTTCACAAAAATAGAAAAAACAATTCTAAAATTTGTATGGAACCACTAAAGACCCCAAATAACCAAAGAGTCTTGAGCAAAAAGAGTCTCGAGCAAAAAGAGCAAAGCCAAAGGCATCTCACTCCCTGAATTCAAAATATATTATAAAGCTAGTATAATCAAAAGAGTATGGTGCTGGCATAAAAACAGACATATTGATCAATTGAACAGGATAGAAAACCCAGAAAAAAACACACACAGTTATAATAAATTGATTATTGACAAAATTGCCAAGAACACACAATGGAAAAAGGACAGTCTCTCTAAGAAGTGGTGCTTTAAAACACTGGATGTCCACAGCAGAGAATGAAATTAGACAATTACCTCTCACCATATACAAAAATAAACTCAAAATGGATTAAATACAAAAGATCTAAAACTTAAACATAGAACTGCTAGGATAAAACATAGGGGAAAATCTCCATGACATTGGTCTGAGCAAAGATTTCTTGAGTATGATCTGAAAGCATAGGCAACAAAAGCAAAAACAATCAAATGAGATTACATCAAACTAAAAGCTTCTGCACAACCAAGGAAACAATCAACGAAGTGAAGAAACAACCTACAGAATGGGAAAAATATTTGCAAACTATATATCTAATAAGGAATTAATATCCAAATATACAAGGAACTCAAACCACTCAGTGGCAAGGAAAAAGAAATGATTAAAAATGGACAGTTTTTTTGAACACCTACTTTGCCAAAGAAGACATATGTATAGCAAATGTGTTCATGAAAAAAAATAACAAATGCTCAATAGCAGTAATCAATGGGGAAATGAAAACTAAAGCCACAGTGAGATATTACCTAATATCTGTTAGAATGAGGACCTGAACAAAAAGGAACCCTCATACAGGTACACTGTTAGTGGGAATGTAAATTAGTACAGCCATTATGGAAAACAGTATGGAGTTTCGTCAGAAAGACTAAAAATAGAATTAACATATGATGCAGAAACCTCACTTCTGGGTATCTATCCAAAGAAACTGAAATCAATATGTTGAAGAGATATCTACATTCCCATGTTTATTGCAGCACTTTTCACAAGAGCCAAAATGTGAAATCAACCTAAATGTCCATCAATGAACAAATGGCTTTAAAAAAATGTAGTACTTATGCACAGTGGAATACTGTTCAGTCTTTAAAAGAAGGAAATTCTTCTGCAACACCATGAATAACATCAAGGACATTATGCTAAGTAAGATAAAGCAGGCACCAAAAGACATATACCATATGATCTCACATAGAGGTGGAATCTGAAAACATGAAAGTCATGGAAGCAGAGAGTAGAATGGTGGTTACTAGGAGCTAGGTTGCTGGGGAGGAATGTGGAGATGTTGATGAAAGGGTATAAAGATTCAATTAGACAGGAGTAAAAGGTTTTTAAGATGTATTGCACAACAGGGTGACTACAGTAAATAATAATATATTGTTTATATAATAGCCAGGAGAGCAAATTTCAAATGTCTCATCACAAAAAAAGTAAGAGAAGTGATGGATATGTTAATCATCTTGATTTAATTATTTCATATTGTGTACATATATGAAAACATTTTTCCACAGATATGCATATAATTAAGATTTCTTGATTGAAAGTAATATTTAAAAATAATCTGCTCTCTAGACAATACTAAAAAGAAAAACTGTAAGTCCAAATCTATCCTAACTTATTTATAATCAACACAGAAAAGTCTTGTACATTTTTTTGAATCATCAGAAGATATTTATTTCTACTGAACATCAAAATAAAATCCAGTGCAAAACATTGAACTCTATGCCAAATGTCAAGGAGTAGGAAACACTAAAATAAATAAAACAAATCTGCCTTCATGGAGCTTGTAGTCTACTAGGACGAAAAATCTTGCACTCAAAAATTAAAAAATCCGAAGTGACATCATCCTCCCTTTGTTATTAATTTTTTATTTTATCTTCAATTAAAAAATCCTAGGATAATATACCAACCTACTGCCCTTATTCTAATAAAAGAAACTTTTTTAGAATCAAAATTAATGCCTTTTGTGAGTTTCATGTACAAAAATGTAAAACCTTGAATCATTTAATTCTCAGCCTTCCTATTTTTATTATAGGGTAAAAGAGTAATTTATTGGTCACTTTTCATCTATAATACATAAAGAACTAATAATATTGATAAATACATTTTTCCTAAATTTCCTCTCAATTTGTTGAAATCACTTGAATTCTGAAGTTTTTAAATAAATCCTGTGAATGTATTTCTGGTAAACTGTCTAAAGNAATGAGGACCTGAACAAAAGGAACCCTCATACAGGTACACTGTTAGTGGGAATGTAAATTAGTACAGCCATTATGGAAAACAGTATGGAGTTTCGTCAGAAAGACTAAAATAGAATTAACATATGATGCAGAAACCTCACTTCTGGGTATCTATCCAAAGAAACTGAAATCAATATGTTGAAGAGATATCTACATTCCCATGTTTATTGCAGCACTTTTCACAAGAGCCAAAATGTGAAATCAACCTAAATGTCCATCAATGAACAAATGGCTTTAAAAAAATGTAGTACTTATGCACAGTGGAATACTGTTCAGTCTTAAAAGAAGGAAATTCTTCTGCAACACCATGAATAACATCAAGGACATTATGCTAAGTAAGATAAAGCAGGCACCAAAAGACATATACCATATGATCTCACATAGAGGTGGAATCTGAAAACATGAAAGTCATGGAAGCAGAGAGTAGAATGGTGGTTACTAGGAGCTAGGTTGCTGGGGAGGAATGTGGAGATGTTGATGAAAGGGTATAAAGATTCAATTAGACAGGAGTAAAAGGTTTTAAGATGTATTGCACAACAGGGTGACTACAGTAAATAATAATATATTGTTTATATAATAGCCAGGAGAGCAAATTTCAAATGTCTCATCACAAAAAAAGTAAGAGAAGTGATGGATATGTTAATCATCTTGATTTAATTATTTCATATTGTGTACATATACGAAAACATTTTCCACAGATATGCATATAATTAAGATTTCTTGATTGAAAGTAATATTTAAAATAATCTGCTCTCTAGACAATACTAAAAGAAAACTGTAAGTCCAAATCTATCCTAACTTATTTATAATCAACACAGAAAAGTCTTGTACATTTTTTTGAATCATCAGAAGATATTTATTTCTACTGAACATCAAAATAAAATCCAGTGCAAAACATTGAACTCTATGCCAAATGTCAAGGAGTAGGAAACACTAAAATAAATAAAACAAATCTGCCTTCATGGAGCTTGTAGTCTACTAGGACGAAAATCTTGCACTCAAAATTAAAAAATCCGAAGTGACATCATCCTCCCTTTGTTATTAATTTTTTATTTTATCTTCAATTAAAAAATCCTAGGATAATATACCAACCTACTGCCCTTATTCTAATAAAAGAAACTTTTTTAGAATCAAAATTAATGCCTTTTGTGAGTTTCATGTACAAAAATGTAAAACCTTGAATCATTTAATTCTCAGCCTTCCTATTTTATTATAGGGTAAAAGAGTAATTTATTGGTCACTTTTCATCTATAATACATAAAGAACTAATAATATTGATAAATACATTTTCCTAAATTTCCTCTCAATTTGTTGAAATCACTTGAATTCTGAAGTTTTTAAATAAATCCTGTGAATGTATTTCTGGTAAACTGTCTAAAGAAATGTCAAGGGAGGAAAAGGACCGGACTTCCAAGCTTTTATTAATTTGTTGTAATTTTATTCTCATTCCAAGTAAATATTCATCTTCATATCTGATTTTGTATTTGTAACTATATATTGTATTTCTAACAGAATGATGCAAAACCTATATGCACATACCTTAAAACCTGTTCCCCCAGGCCCCTAGTGTGTACCAGTGCTCCAAAAGAACACATCCAACAATTTCAGGATTTGGGTTTCTAACAGAAGACACAGTAAACATAAGACTTACTAGAGGGAGTCAGGCAGTACAGCCAGACTGGACTTGAATGAGATAACTGTCTCATGAGAGGACACTGCCCAAGAGGAATGATTCAATCCAGGAAGAGGAAGGCTGATCACATTTATGTAGAGGGGATACTTTGACAGAACTAGATCTAGATGATTCAATCTCTCTTATTATGATCCCCCAAGAGAAAAAAATCTAGAAGTATTTTGAAAGTGAAATGAGTCTGGGCCAGAAAGCAAAAGGAAAATGAAAGCAAAAAGGCCATTTAGTTCCAAAAGCCTTGACTAGCTTCTCATGCATTAGAAAAGGGACCAACACATAAGATAGATCCAAAGCTTGGATGTTAACATTTTTCAAGACACTTAAAATATTGGATGAGCTTTTCTGAATAACAATAATAAAAAAAAAACTAACACTTTTGGAACCCTACGTACCAGACACTATTTACATATATTAGGCTCATTAATCATCCTAGTAACCCTTTAAAGTGAGTACTATTGTTATCTCCATTTTACAAATGAAAAAACCAAGGCAGAGAAATGTAGTAAGCAGTATAAAGTCACACAGAGGATAAGAGGCTGAGACAGGATTCACACCAGGCAATAGGTCTCAGGAGTGAGTGGACTTCATTCTTTACTCCATGTCGAAAGGCACTGGGAGCGAGGAGGAGGCAGCAATGCACAGGGGAAAATGATCCCTCTTGACAGAAATCCAAGCAATATCAAAGTTGAATGCCTTCTTCTCTCTCTCTGAGAAAGAAGAAATGAGAAGACATACAACAATATAAAAATAATTTGAAATGGATTGCAGAGTACAAGGATGTGACTTGGAGATGTTTTAAAGTAGAGAGAGAAAACTCTGCAAACCTAAGGCATTCCTCAGCAGTCCCATGAAGGATGAGTGAAGGAAGATAAGAGGGTGGGTGGACACTGATGGATATGGAAGGAAACAACCAGTTTTATAATTCCGAAAACCCCACTTGGAGAAAGGAGTTGTCAAGGAAATAGATCTTTTAAATCTTCAAGTATCACACATCTTAGGAATCCTGAGCTTTGAACAGTGATATTTCCTAGTTCTCTGGTTCCAGTATATTTCAAGGAGGCATTCCCTATTCACTGCTCAGGTACTTATTTCACTCAGTATGTGTGTTTTCAACCACTTAAGGCTTTTCCCCTTATGACTGCTTTTTAAGTACTAGAAAGGGCCAGCTAGGGATGAGTTATGTTTGTTTCACACTAAATTGTTTCCTTAAGGTCTGACATATATATTCTGCCCCTTCAATCTGAAGAAATAGCCTCCAGGTTTTCAACTGTTTTTATCTGTGTGATAAATCAGGTACCTGTGAGAACCAGCAATGGTTTATTACTATACTTTATCCCTAAAACAAAAATACTCATATTCATTTGAATGACAGAAAAAGAAATGCATGAATAGCTTACCTGTGTTGTCCTCTAATGTGGCATAATGCATTCAACTGGCCATAATTAATGTGCTTAGACTTCTTCAAGTCTGAAAAAAAAAATCAATTAAAAAACTGAGTAATTTTCCATAATCTTATTAAGCAAGTATATAAATAGAGTTTAACTGCAAACATTCATCATAGTGAAAGAATTCAGTGACTATGGAAGTGAGGTATTAACAGTCTTTGATACACAAGTCGAACTGAATAGGGTGATTCAAGTGAGGAAAGAATTTAATGTTTTTTATGGATGTCAAATCTGTTCTGGCATTTTTTTTATTTCCAGTAAATGCTGAAGTTTGTCTGTGTTCATATAATGTCACTTCTCTTAAAGCAAGCCATGCAGAAGCCCGATCCAATACTGTTAGAAGGTGAACTGGTTCCAGAACTTCAGACATGACAATTTGAGTAAGAGTTTTCTTAATTTGTCTCTCACTTTCACTCTTGCCCTTTGATTCAGTCCTACATATGCCGGCCTATTCAGTCCTATGCAGGTCCCCATCTTTGGTTCCCCCTCTTCAGAGCACCTTCCAGTGTCTGGATTGTTTGCAATTCCTTCTAAAGATCAAATGTAAGTAAATCATAAAGGAGTCTTTAAGAGCAGAAAGATAGTAATCATAGTCAAAAAGCAAACTAATTGTCATTCTTCTTCAGTGCCAGGACGGGCTGACATCCTTCAAATTAGATGGAAAGGAAGATAGAGTATTGAGTATTATAGCATCTTTACAATGATGGGCAGTCACATTACAGGCCTTCTGGTTACTGCAGAAGAATGAGTGCTGTTAGAACTGTTGTTAAAAAAAAAAAAAAAGCAATAATAAATACTCACTTAGGCATATTACTTCTTTCTTTAGTGAAAAGTTATTGAGAAAATCAGTGGTTTAATGCATTTCTCAAACGTTAAAAAATGCATTCATTGACCGCATTCTAATTATGAAGAATTGGAATTTGACATCCACATTTATCTGTTTTAAAACTTTTAGTTTTCTGACTCATAAAATTTGACTTCGCTTAAAACGTTGTGATCCTTTAAATTAATCACCAATAACAAATTGGTTATTAATCACCAATAACAAACACTGCTTTTCTAAATTAGAAATTGAAATAAGGGAAATTTAAGCAGACAACTGATTGCTATCCATATAAATCATATCATTTAATAAACTTGGAAATACTGATTACATGATTTAGGCATTTTCTTACCCACATTACTCAGGTAAAGCCTTAAAAAACAAAACAAAAAAAAATACCAAATTGTGTATTAGCATCATATGGAATAATTTATTTTAAATGAACCAAGCTATCAGCTTAAATATATCTAAACTACCTTTTAGTCTACTAATATTTCTGATACATAAAATCTTAATCATAGATTTTTATATATACATATTAGGAAGGAACTTTTATGAAATATTCTTTTAGCCTATTTTTCTAATGGTGTTCAAGAATAGTGTCAGGACAGGAAAGGGAGATGATGCCACAGACATTCGGAAAAAAGTCAGGGTTTGAGAAATTCTAACTACAAATGGGAGGCTCTAAAAAGGTAAATATTCTTTATTCTTCATTTAAAGCAGGTGACCAAAAAAATAAGAATTATAGAATAGAAAAAATAAGATTAAGAACTGCTAGCAAAGAATAGAAAGATTAAACTACTACTTTGCTTTTTATCTAACAGTAACATTGCCTGAGAAAAGCTATAGCAGTATAGGTCAAGGCTTCATAGTAGGCTTGGAACAGCCAAGTAAACTCAAAAATAGAATGGGCTGGATAGCACTCACAGCCTAGTAGAAGAACACTTTAATTCATCAAAACATCTCTTTGCTGATCCTCAGTTCTGAGAGGTATTTGTCGCAAGGCTTTTTCTGCGGAGGGTGTTGAGCAACATAATGGATGTTGCCTTTGAAAGCAATTTCATTAAAAAGAAAAAAAGCCAAAGGCTTCACCATGAAATTGTAACTTTGTAAAGAGCAGATGTTGAGCTTTTCTTGCGATCAAATTTAATACAGGGATAAAGTTTAAAGAGGTTCAAAGAAAGTACAAAGTTTACATTTGTTTTCCAGTCTTGTTTTTCCCTGATGAATTTGCCTTAGCCTGGCTTTTGACAGAAGCAGAGAAGACTTAACCCTATAACAGAGTTAAAATCAAGGGTTTAGACCAGAGTATATTTGAAAGAGGGTTAGAATATTAATTTTTAACTAGAAACCCACTGTGCAATTAAAAAACCAATTATCTTTATTGATATAAGGCCCACTGTATATTATTGGAATAGAAAAGCTAAATTGCAATGTCTTATGTGAGTGTTATATTGGTGATCATTTATATGTGTTAATGATTATTTAAGGTAGATATATCTTCATATGTGTGCATGTAGTAAATTAAGTATGCATGTGATGGAAGTTAGAAATGGTTTTTGTTTTAAATGTAACTAAATTATTTTTCCCCAACAAGTTTTCCTTTAAGAGGTATATAACTACCCTTTACAAAAAGCTGAGAGGAAGCAATAGAATAAGTGAAGCCTTAGAAATTCTGTAAATACATAGCCACAATTTACTCAGAGACCAGGCTTATCTGAGTGGCTAGGAGGCAAGAAAGAGATGGACAGTATAGCCATAGAAAAAAATATCACATTGATCCTGTGGAAATGTCAGAGCAGAGTTAGTGGGAAAACAGCGTAAAATGCCTTCAAAGTAGTTAGAATACATACTCTAATAATTAATCCAACGATAAATGGAACCTTGCTTAATATGATTTTTAGAGCACAAGCAGCAGTTCAGCAGCCATAGCAACAGAAATACTGGCAACAAACTTTTTGTAGTAAGAATAGCAGCCCTTACACAATAATAAGCAGAAGGTGAATTCTAGCATAGGACCAAAGTACTGAACACGAAGCTGGATGGCAGAAAATAAAGAAAAGGATCCTTCAGAGACAATAAGCATAACTAAGTCTTCATATATACTTGGATTAGTGACTTAATTACGGGAAGGAGTATGTTTAAAATAAGTCTAAACCTATCTAGTGAGGTCACTAAACATACGTATGTTAACGGTTCATAGTGTATCTACTCATTTTCAACTAGTTTTGTTTTCAAAAATCTCAAAGCTAACTTTTTTTAAAATAACATAATATTAGATACGAATGAGGCACCCAAAAAAGGGTTAATAAATAAACCTTCAGCGGCCAAAGAATAATGCCGAATCAAAGTCTTCTATTAATAAACGCTGGTACACTGACAGGGACAATTCCCAAGTGTGCCTAGATTATCCCTGTTCATTGGGTGGGTTAAGATGTTAAAATAGAACTGCATTACCCGAGAAGAGAAAATGGGGGCAGCAGGGGAGTGGTGGTGGGGAACACACAAAAGGGAAAGGGGGCAATGTTTTACAACCAAATTATCAAAATAACTTCTCTTTATACCACAGCAGTTTTGGAAAAAATAATCTACATTTATCTTTTCTATTTCCGGCGCAACCCAATTCAGCTCCTCCATCCTACTATACATTAATCGTCTGGCCGTTCATTATTTTTCGAAATTGCTTCATTACAGATCATCGAGGACCCCTTTGTAAGATCTAGTCAAATAACCTCTTTTCAGTCTACATCTTACCCCTGTGTGATGTTTGACACAAAGGTTCTTACTAAGGTTTTTGTGAAACTGAGAGGTGACAATGTGCTAGGCAGCCCTCATTCTCAGCGCTCCTCCGGCCTGCGGTGTCCCACTCTGGCGGCGCTTGAGGAGCCTTCAGGCCCACTAGGGGCACAGTGGGATTGCCTCTCTGGGGCTGGCTGAGGCCGGAACTGGCTGCCCTCTGCTTGGCCGGAGGTGTGGAGGGAGAAGGGTGGCCGCGGGAACCCTGAGGCCCTGCGGCCTCGCGCGGCGCTCACAGGCAGTCCAGTGCAGGCGAGCGCGGCCTCCGCGGGCGCTACACACAGAGCGGCCGGCCCTGGCCGCAGGCCAGGCCAGCGTATGGGGAGCTAGGGGCACCCATGCCAGCAGGCTGCGGAGGTTGGCGGCCGGTCCCCGCAGCAGTGCGCGGCGACTGGTGCTGCACTCAAATTCTGGCCGGGTCTTGAGCTGGCTCCCGCGGGGATAGGGGCTCTGGACCTGCAGCCCGACCATGTCTGAGCTCCCCCACTGTGGTGGGCCCCCGCAGGGGGCAGCCTCCCCCAGGGGGGCCCTTGCTCCGTGGCGCCCGGTCCCATCAACCATCCAAGGGCTGAGGAGTGCAGGCGCGACTGCTAGAGCTGGCGATGGGGCAGTTCGCGCCTGCAGCCCGCAGTGGCAGGATCCACTAAGGTGAAGCAGCTGGGCTCCTGAGCGGGATGGGGACTTGAGAACATTTTATATCTAGCCCGAGATTGTATGTGCACCAATCAGCACTCTGTATCTAGGCTAATCTGGTGGGACTAGGAGAAGTTTTATGGGCCTAGCTTAAGGATGCTAAATACACCCAATCAGGTAGCTCTGTGTCCAGCTCAGGGTTTGTAAATACGACCAGTCAGTAGCTCTGTGTCTAGGCTAACCTAGTGGGTGAACTTGGAGAACTTTTCTATCTAGGCACGATCTGTTGTCAGGCTCAAAGGATTGTAACACGGAGCCCAATCAGCACTCTCCTGTCTACTCAAGGTTTGTAAATATCAGGCCAATCAGTATAACTCTGTGTGCGCAGGCTCAAAGGGTTTGTAATACACCCAATTGGTAGCTCTGTATCGATAAAGCTAACCTAGGTGGGGACTTGGAAAACTTTTCTGTCTAGCACTCTGTGTCCGGCTCAAGGATTGAAAATGCACCAATCAGCACTCTGTCAAAACGGATCAATCAGCTCTCTGTAAAGTGGACCAATCAGTTCTCTGTAAAATGAACCAATCAGCAGGATGTGGGTGGGGTGAGATAAGAGAATGAAAGCAGGTTGCCCAAGTCAGCCAGCAGCAACCGGCTCTGGTCCCCTTCCACACTGTGGAAGGTTTGTTCTTTTGCTCTTTGCAATAAATCTTGCTGCTGCTCACTCTTTGGGTCCACGCTGCCTTTATGAGCTGTAACACTCACTGCTAAGGCCTGCGGCTTCATTCCTGAAGCCAGTGAGACCACGAATCCACTGGGAAGAAGGAACAACTCCAGACATGCTGCCTTTAAGAACTGTAACACTCACCATGAAGGTCTGCAGCTTCACTCCTGACAGTGAGACCACGAACCCACCAGAAGGAAGAAGCTCCAGACACATCTGAACGTCTGAAGAAACAAACTCCGGACACACCATCTTTAAGAACTGTAACGCTCACCGCGAGAGTCTGTGGCTTCATTCTTGAAGTCAGTGAGACCAAGAACCCACAAATTCCAGACACAACACCATTCTCTCCTTTCTTGCTTTCCCCTTATTAGACTGCTCCATTGAATGCTGTCTTCTTCCCTCAAACATTGATGTTGGCCAAGAATCCATTCTCATTACCCTTGTCTTCTCTTCTCAGCTTAGATCCTCTTTTTGAATAATCTTATCTGCATTCATGTCTTCAATGATCACATTGATTTTAAGATACTCAAATCAAACTCTCTAGACCAGATCTCTAACCAGTGCTCCACTAATATTCACGTGAATGTTGCCCAGGAAAATTAAACTCAAGATAACCAAAACTTCACTCAAAATTTCTCCCATGTTTATTTTGCCACATAAAACATGATCCTCGCCTGAATTTTGTCTGGATTAAGAAAATCCCTACCACTTATAATAACTTTGTCACCAATCTATCTTTTGTTAACTTTTAAGTTCCAGGGAATGTGCAGGGTGTGCAGGTTTGTTATATAGGTAAACGGGTGTCATGGTGGTTTGTTGTATGCATTATTTCATCACCCAGGTATTAAGCCTAGTATCCATTAGTTATTTTTTTCTGATTCTCTCCTTCCTCCCACCTTCCACCCTCTAGTAGGCCTCAGTGTATGTTGTTCCCCTCTATGTGTCCATGTGTTCTCATCTCTTAGCTCCCACTTACAAGTGAGAACATATGGTATTTGGTGTTCTGTTCTTGAGTTTGTTTGCTAAGGAAGATGGCCTCCAGCACCATCCATGTCCTTCCAAAGGACATAATCTTATTCTTTTTTATGGCTGCATAGTATTGTATGGTGTTTATGTACCACATTTTCTTTATCCAGTCTATCATTGGTGGGTGTTTAGGTTGAGTCCATGTCTTTGCTATTGCGAATAGTGCTGCAGTGAACATAAGTGTGCATGTGTCTTTATAATAGAACGATTTATATTCATTTTGGTATATACCCAGTAATGGGATTGCTGGGTTCAGTGGTATTTCTGTGTTTAGGTCTTTGAAGAATTGCCACACTGTCTTCCACAATGGTTGAACTGATTTACAGTCCCAACAACAGGGTGTAAGTGTTCTTTTTTCTCCACAATCTCACTAGCATCTGTAATTTTTTGACTTTTTGGTAACAGCTATTCTGACTGGTGTGAGATGGTGTCTTAGTGGTTTGACTTGCATTTCTCTAATGATCAGGGATGTTGAGCTTTTTTCCATATGATTGTTGACCATGTTTATGTCTTCTGTTGAGAAATGCCTGTTCATGTCCTTTGCCCACTTTTTAATGGGGTTTTCTTGTAAATTTGTTTTAAGTTCTTTATAGATGCTAGATCTTAGACCTATGTCAGATGCATAATTTGCAAAATTTTTCTCCATTCTGTAGGTTGTGTGTCTATTCTGCTGATAGTTTCTTTTGCTGTGAAGAAACTCTAGTTTAATTGGCTCTCATTTGTCAATTTTGCTTTTGTTGCAATTGCTTTTGGCATCTTCATCATGAAATCTTTGTCCACGCCTCTGAATGGTATTGCCTAGGTTGTCTTCCAGGGTTTTTTTTTTTTTTTTTTTTTTTTTTTGAGGCCGAGTCTCGCTCTGTCGCCCGGACTGGAGTGCAGTGGCCAGATCTCAGCTCACTGCAAGCTCCGCCTCCCGGGTATACGCCATTCTCCTGCCTCAGCCTCCCGAGTAGCTGGGACTACAGGCGCCCGCCACCTCGCCCGGCTAGTTTTTGTATTTTTAGTAGAGACAGGGTTTTACCGTGTTAGCCAGGATGGTCTCGATCTCCTGACCTCGTGATCTGCCCGTCTCGGCCTCCCAAAGTGCTGGGATTACAGGCTTGAGCCACCACGCCCGGCCCCAGGGTTTTTATAGTTTGGAGTTTTACTTTTAAATCTTTAACCCATCTTAAGTTTTGAATATGGTGTAAAAAAGGGGTCCAGTTTCAATTTTCTGCTTATGGTTAGCCAGTTTTCCCAGTACCATTTATTGAATAGGGAATCTTTTCTCCATTACCTATTTTTGCCAGGTTTGTTGAAGATCAGATAATTGTAGATATGTGGACTGATTTTGGGGTTCACTACTCTGTTGCATTGGTCTATGTGTCTGTTCTTATGCTGGTACCATGCTGTTTTGGTTACTGTAGCCCTGCAGTGTAGTTTAAAGTCATGTAGCGTGATGGCTCCAGCTTTTTTCTTTTTGTTTAAGATTGCCTGGCTATTGAGGCTCTTTTTGATTCCATATGAATTTTAAAATAGTTTTTTCTAATACTGTGAAGAATGTGAATGACAGTTTAATGGCAATAGCATTGAATTTATAAATTGCTTTGGGCAGATGGACATTTTAATCATATTGATCCTTCCTATCCATGAGCATGGAATGGTTTTCCATTTGTCTGTGTCATATCTGATTTATTTGAGCAGTCATTTATAGTTCTCATTGTAGAGATTTTTCACCTCCCTTGTTAGCTGTATTCCTAGTTATTTTATTCTTTCTGTGGCAATTATGAATGGGAATTCACTCATGATTTGGTTCTCCGCTTGTCTGTTGTTGGCGTATAGGAATGCTAGCGATTTTGGCACATTGATTCTGTATCCTGAGACTTTGCTGAAGTTGCTTATCATCTTGAGAAGCTTTGAAACTGAGAAAATGGGATTTTCTAGATATAGAATCATGTCATCCGCAAACAGGGATAGTTTTACTTCCTCTGTTACTATTTGAATACCCTTTATTTCCTTCTCTTGCCTGATTGCCCTGACCAGAACTTCCAAAACTGTGTTGAATAGGAGTGGTAAGAGATGGCATCCTTGTCTTGTGCTGACATTCAAGAAGAATGCTGCCAGCTTTTGCCCATTCAGTATGATGTTGGCTGTGGGTTTTTCATATATGGTTCTTATTATTTTGAGGTACGTTCCTTCAATATCTAGTTTATTGAGAGTTTTTAACATGAGAGAATGTTGAATTTTATCAAAAGCCTTTTCTGCATCTATTGAGATAATCATGTGATTTTTGTCTTTAGTTCTGTTTATGTGATGAATCATATTTCTTGATTTGCATATGTTGAACCAACCTTGCATCCCAGAGATGTAGCCTACTTGATCATGGTGGATAAGCTTTTGATGTGCTGCTGGATTTGGTTTCCTGATATTTTGTTGAGGACTTTTTCATTGACGTTCATTAAGGTTATTGACCTGAGGTTTTCTTTTGTTGTTGTTGTATCTATAACCAATCTTGAGATCTTATTCTGCCCTTTCCTCTTCAGGACCAAAGTGTTACAAAGACTGTCAATTCTACCTCTTTTTAAATATATCCTAAATATTTTCAAAATACAGTTGTCCATCAATATCCATAGGGTGTTGGTTCTAGGACACCTCTTTCACCCCTCCAACACAAAAATCCATAAATGCTCAAGTCTTTCATGTAAAATGGTATATTTTCAGATAACCTATGCACATCTTCCCATATAGTTTAAATCTTCTCTAGATTACTTTTCATGCCTAATACAGTATAAATCCTATTTAAATAGTGTTATACTGCATTGTTTTGTATTTTATATTATTTTCATTGTAGTAGTATTATTTTTTATTTTTTTCTAATATGTTGGATCCCAAGTTGAGTCTGCACAGGGAAACCTCAGATACAAAGGACTGACCGTGTGTCTCGTCTTATCCCAATGACAATAAGGATTGTCGTTAAACAGAAGTCACAAAGTAGGGCCATGTGATGTGTACGTTGTGAGGTAGTACTATTCACATGCTTGCCACAGTTCAATATCTTATTTCAGGTTCTCTTTGAATCTCACCTGTAATACTGCAATAATCTCCTAACTAATGTCCCTGACTTCAGCTTCTTCCTCCCCAACACATCCTCCAGGCTACTCTCACAGTACTTTCTAAAATTCTAATGTGATTGTTAAACTTTCTTACTTTAAATCCCTTTGTATGTAATCATGATTTTTATAATTGTACCTAAATTAATTTCTGTGACCTCATTGAAGACTACCCTTTAAGTTCCTCCCCAATTCTCCGTTTTGGTTTTGTTTTTTTTTTTTGTTTTGTTTTGTTTTGTTTTGTTTTGTTTCGGAGTCTCACTCTGTCACCCAGGCTGGAGTGCAGTGGCACAATCTCAGCTCACTGCAACCTCCGCCTCCTGGGTTAAAGCCATTCTCCTGCCTCAGCCTCCCAAGTAGCTGGGACTACAGGTACCCGCCACCATGCCTGGCTAATTTTTTGTATTTTTAGTAGAGATGGGGTTTCTCCGTGTTAGCCAGGATGGTCTCAATTTCCTGACCTCGTGATCCGCCCACCTTGGCCTTCCAAAGTGCTGGGATTACAGGTGTGAGTCACCGCGCCCGGCCTCATTCTCGCTATCTTTCAACAACGCATGTTCTGAGTGCTCCATGAACATATCTTGTCCTTTTGATATTATATTCTCTTTGGATCATTACTCAACTTAAAAAACTCATCCATACTTTCAGATCCACCTCAGAAGTTAACCAGTGACAATTTTTGAAACCCGTCTTCCATAGAAAAAGGTAAATGTATTTTCCATTGTGCTCTTGTAGCACCACAAGAATAGTTGCAGTTTATGAAAAGAAAATCTTTCTTTACGACTTTTTAATTTATATCTATATTTCTTCAGATTTATGACGATCCCTTGAGGACAGGGTCCATTTTCTATTCATCTTGAACTAAAACACTAGAACTTATCATAATGATTGGATTTAAATACTATTTAGTAAATTATAATGAATAAATAATAATAATGTGACTCTAATTTGTCAGGTGAGAGTCAGTTCCGTGCAATGAAAATCAAACCAAGGAAAAATAACAAAGGCAGGTAAGTGGAAATAAAAATGTTATTAAAAGAATACTTTCAAAACTCTAGAACCACCCTGTTTCTTGCAGAAGATCATATTTCATTATTTCATCTCCAATCTACATGAGATTGAACATCAAGTCAATCTCTTTTTTTGGCATTAAAAATCTATTCATCATGACAGACAGCCCACTAAATAACATAAAGAGTAAAAAATAGAAGTAGGGGGAAGGAGCCTGGTCTTCAGTAAAACTGAAGATTAACCATATTTTCTAACTATGAATTCTGAAGAATATCAACCAAATAGTGAAACATCAATAAACTGTAAAAGAGATACAAGAGAAAATGCATACTTCTCTTGTTTGAGGAAAAAGGGAAGAGTTTTCCAGGGGAAGCTGATACAGCTCTGAAGGATGCAGTCATTAAACCTTACTGGAAATGGGAAGATGTTCCGACATGGACAGACTAAAGGGATACCCTTGAACCAATGACATTCATGAAAGGCGGGGTTAAACAAAGGTCCCACATAACAGTCATTTTTTTTTAGAATAAAGTTGTTGTGATAATACAGAGGACAATGTAAGTGGCAATCCACATAGAAGCAGCTGATCTCAGTCACTGAAAAGAAATAGATTATGGCCAAATAACTACACAGAACCTTTGGAATATAAATGATGACAGCACGAATTAGGGGCATGTTGTTTAGTGAAGAGAACAGAACAGAGTTGATGAAAAGTGTTCAACATTAACATACAAGAAAATTCAATCTGTCTGCTGAACCAGTGCACTCTCCACCACCGTTTATTTTCCAACAAGTAATCTACCTTCAAAAAATAACCACTATTTAATAATCCTGGAACCTAAGCACAATATGCTCTAAGGGATAAGGTAAAAATGATTAATTTATAATAGCAAATAAAAATCAAATAGTACGCACCAGAGTAATAATTATGCCAGGAAGTAAGTAAAAATCCGTGCTTTTCCATCTCTCTGTCTCTGTCTCTCTCTCACACACACACACACACACACACACACACACACAGCTTTGATGAAAGAAAAACAAAATTATAAGGCATTAACCATAAATAAGAAAACAGAAAGAAATTACAGGCAGGCAATATTCAGGAAATAAGAGGAAGATAACATAAAATTATGGCAGAAATAAATTCCATATTGGAAACTGCAAAAATGACAAAGATTTAAGAAAATATAGTCATAGACACAGAGGCTAATACACTCAAATAAATAGGAAAAATATAAACAAAGGAGAAAATAACAAATGAAAATAGGGAGCAGATACTATATGTAAAAATGATTTCTGAATAAGAAAACAGAAGTAAGAGTAGACAAAAAATGCTCAAAGATATAATGCAAGAATACTTATATAAACACTTGAATCTGGAGAATTAAATATAATACCATGACCCAGAAAGGCAAAGAGAAATCATGATACATGATTTACAAAAAAGATTAGATGTTCTAGGTGTTACTCGATTAGCAACTAATTGTTACTATATTTCAAAGATAAAGAAATAATTATTTTAGCAGCAAGCCAAAAGAGGAAGCCTTCTACAAGTGTGAAAAACTTTGGTCACAGACTTCTCCACAGCAGTGTCCTGGCAAAGAGTAGGGCAACCTCAGGGAAGAAAAAAATATGACCCATGAATATTATTCCCCAACTAATAAATATGAAACCTCAGAGATATTATTTGGATATCAAATTTAGCCTAGTAAGCACTGGGTGAAGAAATCACATACCCATTCAACTAAGACTTAAATAGGATGCAAACTATACTAATAAAGTGTAGGCAAATTTTGTAAACATTAACATAAATAAATTATTCATAGGTTATGATGGAGCTAGTATAAATAATGAGTAACAACTGTGAAGTTTCAGCAGAGGAGAACATGTAATATATATCTGTACATATTCCCTTACAAAGTAGATAATTAATAGTTACAGTTTAAGAAATATTAAAAATAATAAAGGCTTAATATTTAAAGATATGAATATAACCGACCAAAGACATAAATATTTGTTGTAACAAAATCAATATGTGAAGAGGGAAATTTTTCTCATTTCATACTAGGTTATACATATGCATTATCTAAAGTTGATAAATTAAGAAACAGAGATTTGATTTAGGTATAGAATCAAACTACTAAACATTTTTGTTCCAAATTATATACCATCAAAATTCATAAAGCAAAAACTGAAGGTATAAATGGAGGCAAAATAAACCCCAATAACTTCCGTTAGTCATCCAACAAAAATCAAATAGAAAATGAATCGCTAAGGATGTAGGAGATTTTACATATATTAATCATGTACCAAATTTTATTCTTAAATCAAAAGAGGATATTAAAACTAAAACTATGAAACATAAAGTAAAAATAGTGAATCCTTTCATGAACCTACAGAGTATAGTTAAAGTATTTCTCTGAAGAAAAAAATGATATTATAAGAAGAAAGATAGAATAAAGTAAAAAATTAGCTTTTAACTCAAGTAGTTAATACAAGAAAATTAAAATACATAAGAAAAATGGAAAGGAGAAAACAAAAGCAATTAATAAATTTATAAAACAAAAAATACAGAAAATAAAAATCAAGAGCTGGTTCTTTGGAAAGAAAAAAGTAAATCACAGGCATATCTAAAAAAGAATGGCATAAGTACCCAACATAAGAAAATTGGGAACTAACTAACAGTATATATATCATTAAAAAGAAATTTAAAAATAATGTTTTACACAAAGATATAAGGTCAAAAAAACTGAAACTAAAGAAAAATGATTTTTTAAGGAAAATGTATCTTATATTTGACATTAGAAGAGACAGAAAAGCCTAAGTAAATTAATTGCCTTGAAAAGCTGGGAATAATCTCAAAGCAATTTTCCTCCACCACAAACAGACACACACACACATACACACATACAGAGGCATCAAACAAGGCATTATCACAGTGGATTCCATCAGATCTTCATGGAAGAGACAATACTTTTGCTTGTTAAATATTTCAGAACATAGAAAAGTTTTCAAATTTATTTGATGAAGCAAGCAAAACAATTAGATGCAAATATGACAAAACATGAAAAAGGAAACCAGAGATTAATCTCACAAATACACATGAATATTTTCCAAAAATATATATAAGAATATAGTGCCCAGCAACATATTAACCAAGATCATACAACAAAGTAAGATTTATGCAAGTAATCAAAGAAAATTCAATTAGTGAATATAGCAATATAATTTTCCACAAGTTGAAATTTTTAAAATTATAATCTCCCCAAATACAGAAAATGTATTCAGTAAAATTCAACATAGTTCTTAGCAGCTTAAGTTGAAAACAGTTTATTTTATTAAAGTTGGTAGGTAGATCAAACCAAAAGATAGAATCATGTTTAATGTTGAAACACCAGAAGCAATAGCATTAAATTCAGGAATGAGATAAAGATATACACTAGTGCTACAAATTTCTGAAAGTACCAAAGGACACAATTTAATAAAAGAAATGCATAAGATACAGAAATTAGAAAGAAAGATACAAATCAGTTTTTGCTATTATTATAATTATATAGATAAAAAACAAATACATAAACCAGAAACACATTAGAGTACTTGCTGAAGTGGCTTATTCCAGAAGTAACTAATTCAACAGCTGGCCCTTTTCCTTGAACAGTGAGTCCTAAGACCAATGGGACAGCAGCAGATGGTAGACATCTATGCCAGGAGTAGGTGAGGTGAAAGGTAAGGTATCACAGCATCCAAGACCAGGGTGTGGAGGGCATCCACGTTAAGGTGGGCCTGTGCAGAATCTCAGAACAACCAGGTGAGGACGGCAGTTGTGAGGTGTGAGGCAGAGGGAGTGTCCCAGAGCTAAATGTCAGAATGGATGGCAGTGAATATGGAAGACAGATTACAAACAAGGAAACTGCTCAAAGGTATTATGATAAAGCTAATAGGAGAAAGCTTTATCACTTCAGAGATGGGAGTTAGAAATACAGAAAGGGAGAAGATAAGAATGAGCCTGTGGTGCTGCATTAGGATTAAAGAAATCAGTGTAAACTCATAATTTTTAAAATATATATATATATATACTGATATACAAACAAATATAAATGTGACTTTGTATTCCCTAGATCTGTCCACTGAGAGGGCCTGGGAGCAACGGCATCCTAAGATCAAGACACACAGAGCACCCACATCTTAAATTTTCATTAAAATAAGACAGGGATCTTAGGGAAAATGGCTGATTCCAGGGATCAGATAAATAAAGTATGAAAAGAGCTTGAAAAATCTCACTGTGTCAGAAGCAAAGAAATGCTCAAACCAACTTAAAGTGGCTCCCACTGTCTAAACTGTGAACAATGTGATCCAAATATATAATTAAAGTAACTCCTTAAAACTCTTTGAATAAAACAGAAACCCCACAGTTCATATATCTAATTTTTATTTTTTAACCCAAATAAAAAATGGTCAATGTATCTATTTAATGTTAATTTAATATTTCATGAGAAATGGAATATTTATACACCTTAAAATACACCTTCACAAAACATATTAATTTAAAAAGAGAAAAGAGTACATTTACAGCTGGAAAGTTCTCCATATATCACTTTAATCATTACTAAAGTGAATATCATCAAGAGTGGGACAAACTGAGATCATATGGTCCCTGATAAGATGGAAGGAGAACATGAAATCGCTCCCATGATATTTCTGACAAAGATATCTACCTCAAATCTAATCATGAGGAAATATCAAACAAACCAAATTGAAAGATATTCTATAAAATAACTACTTTGTAGTCTCCTACTATTAAGGTCATGAAAGTCAAGGAAAACTGAGAAACTATTCCAGACTGAAAGAAATTGAAGAGATAAGACAGCAAGATCCTGAAGAGTCAAAGCAATCTCAAGCAAAAAGAACAAAGCTAAAAGTATCATACTGTCTGATTTCAAAATATAAAGCTATCAAAATAGTATGGTACTGGCATAAAACAGACACATTGACCAGAAAGACATGAGATTTTGAATTGGATTGTTTTACTAGAAAGGCCATTATCAGAACAACTGACCAAATTTGAATGGGGTCCAAGGATTAGATTACAGTAATGTATCAATGGTAATTTTCCTGATCTTGATAGTTGTATTGTAATTATGTAACAATGTTTTTTAACAATACACACTAAAATATGGGGATGATGGAATGTCAAATTGCTCTAGAAAAATAAGTTCCTTCAATCTGAACTTCCAACATCTGTAAGATTATTTCTAAAGATTTTAAAATTTAAATTTAATATTTCTCACATACCGACTTTACGATTAGAAAAAGATATCATTCATAATAGAAAAAAGATAAAATACCCAGGAATAAATTTTATTTAGTGACATACAAGAACACTTACATAAGTTTGAAGCAGGAAGATGTATTTATTTATGGATTTATTGTTTGGTAGACACAGGATCTCACTATGTTGCCAAGGCTAGTCTCAAACTCCTGGCCTCCAGGGATCCTCCCATCTCAGCCTCCCAAAGTGCTGGAGCCATTGAGTCTGAGAAGGAGGTAGACTGAGCATTGTAAAGATACCAGTTATTGAGTAGGAAGACTGAATATTATAAATATGTCAATTCTCCACAAATTAATCCTTTTTTAAAAAGAAAAAAAACAGGGTCTTGGCCAGGTGTGGTGGCTCACACCTGTAATCCCAGCAATTTGGGAGGCCAAGGTGGGCAGATCACCTGAGACTGGGAGTTTGAGACCAGCCTGATCAACATAGAGAAACTCCATCTCTACTAAAAATACAAAATTAGCCAGGCGTGGTGGTACATACCTGTAATCCCAGTTACCTGGGAGGCTGAGGCAGGTGAATCACTTGAACCTAGGAGGCAGAGGTTACAGTGAATCGCGATCATGCCACTGCACTCCAGTCTGGGCAACAAGAGCGAAACTCCACCTCAAAAAAAAAAAAAACACAGTCTTGTGCTGTTGCTCAGGCTGGAGCACAGTGGCATGATCATAGCCCACTGAAACCTCAAATTCCTGGGCGCAAGCGTTCCTCCTGCCTCAGCTTTCTCAAACGCACAGGCAACAAAAGTCAATGTAGATAAATGAGATTACGTCACTCTACAAAGCTTCTGCACAGAAAAGGAAACATTTAACAGAGTGAAGAGACAACCCACAGAATGGAGAACATATTTGCAAACTAACCTATGATAAAGGGGTAATATCCAACTCAAACAATTCAATAACAAGAAAACACATAGTCCAACTTGAAAAATGGGCAAAGGGCCTGAACAGACATGTTTCAAAATAAGACCTATGACTGGCCAACAAAAAAATGGTCAATATCTCTAATCATCAGGGAAATACAAATTAAATCCACATCAAGATACTACCTCACACCTGTTAACATGGCTACTATCAAAAAAACGAAAGATAAGTGTTAGAAAGTGGAGGAAAGGGAACCCTGATATACTGTTGGTGAGAATGTAAATTCATAGCCATTTTGGAAAGCAGTATGAAAGTTCCTCAAAAATATTAAAAATAGAATTACCATATGATCCAATAATCCTACTTCTGGCTCTATAGTGACTCATAAAAATTATATAAATGTGATTATATAAAATGTGATTAATAAATACAATTATATTAAAATAGTATATATAGTTTCTTCATACTGGAAAAGTCAGGAGAGTCTTTGTGGAGACTAAAGTAATTTACAAAAACTCTGAAGAACTGAAATAAGAACAAACAGAGGAAGAGCAAAGGGAACCCCAAACACAGGAAACATGAGCTAAGGCATGACAGTATGGTGAAGATTATGATGGTGTAATTAAAGGAATGGTTTTCCTATCAGCATGGGAACTCTCCAGCTCTGTTCCTTATAGGCCAGATTAAGGTACAGTTAACAGTGTTGCTAGGCAACATTGCTTATGATAACAATGATCTTGGATTGATGACTTGCATTTGGACTGGGAAGCACTACAGATGATGTATGAATACCTGATGAGCAGTCACTGAAATGAGCTACCCTTGAGTACCTTAACTCTTGTAATTGAGAGTTTTCTTACAGGAAAGTTGGAAGCAGTGCCTTCAGAATTTTTATTAAAAACGATGGTTTATGAGGGTTTTAAGCCAGGGCAATTCAGCATCTGCCCTATGTGACTCCCACTGCCTTGAACCTGAGCTACTATGTAAGTAGCCAAAGAGGGCTGGCTGTGTGGGCTGCAGCCTAGGCATCTGGGGACTTCTTCCACAGAAGGGGAAACCCTAACAGTGTCCTTATGGAAGGCTGTAACTTTACTCCACATATGTGCCAAGTGTGTCCATCTGAATGTTTAATTTAACCTTTGAAATCTTCCTATACCTCTAATCAGTATTGGCAGATAAGCTTAAGGAATAACAATTAAAGTGTTTTAGCTGTAGAGGAGAGTTACATCAATGGAAGAGATCAGTTCCGTGAAAGATGCTGCAGAACCAGCATCTTCAGTTGGCTGAAGGATTGGTAACATGGAACTAATAACAGGACTAATTTCTGAAATAGACTGATAGAGTAGTAGTCTGAGACGCAGGGGAGACCTAGCCTGACATCTAGTGGAGAGATGTGATTTGCAAGGCATTGCAATTGACTTCCCCATTTCCTGTTTCCTGCCTGAACTCCCAGGTACCATCTAGCTCACATTTAAGTTCTCACAGCTTAATTTCTAAAGACCACTTGAAATGTTTTGACACAAAGTACATCAAAATAGTTATAACAGTAGTAGGAAAAAAAGACTAAATGTTTGCTTTACAATAAAATATCCATCTTTTCTCCTTGGAATTAAAAATTTGGCTTTTATACTAAAAAATTAAGGCAAGGAAAAAATTTTTCAATACTTCTGAATTTTGTGATGGCACATCCCATTGCGACTATCATTGATTATACAGATACAGAAATGGACACATTCAACCTTTTTCCCACCTTTTATTCCTTCTTGGAATTTTCATTCTTATTTATTTTAGTTCTTTCTTTTTCTTAAACTTGGTTTCTTTATACATTACACAATCCACTTCCCTGTTTTTCTTCTTCACTGACAAGCCTCCTTTTTTTCTTACCTGCATTCCTAAGATTTGAATGGTTTAAAACTTTTAAATGGTACAATATTCACTTTTTCAAATATATACCTTTAATCCTTGGCTACCAAAGAACTGAAAACTCTCAAAGTATAGAAAATGCCTTTGAACTCTTAGGAATGATGACACAATCTTTTCAGATTTGCAGTAAATGTAAAGCCATAAAATGAAAAAGAGCAAAGAAAAACATTCGCTTAAGAGTACTATCTTGTTTCCAAATTTCTTGATGTGTCTCTGGTCTTATCTTGAATGCTTTTTTTTTTATTTCCTCCAACTCATATGTTGGAACAAATGAAAGGTATCTAGAAATGTCTGGTGAACTTAAAACACTTTTGGAACTGGAAAAGCACAAAAATTTTTTTTCAAGTCAACCAGTAGTCAAAATGGAAAGCATATTTTTAAACCCATTCTTCCTCAGAAGAATAAGCCTAATTAGTGTGAAGAAAATAGAGTAGCAGCAAATTTACCCAAACAAAGGAAGTTAACTGGACCATAAACCAAATAGTGAAGAACAGCTTCTTGCCTTCCATTAAAAATTTTTTAATATAAGACTTATAAGACTTATTTTTTTCCTTTTTTTCTGCCTCTTCAGGAAAACAACTTATAATAATAATGGGTCATATATATACTTAAACCAGATGCCATTTCACTTATGTGGTAAAATTGTACAGTTTGCTAGCTATAATGTTTTTAAAATAAATCTCATCCAGAATGAAAAGTGGAACAACTCTTGCTTTTGAGAGCATTCATTCTTCCCCTAAGGTTAGCAAACTGTGAAGAATCCTGAGACAGAAGTCAAAGAGACCAGAAAAGGAGAAGACTTGAAAGTTTCAAAGAAGAAAGAACCATAAGCAGTAAACTAGCTCAAGAAGCTTAACTACTTGAAGTGTCTAAGTCTGAATTTCAGAGTCAACAAGATAGCAGTGAAGGAGTGTTTGAAGATGTGTGACATGTTGCCTCCCATACATTAATAGCATCTAAGAAGCCAAATGGGAAAGAAATTCAGGGCAGGAGGTAAGGGGCAATCCAGAATGCTGCTAGCTTTGCTGTTGTGAGTAGAGAGAGTTCGTTTACACGGAGGATGCTATGAGGAGCCTCTGCTACTTAATATCTGTGTGAACCTTAGTATGAAACCTAAGCCTTATTATCCTTAAGTGTAAACTGGAACACGTATTAATTTTCTATTGCTGCTGCAAAAGATTGCCACTGCCTTAGTGGCTTAAAACAATAAAAATGTATTATCTAACAGTTCTGGAAGTGAGAACTCTGAAATCGATTTCACTGGGCTAAAATCACATCAGCAGGACTGCAATCCTTCTGGAGGCGCTAGGGAAGAATCCATTTCTTTGCTTTTCCCTCTTCTAGAGGCTGCCTGAATTCGTTGGCTTTTGTCCCCCCTCCATCTTCAAAGCCAGCAATGGCCAGTCTAGTCTTTCTCATCTTTCTCACATATCTTTCTGAGTGACTCTCTTGCCTTCCTCTTTCGCTTATAAGGGCTCTTACAACTGTGGCAGGCACCTAGACAATCCGGAATATTCTTCCATCTCAAGGTGAGCCGATTAGCTGCTTTAATTGCATGTGCAGCCTCAATTCCCCCTGACATGTAGTATAACCTATTCATAAGTTTTGTGAATTAAGGCATGGATATCACTGGGACCATTATTCTATCCACCGAAGACACAGAGTTATTGTAAAAAATACATGAAATAACGTAACATGCTAAATGTTTACATACTAACTATAGAAAGCAGTCAATTAACAATATTCACATATAAATACAGAGAGCTGGGGCACGGTAGCTCACGTCTGTAAATCCCAGCATTTTGGGAGGCTGAGGCAGGCAGATCGCGAAGTCAGGAGATGGAGACCAGCCTGGCCAACATAGTGAAACCCGATCTCTACTAAAAATATAAAAATTAGCCAGGCACGCCTGTAGTCCCAACTACTCAGGAGGTTGAGGCAGGAGAATTGCTTGAACCTCCGTTGTGGTAAACGGAGATCGCACCAGTGCACTCCAGCCTGGGCAACAGAGCAAGACTTCGTCTCAAAAAATAAATAAAAATAAATAAATAAATAAATAAATACTTACAGAGAAGGTGAATGAGTCACTAAATACAACCTAACTCAACAAATACAAAGTATCGAGGATGTGTATAATGGCTGAATTTTCTCTTTAGGTATGTAAATGTGCATTCCTATTTATGCCCATTGCCTTTTAAACTCATTTATATATCCTTTGTAATGCAGGTTCAGTCATTTCATAAATTGAAAGCATTCACCACACATTGGCTTCCATGAGATCATTGTTTCAGCAGCAAGACAATCAGTGTTTGCTAAGGGAAATTGTTGCCTTGCTACAGTTAGCAAAAAGACACAGTTATTAAGGCAAGCAGGGCACATCCTCAAAGAGAAGTCTCAGACATAGAAACATCAAGTGGGAGCCTCTAAAGAGAACACTGGGAGCTCCACCGCTTTCCATTATGCTCTATTCAGTTCTGAGATCTAAATTGCTGCTGATTTTTCATCTTTTAATCACTTCACAGAAGTTAAGTGTCCTTGGGAGGCACTACAGAGGGTAGCACAAATCTCATCTCATTGATTCTAAATTAATTTGATCTTTTAACTCCCAGCTACTGAGTTTCCTGGGCTTTTAAAAAATATTATTTTATGGTGACTTTTATTTTCTTTTTCACAAATGAAACCTGAATAGTAGAAGCTGTGTTTCTTCAGCAAAATTGCACTTAATTCTTATTTCCACTCAAGTAGAACTAGAAAACTTTGACCAGATGCAAGAATGTTTTCATGATAATACAAATGTACAAATGGAATTAATTTTGTTTACCATAAGGATTTTATCTAACATGATTCAAGACATCAGTGTACCTGTTCAAGGAGTATCAACTGCCACCTGTGATACCTTTTAACCTGGAGACTATGAACATTAATTTTTTAAAATGTATTTGGAGAAATTAACTCTCACAGGAAGGGAAAAGGATGCATGGCTTAGCTTCTTCAAATCAATACTATAAATCTGCCTAATGAATAACAAAATAAGAGTTAATGCTTTATTGAAGTTGAAAAGGGTCACAAGCATTACCTCTGTTATCCGGATATTTTTTAAAAATCTTAACTAACACTGGGGACTCATACATAAGTCAGAATGATGGTGTTCATAAGTCAGTGAAGGAGTGTTTGAAGATGTGTGACATGTTGCCTCCCATACATTAATAGCATCTAAGAAGCCAAATGGGAAAGAAATTCAGGGCAGGAGGTAAGGGGCAATCCAGAATGGTAAGGGGCAATCCAGCGACTATCAGATCAAATAATAGATCTATAAATTCTATGGCCATAAGAAGTGTTTACAATCTTAAGAAAATGTTATAGGTTTAGACCAATTACATAAAATGAGAAAATACTGTCAATTGTATAAACTTTGAAATATCTAGTTCTATACTTAATTCTTATAAGTAAAAGACTAGAAAACTAAAAAGTTAAATAGGAATAAATTTCACAGTCAGAATAGTAGGAATTATCTTTTTTTCCTTGTCAAATTGAAATGAGAATTCTCCTAGAGAATATTAAGTATTAATTATCCCATTAAGGGTAGTAGGACCAACTCTTGGTAGGGAGTAGAAGATCTGCTAGAAAAAGGAACGTGATAGCTGGCGGAACATGTGGCCTCTCTGAGCCTTTGTTATCTTTCATCTTTAGAAACCTTTCAATGTATCTGAAGCTCTAAGAGTTCATAAAGATCCTCATTTTACAAAGAAAAAGTACTTAAGACCTAGAGTACTGAAATGACTTTAAGTAGACCAAGCAGGATTTACACATCTATGCTCTTTCCATTCCTCAGCACTGTCAATAAGATTGCCAATATCGCTATCAACCCTGAAATAACCCCAGTTGTCATATCTGGGGTAAGAACCACTGAAAACAATGGTAGATGAATGAGAACACCAAAGTATTTCCCACTCACTTGGTATACCGTGAAGTGGAGGAGGAGGCACATTGTTAATAGCTGTCATATGAGACAAAATTGCTGCTGGAAGAGAAGACATAGGCATCTTGATGGCTCAAAGGCAGAGGACCAGAGGCTGCTTGAGAGGTAAATGATCACTCTGCCTGCAGGCTCATAAAGCAGAACTTCAAGGTCCTCTCTGATAGGCTGAATCCTATGGAATCTTCTTGTTCACAGTTCTTATCCATTGTTTGTGCATTTCCAAGAATAGAATCTAGACCAGGAAGAACTATGCTATATTTTAGTCCAGTGGAAATCATGAGTAGGACTTTATGAGCTATAGAGAGTAGCAGTAATGAAGAAGGAAATTGTAGCAGACAAGGCCGATACAGCAGAAGCAACAGCACTCATGAGTCTAAGTGAAATGAAAGTGTTCACTTCCTTGGTCTTCCATAGTCCAGAGCCCTTTTCCTACCTACCAAATGTTTACACTGGGTATCACAGGCCCTTTTTGAACAAGCAGTAACAGGGATAGCATATTTATACTGTTCTTCATGGCTACATACATAGGGTAAACCATCCCTTCTAATTATCATACACCAATAAACCCACCCCTGCTTACATTTAACCATATTCTGCTAGAGTGTGGTATATTTTTTTGTTATTTTCTGCTACTTCACAATAATTAAGAATAGTTACAACGGCTAGGATTTAGAATCCTAACTAATGTATCTTTTGATGCTGTGTATTATCTTCCAAGGCCTTTAAAAATATGTTCCTGGTTTCATAACTGTTATAGTGATATGGACAGGAGACAGGGAAACACTGGGGGGTAGAAGAGGGCAGTTCCCTGGTAAAGGCCCCACCCTCAAGCCTGGAGACCCGCAGCCTTAGATGGGGACAGGCATTCCTGTTTTGCACCTAAAAGTTGCCTTTTGCCCGCCACACACCCCATCCTGTACCCGTATAAAGCCTGAATCCCAGGCTCCAGAAGCAGATGAAGAGATGAGACAAATAGATGAACGGCAGAATGACATGGCAGAGAAAGTGAGAAGAGGAGGAACATCCAAACACTGAGAGGAGTTCAGTCGCTGGACGATCAAATTCCAGGGGAAGATCATTTTCCCACTCCAACCCCTTTCCAGCTCCCCATCTCTCCTACTGAGAGCCACCTCCACCACTCAATAAAACCCTGAGTTCTTCCTTCAAGCCCATGTGTGACCCAGTACTTCTGGGATGCTGGGCAAGAATTCAGGATACAGAAAGCTGTCACACTGGCCCTCTACCCTTGTGAAAAGGCAGAGGGTCCGTTGAGCTTGTTAACATCAAGCCATCCGTGGAGGGCAGGGCTACAAGGGCACACTGTAACACATGCCCACTTGGACTCCTGCACCTGTCCGTCTGTGTGCTCCCCTTCCCCGCAGGGTTTGAGCAGCAGCGACTATCAGTCAAGCAGGCAAACCACAATCCTGTCACACATCCTGTGAGGGGAATCAGGGAACTCTCCCATTTCATCAGGTACTATACAAAAGGACTGTGGCTCTCTGACACCTAAGCTGGACTAGTAGAGTGTTAACCAACCATTTCTTGAGCAACTTCATCTAGATAACATTAATAACTAGAATAGAAAACATTAATTATGTTACAAAAGTAACAAATTCATTTTGCAATAGTTTCTATTAAATTATATCTGCACAACAAATTTATTTTGGTATAACTTTTCAATTGAGTATATTTTCCTACTTCCAGTTTTACAAACTCCAAACTCACCATAGACTCAATTTTGTCATTGAGTCTCATCACTATTCTTTTTTTTTTTTTTTTTTGGAGATAAGTCTCACTCTGTCACCCAGGCTGGAGTGCAGTGGCTCAATCCCAGCTCACTCCAACCTCCATTTCCCAGGTTCAAGCAATTATCCTGCCTCAGCCTCCCAAGTTAGCTGGGATTACAGGCAGGTGCCGCCACGCCCAGTGAATTTTGTATATTTAGTGGAGATGGGGTTTCACCATGTTAGCCAGGCTGATCTCGAACTCCCAACCTCTGGTGATCTGCCTGCCTCGGCATCCCAAAGTGCTGGGATTACAGGCATGAGCCACCGCACCCAGCCTCATCACTCTTCTTTATCTTGCATTCTTTCCACGCTAGCCACCTGCCTAGCTCCCACTTCAGAATGGTTCCTTGCCATTCCAACGGTCCCCTCATTGGTAATCCCTACTGCCATCATTCCACAGGTTTTCTAGATCCATTCTCTTTCCAGTCTCACATTTAAAACCCAAAGAACTGAGGACGTGAATTTTTCATGGATGTTAAGCAGATGGGGCTATATAAAACGCTGTTTTCTCTGACACACAGTTCTAATCAAACAAATGTAGGAGAGGAAGTTTTCTAAGGTCCTAAATTTGTGATGACCAATTTCCTCTCTGACTCCAAGTGAGCAGTTCTTATTTTTGTTCATTTTCTAGTTATTTTCCTTCCTTTCCATAATTTCCCCTTTCTCTTTTCTGTATTTCATATGTAATAAACCGTACACACTGAAAGTCATATAATATCATAGTTCACATCAACCTGGACGTTGCTTGAAAACAATTTTAAAGAAAGAAAATATGAGAAGTGACAATGCAAGTAAACAAGAACATTATGGAGTAAATAGCAAAATAAACAACTAAAATAGCTTACTGAATTTTATCTAAGTCTCTGTAATATTCATAATTGTGGGTGAGCATCTGCTAGTATCTGCTGATATATGTCCAGAGAAAATCCATCAAATCACAAATTCAGCTCCCCTAAATGTTTCTTGTTACTCTTTTCAATGTATTCTGAATTCTTTTGAAATTCATTCAAAGAATAATAACATAATCACACAATTTGTCTTTGAGAGATAGCTGTATTACATTGTTTACCAATGCCTGGACAGTAAAGTCTAATTGTTTCCCAACCACTTACTTACAAAATTATCTTGGACAAGTCACTTAATCTGCCTTGGCCTCAATATCCTGATCTATGCAGGGAAAATGATATGATAATACCTCATACAAATATTATGAATATTAAATAAAATAATGAAAAAAAGGTCCTAGCACAGTACCTACAGTAATAACTCCATTTTTATTAGTAATAATATTACTATTGCTGAAGTAAACTTTGAAAATTCACAAGGATTAAATATTTTAATACTTTAGTAAAAGGCAAAAGATATAGTCATTCTGAAGAGAAACCAGAACATAAATATTTTTAATACTTTAAATACTTTTTTAAAAGTTGCGGGCGTGGTGGCTCAAGCCTGTAATCCCAGCACTTTGGAGGCCGAGACGGGCAGATCACCAGGTCAGGAGATCGAGACCATCCTGGCTAACACGGTGACACCTCGTCTCTACTAAAAAGTACAAAAAACTAGCCGGGCGTGGTGGCCGCGCCTGTAGTCCCAGCTACTCGGGAGGCTGAGGCAGGAGAATGGCGTAAACCCGGGAGGCGGAGCTTGCAGTGAGCTGAGATCCGGCCACTGCACTCCAGCCTGGGTGACAGAGCGAGACTCCATCTCAAATAAATAAATAAATAAATAAAAGTACATTATTTAATATGGGTTCCATTTATTCCTGCTACACAGTCAGCAGTAGTGTATTACAGGTTCATTTTTCAGGATGTACCTTAAGTATTCATTCTGTGTTGCAAAAACCAATAATAATAATCAAATTTACCATGACACTATTTCTAGATACTATTCTAGTGTCTATTAACATTTCTGGACACTATTAACATATTTAATATATCAAATATGCTCTATTTTGATTTTGAGTGTTTAATTCTGTTATTATATTTTAACACTATTTATTAGAAAAGATAAGTCAAATTAAGATAACTGGCATAATTTTATTAAGAGATCTCAAAAGATTTTCCAAAACGATGTCTGTTGGACTGAAGATACGCAAGTGTAACATATGTTATACCCAAGTCATTTCATTGGATAAATTTTAACTAAGCATATTTCCAGTGCTTTTATAACCCTGTAGCTGATGCATGTAACGATTAAATGGCAAAGTCCAAAGAGGCAACAAGCAAAAGTCCAAAACTGCTCCTGAGCGCTGGCAGATAGGCTCTCAAGACACATATCCCAAAAGATATTTTAGAATCCTAAAACTGTGGAAATCTATTAATAGAAAACAATCTCACAATATAATCAATACATATGGAGTAAGGTAAATTTAGATCATTCTGGGGTCTGCAGGAGAAAAAAATGTATAAAATGGAGGCTTTTAGTTTGCTGAAGTTGTACACACTACAGTTTTAGTTTGTGAAGTAGGGTAGACAAATTGAGATACTTTTTAGAAATAATATAAAAGACAGGTCAGCCTAGAGAATAAGAGGAGTAGGAGAAGACAGTGAGAGGAAAAGTGGGCAGTAATCATAGATAGGCTTTTAGGGGAAGAAATAGAAATTATTTAGAGAGGATTTTTAGCAATTTTGCAATATAAAAAATCACTCTCCATCACTCTAAAATACAGACTTTTTTCAGTAAAATTATGTGTTAGTTAAATTTAAGTTTTGGGGAGAGTACAAGAACATTTTAAGACTGGCTTCAAAAGTCCTAGCAAAAGCAAGAGGGTTTTGGTCACTTTGAGGTTAATGGAGAAGATATTCACACACAGAAGACATTTTGAAAGAATAATTTCAAAGTATATTCACATCCAAGGAAAATTACATTTTTTGATATCCTTGCTTTTCATAAAGCCATGAAATTTTACATAGAATTAGCTATATAAAATATATTTGATAAAAGCCTGAAATATTATACTAGAAAGTCACTGTATTTTTAAAATGGAATTTCAAGTATGTCAGTACTTAAGACAGCACAGTACAGGACAGAGCTGACAGGCTTTGAAGCCATATTGACCCAAACCTCTTTGGTGTGACCCCTTGGTTAAGTCATTTAATTTAAATAAGCCCTGGGTTTTTTTGTTTGTTTGTTTGTTTGTAAAATTATAAGACTGAGAGTAACTTCATAGGATTATTGAGAGAATTGTAAATAAGCAAAGTGACTACTTAATTATGATGATGATTATAAACGTTACATTATATTAAACATGCAAAACATTTAATATAGTGCTTGACATATAATATACATTCCAAAAAGAATTACAGTTCCTTTCCTTTCTTTCTGCAATGGCATGTCAAGCTAAGGTACAAGAAAGCAGTCAGTCCAACGAGGACTGGCGTACACCAAAATGAGATGAGTACTCACTTGGAACACTGAAGTGGCTCAGCATATGACTCAGAAACTAGAAAAAAGGAACAAAAAAATAATAGCCAGGACATAGAAAATATATCAGATATTCTTGACTAAGGGTTTCAGCAACAACTGATGTGATACAATTAATTGAGCATAGCAGACTCCACAGTATTTTGACATGTATGTTATTATCCTATGAAGTATCCAGAAGACACAAGCAGACATATTACATCAGCAAACTTTACCAAAAAGTACTAGCAGGACACACATTTCCTCAGATGGACTGTTTTTTTGTTTGTTTGTTTTGTTTTGTTTTTTTGAGACGGAGTCTCGCTCTGCTGCCCAGGCTGGAGTGCTGTGGCCGGATCTCAGCTCACTGCAAGCTCCGCCTCCCAGGTTTACGCCATTCTCCTGCCTCAGCCTCCCGAGTTGCTGGGACTACAGGCGCCCGCCACCTCGCCCGGCTAATTTTTTGTATTTTTTTAGTAGAGACGGGGTGTCACCGTGTTAGCCAGGATGGTCTCGATCTCCTGACCTCGTGATCCGCCTGTCTCGGCCTCCCAAAGTGCTGGGATTACAGGCTTGAGCCACCGCCCCCGGCCCTCAGATGGACTGTTGACGAGTTTTTGTAACATTTAAGTTGCTTTTAAATTATTGTTATTTATGTTTTGAGTAGGCAATACATGCATATAATACAAATCTGAGTTTAAAAATGATATTTATACATAGTAAAAAGTCTTTATATTCTTATTATTCTGCTATATAAATTCATTCCTCAGATATAATCTATGCATATTGAACCATAAACCTGCATACTTCTCTTTTTACAAATTCCACACATTGATATATATATATATATATATATATACACACACACACACACACACACATAGTTAATATATCTTGAACAGTTTTTTCACAGCAGTATGTATAGGCCTGCCTCATCTTAGTTAAGTCCTATTATACTTATTTGTGCTCATCTTAGTTAAGTGCTCATCTTAGTTAAGTGCTATTATGCTCATCATTGTGCTCTTCTTAGTTAAGTGCTATTATAAAATAGTTACATTTATCTGTATCATGAGGTATCAATCCCATTGTGATGGATATTCAAGTTGTTTACAAATTGTTAATAGTGTGACAGTTAATATTTATCTGTGTATTTATTTTACTTTGTATGTGTATAGATATATCTATAGGTCATATTTCTAGCAGTGAGATTGCTGGATCAAAGTAAATGTGCATTGTAAATTTTGATCAATATTACCACATTTCTCTCTATAAGGTGTATCAATTTATCCCAAAGGTTAAATTGTGTGAGAGTGCCTTTTTATCTACATCTTCAACACTAGACCAATAGCCACCTTATTAATCCTTGGTATCCAACTTGTGACTTACATTCCTTTTTTTTTTTTTCTGGAGGCAGGATCCAACTGTTGCCCAGGCTGGAGTGCAGGGGCATGATTTCGAATCACTGCTGCCTCGACCTCCTGGACTTAAGCAATCCTCCTACCTCAGCCTCCTGAGTAGCTGAGACTACAGGTGCATGCCACCACACCTGGCTAATTTTTCTATTTTTTATAAAAATAGGGTTTTTCCATGTTGGCCAGGCTTGTCTCAAACTAGGCTCAAGTGATCCTCCAGCCTCAGCCTCCCAAAGTGTTGGGATTATAGGCATGAGCCACTGCAACCAAGCAACTTGTGACTTTAATTTGTATTTTATCTTGTTAGGAGTAAGAATGAATGCCTTAAATGTTTAAGAGCCATGTCTATTTTGTCTGTTTACTATCATGCATAACTTTTGCCCACTTTTTCTCGAATTGTTAGTTTTTTCTTACTGATTGTCAAGCCTTTACACAGTAAAGAAATGAACCCCTTGTAGGTTGCTAACAGTTTTTCCAAGTCCTGCCTTTGACCTCTGGATCTATGCTTTTTTATTTGTGGTTATTTAAAAAATTATTTTGTAGTTACATTTATCAACTTTTTCCTTTCATACCTTCTGATTTCTATTGCATACTTAGACAAATCCTCGTTCTTATTACAAAATTACAGAAATCCTCATTACAAATTCTCCTAATTTGTTTAGCAGTTTTGTCAATATTTTCTGAGACACTGTCTGCTTAACAATCCATTTTTGCATTTGCTAATGGCTTATGCAATTTCAAATTTTCAGATACTTTTCACAATAATTTAGAAGATAGCTAATATGATCCCACTTTACAGATGAGGAAAATGAGACTCTGAAAATGAAAACTATAGAGTTGGAATGCAGTAAAACTAGAATTTGAACCAAAGTTTGTCCTGGTCACACTGATTCCTTGATTTAAAGATGTGCAATCATCTTCATTTTTATTTGTACAAATTTAAGGAATACTAGTGTAATATTGTTACATGTATTGTTTTGCATAGTATGAAGTCAGGTCTTTTAGCATATCCGTCACCTTAATTATATATTTTCCATCACCTGAATTATAAACATCGTACTCACTAAGTAATTTCTCATCATCCACTTCCCTTCCACCCTTCCAAGTATCCAGTGTCTATTAGTTTGCACTCTATGTCCATGTATACACATTATTTAGCTACCATTTATAAGTGAAAATATGCAGTATTTGTCTTTCTGAGTTGTTTCACTGAGATGATGTTCCTCATGTTCCACTCATGTTGCTGAAAATGACACTATGTGCCCTGCATTATAGTAAAGAAATTCTCTGAATGAAAATAACATTCAGAAGATGGTGAGATCTGGTCTTCCCAGTAATGAATACATGTGGAGGATCAGAGCTGCATTAATTCATTTGTCTGTGTTTTAAAGACTCCAGGTTAAGCCATTGGGAAATAATTATCTAAACTATGCAAAGATTTATATACATATGTAAAGGAAGGTGACCAGTGAGGTGGTGCCTGCCCAGATCTTATGAAAGGATCATATAGTGTGTTTCAGAGCTGGAACTCTGGGACAAAGTGAAGCATAAATTGAAGAAAGAAAGTGGACCCTTCTAGGGGCTGTTAGAATAGTTCAAGGGTGTTATGATGACGGTCTCAACTAGGGCTGGGTAATAGGAAAGAACAAGAGGGAATAGTTGATGAACAGTGGAGGCTGGGAGAAGAACAAGTTATAAGATTCCTTAGGTGCTGCCTTCTGTGTTGGAATAGCTGCAGATACACTAACCAAAACAGAGACCCTAATGATGATGATGATAATGATGATAAGAATTCAGCCAATATTTATTGGGTAGATTTTTGCAAGGCTCTGATTCAGATACTCCACACGTATTTAGCCCTCACAATCCTATAAAGCAGGTACAATTTATTACTCCTATTTTATAGATAAGAAAATTGGGGTACAATGAGGTAAAACTTGAAAATATCATAAAGGGCAGAGAAGGTCTTACTTTTAACCTGTAACAAATGGACCAAAAGAGGATGTGAAAAGGGATTCTTGGGAGTTCACGAAAATAGATTAGGAAAGGACAAGAAATAGGATATCTGCTCATCTCTCCTTCCTCAAAATTAATTTAAGCTGTGTTTTACCTATGAATCCCAACAATTGGTTTCCCTGTGTGTATCCTTTAGGAAGTACCCAGAATTTTGAAGTCTCATTTATAAGTAAGAGTGTTATTTTAATATAAAAAGTGCCATGAAAATGTAGCCAGATGCAATGTGATTTTTTAAAACTGAGGGTAGTTCCCAAAAGATGTGATAATACCAAATGCTTTCTTACAACATGCAAATAAACTATCTTTCTTAAGTGACTCTTAGTAGTCTTAACCAACGGAATCAAAATAATATTTTGATAAGCTCTTTCTATGAGAAATGTATTCAGCAGGAAAGGAAGAGTATATTAATACCAGAGGATGGCTGTTCAAAATGTTCAGGATGTTATCAACTGTAGATGTTTGTAAACGAAAACAACATCCAAATGAAATCTACTGTTCAAGGAAATAATCAAACATTATAACAATTATGTAGTTGGGGTAACTACTGAGATTAAAAACTCTTGTCAGATTTGATGGCATTAGCAGTTCCCATGCTGGTTTCTGGATAAAATTATTTGAAACCATTCAATATATCACAAAACTTTTAAAATATCTTCTCTTCCCAACTTTTAAAATTCTTTCCCTCTATAGACACTCACAAACAGATGGAGTCTCCTTATTGAAATCAGCTTTTTCCTAAACAAAATAAAGAGTACAAATGTTTGTATTACCAAGAATTTTAACCATGATGGTACATTAAGCCATGCATTTTACTAGATTCTGAAGTGTCCTAGTATTTTAATGTGTGTTCAAAATTCACTCAGAAAGTCACGAACCCGTTTGGGCTCTACTTATAACCAAGTTCCTTGAGCATATTTGATCAAAATTAACCTTACGAATATGCTGAGAGAAAGCTCATTCATAGCATTTCTCTTCAAATTTTCCTTCTCACAAGCGTAATAACCAAATGATCAATAACATCTGTAGACTATAACCTAATTGCCAAGCCAAGTGATTTCCATGCATTATCTTTTAATTTAATCTTCACAAAAGTCTATGAGGCAGAAATTGATACTATTCCCATTTTATAAATTTGGAAATAAAGTCTTGGTGATGTTAAAATAATTTCTCAGATCTTCCAGCTGCATTGAAATGCAGTTTCAGCATTCAAACTTGGGCTGACTCCACAGCCTGTTGGTTCAGCATTAGTTCAAGCAATGGAAAACATGTTCAACAATTATTTTCTCAGACCTACTTTAAATGTCACTGTCTCTTGTTAGAAGGAAGCCCCTATTTAAGCGAGTATGTGTTCTTACAAAGAAGTACATTAGCTGATTGCCCCTTTTATGCTGTGAATACTGACTAGCATGCATTCTTTAGATTCACAATCTATTTTCTCCTTCAACATTTCCACAGATACGTTACTTTGAATTCACAACATTTTGCTCTGCAAGTGCTTAAAATTCATTTAAATTTAAAACACAATATCTGCTTTATAACTGGGAAGATGTGAACCATACAAGGACAAAAATTAATGTCCCTTTCTCTTTCATTTCTCCCTTTCTTGCATTTTCTTTAATATGACATAGACATTCTCAAAGATGCACTTAACTATATTCACAACTGCCTAAATATGTGTCTTAGAAGTATCACACAGGTGTGCATGACATGTAATCTTTTTGTACAATCCTACCCATTCCTTACATATCCTCACTTTGTGGATCCTCACTTTGTAGTTTGTGGGAGCATGTAGCCAGAGAAGTAAGATACAGACGTGGCAGCATTTGCAGAGCTTGGAAATGGCATAAGGCATTTTCTCCTTCTTCGGGTGAAACTACTGTGTGCCTTCTGTTTTCTGAATATAATTCTCATTTTCTCCTGTGCAACAAACAGAATTGGACTCACTACTTCATCCGACCAAGGTTCAATTTTCTGAAAGTCAAATAGTAAATTAGTATAAGAGTCATGATTGAAGTCCTGATCACAAATCCTTTTTCTGCCTCTTGATTAGTATCCTTTTCCTCACTTATTTCATGAGTGAATATTATTTCCCTCTTCACCCAACCACTTGCAGTGCTTCCCAGTTTACACCATAAGTGACTTTTATGAAGATACCATTCACAACATTAAATGAGTCATTTGTCATCTTGATTTTTTTTTCTAATGTAATCCATTGTCATTTAGATGCGACATTTCAGAGTCTTGAACTTCAGTGCACTGTACTGTTACTCAAAGTTGCCTGGGGACAAGTGCTGAGCTGTGCTTTTTCCCCATGATTCAAGGAAGAACACTATTCTTCTTTCTTTATTGCTCTAGTCTTCTTCTCTACACTTCCACAAATCACTATAATTTGTACCACACGGTACACTATCTGCACGAGATGCCCTGTGACAACTTCAGAGATGGCCTATAATGTTATAAATCGTTGTGCTGTTTTGGCATAAAATGTTACTTAGGTAAATATCTATTGTAGTGTATTTTTTCACCAGAGAACTACTAGTTACATTTTTATGGTTCAGAAGAAAAGCCTGTTACGTTATACTTTTCCAGGTTTCTTGTTGTTGTTTACTGCTGTTATTTGAAACTCTATTTTAGTACTTGTTAGATGCAACATCTTTGAACAAAAAAACATGCCTGTGTGTTTATGTGTTAGTAAACCATAGGTCACATACCAGTGGTAAAAGATCACTAATGATCATTTGAATTTTTTTTTTTTTTTTTTTTTTTTGAGACAGAGTCTCGCTCTATCACCCAGGCTGGAGTGCAGTAGCGCGATCTCGTCTCACTGCAACCTCCATCTCCCGGGTTCATGCCATTCTCCTGCCTCAGCCTCCCAAGTAGCTGGGACTAAAGGCACCTGCCACCACGCCTGGCTAATTTTTGGTATTCTTTAAGAGACAGGGGTTTCACCTTGTTAGCCAGGATGGTCTCGATCTCCTGACCTCGTGATCCGCCCACTTTGGACTCCCAAAGTGCTGGAATTACAGGCGTGAGCCACCGCGCCCGGCCTGAATATTTTTGTTAATCATTTTGTTAGATAGTATCTGCAACAAACATAGGACAGATTTATAGGCAATGGCAAATGGCTTAGTTGAAGCAAATCTCTGACTTTATTAGGTCAAATAGAGGAAGAGTTACTCAGAGAAATCTGGCTGAAACATAGCTTAGGAACACATCAACTCCGATGCTTTATCTATTTTCTGTGATATATCAAATTGGCCTTCAAAATTGTGCATGATTCTGAAAAAGAAATCTATCTGTTTTTCAGAGCTTGAACTGCTGCTTCCTCTATCCACATTAGTCAGGGTTTGATCAGAGAAGCAAAACCACTAGGAGATACATGGAATAAGAGATTTATTATAGGGATTTGAGCTTATACGGTAACACAATACAAATCCATCTCATCATCCCATTGCTGATCTTTTAACTTATCCAATTTCCACTTTTTTTCTAAATAGACTCCCTAAACATATTAGGGGAAACTACCAAATCACCATCCAAGACACATTCAGGAAAATAGAAAAATAACACCATTCAAAATAGTATCTGAATACCAACTCCTGTATATTTCTTCCAAATTCTCAGTAAAAGAGTCATAAAAATATTTTAAAAGACAAAATGTTTAGTATCAAAAATTGAGAGTGATAGACAACATAATGGCAAAATCTGAGAGTATTCTGTGCAAAATTTAAAGCATATGGCATAGGACTGATGAGAATCCTATTGAGTCCTAACCCCTGGTACTTCAGAATATGACCTCCTTGTTTGTAAATAAGGCATTTAACGAGATATTCAAGTTAAAATGAGGTCTGTCATGTGGTCCCTAATCTAATATGACTGGTGTCATTATAAAAAGGGGAAATTTAGATATAGAGACAGTCACAGAAGAAAGATGATGTGAAGACACACAGGTATGGCCAGGTGTGGTGGCTCATGCCTATAATCCCAGCACCTGGGGAGACCAACGTGGCAGGATCGCCTGAGGCCAGGAGTTTGAGATCAGTATGGGCAAGACCTCATCTCTACAGTTTTTTAAAAATTAGCCAGGCAAGGTAATGCACACCTGCAGTCCTCACTTCAGCCCAGGAGTGTGAGGCTGCAGTAAGTTATGATCACACCACTGCACTCCAGCCTGAATGACAGAGTGAGACCCTGTCTCAAAAAAAAAAAAAAAGATAGATGGGGAAAATTAACCATGCAGCTAGAGTGATGTAACTATATGCCAAGATACATCAAGGATTGCTAGCAAACACCAGAAGCCAGAAGAAGCAAAAAGAGACTCTCTCTCAGAGAGAGCATGGCACTGCCTACACCTTGATTTCAGACTTCTAATCTCCAGTACTATAAAACAGCCAACATCTGTTGTTTTAAGCCCTCTGACTTTTGGTACTTGGTTATAGCACCCCTAAAACATTAATATACTACTTTTGCTTCATTTCATAGCATAATTTATAATATGTTCTTTTCTTTTTTTTTTTTTTTTTTGAGACGGAGTCTCACTGTGTCGCCCGAGCTGCGGTGCAGTGGCCGGATCTCAGCTCACTGCAAGCTCCGCCTCCCAGGTTCACACCATTCTCCTGCCTCAGCCTCCCGAGTAGCTGGGACTACAGGCGCCCGCCACCTCGCCCAGCTAGTTTTTTGTATTTTTTAGTAGAGACGGGGTTTCACCGTGTTAGCCAGGATGGTCTCGATCTCCTGACCTCGTGATCCGCCCGTCTCGGCCTCCCAAAGTGCTGGGATTACAGGCTTGAGCCACCGAGCCCGGCCTATAATATGTTCTTAATCCAGCTCTTGTTAATGTATTCTGCACTCTATGCAAGCTTGGTATGCAAACTGCACCAAAGGCCCCTATGAGCACCCATCCCTTTCTTCATCAGTTCTGTGTGATCGCTGTCTCTCTCCTTCTCTATTTTTTCCCCTTACTAGACTCTCAGTCTGAATTTGACACTTTCACAAGTAGCTCAGCTCTGGAATCTTACCCTAGCCCTGGGTTCTTGCTCCCTTCTTAAGGACAGGCTACTTTGTGTTTGTCCACTGATTCCGTGTACCACAAATCTGGGACACCTAGTCCAGAAAATAGTATCATAAGGAGACAGAAAGACCCCAATATGAAACTTATCTAGATAATTTAACTTACATTTAAAATCCCCAAAACATTTTTAAATATTTCACAATTTTAAATGGAAGTCTTTCTAAAATATTACCTAATTAATCAATTAGTTGAGGGGAGTTGCTGCTGAATAGATGTTTTTGACTTGTTGATTCAGGATTATTAAGAACATTATACTACAGGGCTACAATAGTACCTTAGGAAGCTCTTAAGGTGTATACAGCTGTCAGAATTTATCAAATGGACTAATTCTTTAATTTGAGATAATTCTGTCTGATTTTAGTATTTAAAAAAACTTTTGGCCAGTGATTATATGGCATTGTTAATGCAGCAACTCTTCCCTTCTCATTTGTTTCTTCTAATCAGCACTGTCCAAAGATAATCAGCTAAATTGTCTCACTAGCATTACATTTGTGAACATGAAGATGCACAAACGCAATCCTCCTTCAAGGGAAGACCTGTTGCTCCAGCAACAGGTTTAGTCTAGTGACAAAAAATGCTGCCTTTCCCAAGGGCATACTGTCCTCCTGAAGCTTATGTCCAATGACACACACACACAAACACACACACACACATACACACACAGAGTGGTCCACCCTTATCTGTACTTTCATTTTTCATGGTTTCATTTATCCATGGGCAACTGTGGTATGAAAATATTAAATGAAAAATTCCAGAATTCTAAAATAAACAATTTATATATTTTAAATTGTATGTATTTCTGCATAGAGTGATGAAATCTCACACCATCCCACTCCGTTCCATCTGGGACATGAAGCATCCCTTTGCCCAACATATCTCTGCTGTATAAACTACCTACCCAATGGTCATTTAGTAGCCATCTTGGTTATCAGATAGACAGTCACAAAAAGAAGAAGGGTAAAGTACTATATAATAAGATACTTTGAGAGAGAGACCACATTGACATAACTTTGCATTATAGCATAATTGTTTTAAGTATTACTTATTGTTGTTAATCTCTTACTATACCTAGTTTATAAATTTAACTTTATCATAAGTAAGTATGTATAGGAAAAAACTTAGTATATACTGGTTACTACCAGTGGTTTGATCCACCGGGGATCTTGGAATCCATACACAGTAGTCCCCCCCGACACTCCATGAATTAGGGGGGACTACTATATATGGATACATGTATGTATGTAAATCATATATATGTGTGTGAGATATGACATATCATCATTCCAAATGGTTGGTTAGTTGTTTAAGAAGAAAGCTTTCCTAAGGATCCCAAAATCTCACCAGAACTCTTGCTGTATTTTATCATACTTGATGAAATCTATCTTTTCAAAGATAGTAACTATGATTTTTGTATGTATTTTCATCACAATTTGCTTTTGCGTGATGTGCTTCTTAGCAAATTCAAAGGATGTAAGTAATATTCTATTATGCCTTTTTAATGAGTAACTAAGGTTATGAGATTTATCTTTAAACTTGAATGCACTTCTTTCTTGAACAACGAAAATGAATTGTGTACTGAAACTTGCTGTCTTCCACTTAGCCATGCTGTGGCTTCATAATGAAATGGAGGAAGACACTTGGCACCCATCACTGTTGTCCTATTGCAATGCAGATGCATTAAAATAACCTACACCAATGTTTTCCTTAGATTGTTAACTGCTCAAAAAACGAGAAATCACTTGTTATTTTTTTTTATTTTTTATTTTTGGATACAGAGTCTCACTCTTGTCACCCAGGCTGGAGTGCAGTAGTGTGATCTTGGCTCACAGCAACCTCCACCTCCTGAGTTCAAGTGATTCTTGTGCTTCAACCTCCTGAGTATCTGGGACTACAGGGACACACCACCATGCCCAGCTAATTTTTGTGTTTTTAGGAGAGATAGGGTTTTACCATGTTGCCCAGGCTGGTCTCGAAATTGCCTCAAGTGATCCGTCTGCCCCAGCCTCCCAAAGTGCTGGGACTACATGCATGAGCCACTGTGTCTAACCTCACTTGCTTCTAAAAGTTTTACATATAGCGGCATGTAATTAGATCTTAAAGTTTCTTGGGTATGATGATGATGATGATGATCATGATGAGGATGGTTATAAGTGTTCTGAGAGAGCTACATAGCAAAGAAAAAATAAGTGAGCCTGTATTAGCACCAGTCATTGCTAAGAATGTATTACTATATGAATCATTTAAAATCTTAAACAGATTCTCAATTTTATACTCACTTACTTCATATTAAATTAAACTTATTGAACTGAAATCAAATCTAAGACATGTTTTGAGCCCCAAATTTAGAATACCACATATATTTTTAAGTTTTAAAAGCAGGTGCTCCGGGGAAAATATCATAAAAAATTTTCAAAGAAAAAAACTAGTTCAATACTGTCTTGACTAAACATTGAAAAAGACTGTCAAACTGAATAGTTGACTGATGATGACCCCAGTTGAGATACCTGTTCTTAGCTATATTTTCAAAAGCATCAAAGTCATTCTACAGTCTTCTGGTAAATTGTCAAAACTGTCTGGAATTGCTATTAGGTTCCAGCCATATCTGTCTATTCATGGAGAGTTAAAAAACAAAAAACTACCAATAAACTTAGGCCATTGAATTTGAGCTCTTATCAAAAAGAAGCCATTGTATATTTTTTCTTTCCCAAGAGCATTTACAGTTTCAGTGAATTGTCAGTATTATACTCACTACAGTAACAGCAAGGTTCAGAATGGGTTGAAAGCATGAGAACAAATATTTGAGGCAAATGAGAATCCAACCAATGTATAATTTTAGATTAAAAGAGATTATATTATAAGACTTAATGGTTTTAGAATTACTGCTTATGGACAAACTGATTTAACAGGCATTGCAGCGCTCTTCAGCCCTGGAATATCTTCATAACAAAGATGTACCTAAGAAGTACTTAATTTTGAATTGAAATTATACAGATGGAAAAAAACATTAAATACGATAAGTAAGTCTCATTTTTCTCAGTACAATCCAGGGAGCATTATAGCAGGCAAGTTGTTAAATGAGGAGAATAGTCATCACAAGTTCTTTCCACAGGTTGAGGTAGAAAGACATGGAAACTTGCAGGATGAGCAGGCTATAAGGGAATGGGTATCCAGACAAGAGTTTGCACCACAAGGACTCAAAACAAGTCAAATAGATTTATTTACTAGCACTAGTTTCCACCAATGGAACCCAAGACTTCTGAAGGAACTTCTTATAACCAAGTTCACACTGCTCTCTGTGTAGTAGTTACACGCCAGCCCAAATGAGGCTGACTCACACACTGACATACTCCCTATCATTTGTGTAATGGACTATTGAAAATATTTGATTTTATGATGTCATCTATGACTACTGTTGGAGTGACTGAAAGTATCCAAAAGAATGATAGCTCTAATTAACTAAGTGTATCAACAATGCCCATCACTTTAAATATGTCTCTTTCTTCTTTTATGTTTTCAATGTATGATTCTGATCCTGGAAGACAGATCAGCCTTCCTCCAATTCTAAGCAACATTCTTCTTGTAGGAGTAGAAGGCTGGAATAAATTTCAGGTAAAAATGCTATTATTCAGAGCTGGTTACGCATGTCCTCAAAGAATTTGATAAAGAATGTATTTCTTAAAAAATATATTTCTTATGCCAATTACTATATGATTATTTTCATAAGTGAATATAAACATAACAAAACACAAATAGGCATCTGAACTTTCAGAATAACGTAATTAAAGAAAAGATGTAATATCACTCTTTTCTGTATATAATCTGGCTACCTGTTAATATTTGTACCTATTTAAATTATAATCTTATGACACAGTAAAGTGAAGAAAATAAAATTGTGCTTAACTATTCCAGGAACCATCACTACCTAAATACATGAGTATGTGTTATCCCCACAGTTACAATTGTTCTTTGGGTGATCTGATGCTTTGGGTCAAGAACTGAACTGCTGACCTAAGCACTACCAAGGAAAAAATGATAGTGAATTTGCAATCCACTCATTATTGTAAGATTGGGAACAAGGTTAGGTCTCTGGGATGATGGGGGTGGGGCATGTGGTGAAAGTCAGTTGTGGCATAAATCAGAAAAAATAACTTAGTTGTTAATTACAGCCAAATAATTAGCAGACAAAAGTATGCAACTGACATGAGAGAGAATCAAAAGCAGATAAGGCATAGAGAAAGGGCTAGTATTGTAGTCAGGAGAACAATTTCAATGCTACCCAAAAACCAAGTTAGGTACAAAATAAGGTCACAGGAAAATGTAGGATGTTAGCTTGTCTCTGGGACAATATCTGTTCTGAAATGATGAGAATAGACTATGATCGCTATTTTCAGAGGCCCTAATTGAACTGATCCCTCTCTGTGGAGGACTCCTATGGGACAAGAGAATCACTTCCAATACGTTATAGACAGTTAGGGCCACATCATCTTGCCTAAAACTATTTGAAGGTATTTCTTATTTCTTATTATGTCTCTAGTCCATAAAACAAAGCATGACACATAATGGACACTTTAAAAATATTTTCCCTTGGCCAGGCATGGTGGCTCATGCCTTTAATCCCAGCACTTTAGGAGGCTGAGGCAGGAGTATCACTTGAACCCAGGAGTTTGAGGTTTCAGTAAGCCATGATTGCACCACTTCACTGCAGCCTGGGCAACAGAGTGAGACCCTGTCTCTAAAATGAAAAAAAAAAAAAAAAATTCTCAACCCATCTAGAATGCATCTACAGACCAGAGACAACTTTGCTCCCAAGGGTTCAAAACTGTAAAATTTTATTCAAAATTGGCTTTTTGTTATTATGTATTCATTTAATTGAAAATAAAAATTATCTATATTTATGGTGTACAAAATGTTTTGAAATATGCATACATTGTAGAATGGCTGAATCAAACTAGTTAACCTATGTACTACCTTACATTTATTTGCGGTGAGAAGACAAAATCTACTCTCTTAGGAATTTTCAAATATACAGATAATTATTAACTCTAGTTATGCTATATAATAGATTTCTTGAATGTATTTCTTCTAACTAAAATTTTGAATCCTTTTATCAGCATCTCCCCAATCCACCTACTCAGATCGTTCCCCGCCGGCAAATAGAAATGATACTGATTTTTGTATCTTGATTTTCTATCCTATAACTTTAATGAATTTATTTATCAGTTCTAGTAGTTTTTTGGTGGAGTCTTTAGGTTTTTTCCAAGTACAAGATCGTATAATATGCAAACATGGATAATCTGACTTCTTCCTTTCCAATTTGGATGCCCTTTATACTTTTGTCTTGTCTGATTGCTCTAGCTAGGACCTCCAGTACTACCTTGAATGACAGCATCGTTGACAGTGGGCATCCTTGTCATGTTCCAGATCTTAGAGGAAAGGCTTTCATTTTTTTCCCCATTCAGTATATTAGCTGCAGTTCTATCATTTATGCCTTTTATTATGTTGAGGTGTATTCCTTGTAGACCCAGTTTTTTCAGGGTTTTTATTATGAAGGGATGTTGAATTTTATCAAATGCTTTTACAGCATCAATTGAAATGATCATGTGGTTTTTGTCCTTTATTCTCTTGATATAATGTATCACATTGATTGATTTGCATATGTGGAATCATTCTTGTATCCTTGGGATAAATCTCACTTGGTCATGATTTTATCTTGTAGTTGATTGTGATTTGATAGTATTTTGTTGGGGATCTGTGCATCAAATTTTTTTTTTTTTTGAGACAGAGTTTCGCTCTTGTCACCAAGGCTGGAGCACAGTGGCAGTGATCTCAACTCACTGCAATCTCCACTTCCTGGGGCCAAGCGATTTTCCTGCTTCAGCATCCTGAGTAGCTGGAATTACAGGCGTCCACCATCAAGCCCAGCTAATTTTTGTATTTTTAGTAGAGATGGGGTTTTGCTGTGTTGGCCAGACTAATCTAGAACTCTTGACCTCAGGTGATCCTCCCACCTCAGCCTCCCAAAGTGCTGGGATTACAGGCGTGAGCCAACGCACTCAGCCAGATCTTTGAATAAATATTCATCAGAGATATTAGCCCTCCCTCCCTCCCCTCATTCCTCTTCCTTTTTCTTCCTTTTCTTTCCTTTTTCCTTCCTTCTTCCCTTCCTTCTTTCCTTTCCTTCCTTCCTTCCTTCTTTCTTTCTTCTCTCTCTCTCTCTCTCTCTCTCAGATATTATTAGCCTAAGCTTGCTTGCTTTCACTTTTCCTTCCTTCCTTCCTTCCTTCCTTCCTTCCTTCCTTCCTTCTTTCCTTCCTTCCTTCTTATGTGTCTTTGCCTCATTTTGGTATCAGGAGAATACTGGCCTCAAGAATGAGTTCGAAGGTATTTCCTCCTCCTCTATTTTTCATAATACTTTGAGTAGGATTTGTATTAGTTCTTCTTTAAATGTTTGGTAAAATTCAGCAGTGAAGCCATCGGTTCCCAGGCTTTTCTTTGCTGGGAGACTTTTTATTACAGCTTCCATCTCTTTACTTGTTACTGTTCTATTCGGGTTTTTGGTTTCTTCATGAAACAATCTTAGGTTGCATGTGTCTAGGAATTTGTCCATTTCTTTTAGATTTTTCAATTTATTGGCATATAGTTGCTCGCAGTAGCTACTAATGATCCTTTGAATGCCTGCAGTATCAGTTGTAATGTCTCCTTTTTCATCCCTGATTTTATTTATTTGGGTCTTCTATCTTTCTTAGTCTGGCTAAAGGTTTATCAATTTTGTTTACCTTTCTAAAACACCAGCTTTTTGTTTCATTGATCTTTGGTATAGTTTTCTTCATTTAAAATTCATTTATTTTTGTTCTGATCTTTATTCTAATTTTGAGTTTGGTTTGCTCTTGCTTTTCTAGTTCTTTAAGATGCATCATTAGGTTGTTTATTTGAAGTTTTCCCTCTTTTTTGATGTAGACACTTATAGCTATAAGCTTCCCTCTTAGTACTGCCTTCACTGTATCCCACAGGATTTGGTATGCTGTGCTTCTATTATCTTTCATTTCAAGAAATTGTTCAATTTCCTTCTTAATTTCTGCATTGACTGACTGGTTATTCTTGGAGCATATTGTTTAATTTCCATGTGTTTTTATTGTTTCAAAATTCCTCTCATTTAAATTCCTCTTGTTGATTTCCAGTTGTATTTCATTATGGACAGAGAAGGTACTTGATAATATTTCAATGTTTTGAATGTTTTAAGGCTTGTTTGTAATGTAACATATAGTCTGTCCTTGAGAATAATCCATGTGCTGAGGATAAGATTGTGTATTCTGCAGCCATTGAATGAAATGTCCTGTAAATATCTATTAGGTCCATTTGATCTATAGTGTAAATTAAATCTGATGTTTCTTTGTTGATTTTTCTGTCTGGAAGATCTTTCCAATGCTGAAAGTGGGATGTTGAAATCTCCAGCTGTTACTGTATTACAGCCTATCTTTCTCTTTAGCTCTAATAATATTTACTTTATATATCTGGGTCATCTAGTGTTGGGTGCATGTATATTGACAATTATATTCTCTTGCTGAATTGACCTGCTTATCATTATATAACAGCCTTTATCTCTTCTAATTCTTTGTTTTGAAATCTATTCCGTCTGATATAAGTATAGCTACTCCTTTTGGTTTTCATTTGCTTAGAATATCTTTTTCCATTCCTTTATTTTCAGTCTGTGTGTGACTTTAGAGATGAAGTGTGTTTCTTGTAGGCAACAGATTGTCAGGCCTTGTTTTCTAATTCGTTCAGCTACTCAATGTCTTTTTATTGGGAAGTTTGTCAATCTACATTATTATTATTGATAAGTAAGAGCTTACTCCTGCCATTTTCTTATTTGTTTTCTGGTCTTCTCTTTCTTCCTTTGTTTCTTCCTGTCTTCCTTTTAGTGAAGGTGCTTTATTCCTGGTGGTATAATTTAATTTCTTGCTTTTTATTTTTTGTGTATCCATTATATACTTTTTGATTTAAGGTTCTCATGAGACTTGCTATTATCTTATAACCCATTATTTTAGGTTGATAACAGCTTAATACTGTTTGCATAAACAAACAAAAAGAAAAACTAATTAAAACTCTACATCTGAACTTTGTCCCCCAGCTTTTTAACATTTTGTTGTTTCTATTTATATCTTACTGTACTGTACATATATTGAAGAGTTGCTGCAGTTAGTTTTGATTGCTTCACCTTTTTGTCTTTCTACTTAAGAAGAGTTTACACACTACAGTTACAATTTTTTTTGTGTTTTTCTGTGTGCTCACTATCACCAGTGAGTTTTGTGCCTTCAGATGATTTATCACTCGTTAACATCCTTTTCTTTCAGACTGAATGGCTCCCTTTAGCATTTCTTGTAGGATAGGTCTGGTATTGATGAAATCCCTCAGCTTTTCATTGTCTGGGAAAGTCTGATTTCTCTCTCACATTTGAAGGATATTTTCACTGGATACACTACTCTAGGGTGAAGGTTTTTTTTTTTTTCTCCCTTCAGCACTTTCAATATGTCATGCCACACTCTCCCAGCCTGTAAGGTTTCCACTGAAAATTCAGCTGCCAGACATATTGGGGTCCCATTGTGTGTTATCTATTTTTCTCTGCTACTTTTAAGATCCTTTCTTTAACCTTGACCTTTGGGAGTTTGATTATTTAATGCCTTGAGGTAGTCTTCTTTGGGTTAAATCTGCTGGTGTTCTATAACCTCTTGAACTTGGATATTGATATATCTCCCTAAGTTTAGGAAGCTATCTGTTATTATACCTTTGAATAAAGTTCCTACCCCTATCTCTTTCTCTATCTCCTCTTTAAGGCCAATAGCTCTTAGATTCATCCTTTAAGAGGATGAGTTCATGTCCTTTGCAGGGACATGGATGAAGCTGGAAACCATCATTCTCAGCAAACTGTCATAAGGACAGAAAACCAAACACCACATGTTCTCAACTCATAGGTGGGAACTGAACAATGAGAACACTTGGACACAGGGCGGAGAACATCACACACAGGGGCTTGTCAGGGGGTGGGGGGCTGGGAGAGGGATAGCATTAGGAGAAATACCTAATGTAAATGATGAGTTGATGGGTGCAGCAAACCAACATGGCACATGTATACCTATGTATCAAACCTGCACATTGTGCACATGTACCCTAGAACTTAAAGTATAATAATAAAAAATGATTTACCCTTTGAGAATATTTCTAGATTCTATAGGCGTGCTTCTTTGTTTTTTTTT
>NW_016806205.1:503162-506728 GCF_001698545.2 Rhinopithecus bieti
AGGGGCTTGTCAGGGGTGGGGGGCTGGGAGAGGGATAGCATTAGGAGAAATACCTAATGTAAATGATGAGTTGATGGGTGCAGCAAACCAACATGGCACATGTATACCTATGTATCAAACCTGCACATTGTGCACATGTACCCTAGAACTTAAAGTATAATAATAAAAAATGATTTACCCTTTGAGAATATTTCTAGATTCTATAGGCGTGCTTCTTTGTTTTTTTTTCTTTTTGTCTCCTCTGTATTTTCAAATAGTCTGTCATCAAACTCACTAAATTCTTTCTTCTGCGTATTCATTCTGCTATTAAAAGTTCTTGATGCATTCTTTATTATGTCAACTGCATTTTTCAACTCAAGAATTTCTACTTAAGTCTTTTTAATTATTTCAATCTCTTTGCTACATTTATTTGATAGAATTCTGAAATCCTTCTCTGTGTTATCTTCAATTTCTTTGAGTTTCCTCAACAGAGCTACTTGAATTCTTTATAGGAAGTGTCACATATTTCTTTCTCTAGAATTGGCCTCTGGTGGCTTATTTACTTCATTGAGTGAGGTTATATAGTCCCAGATGGTCCTGATGCTTGTGGATGTTCATCTGTGTCTGGGCATTGAAGAATTAGGTATTTATTGTAGTCTTCATAGTCTAGGCTTCTTTATACCTGTCCTTCTTGAAAAGGATTTCCACGTATTCAAAAAGGACTTGAGTATTGTGATCTAAGCCATATATGCCTTATGGGGCACCCAAAGCCCAGTAGTGCTGTGGTTCTTGCAGATTCATAGAGTTACCACCTTTGTGGTCTTGGATAATATATGGAAGAATTCTCTGGATTACCAGTCAGAGTCTCTTGTTCTCTTGTTTTACTTTCTCCAAAACGTATGGAGTCTCTCTTTCTGTGCTGAGCTGCCTGGAGCTTGGGGAGAGATACAGAAGTATCTCTGTGGTCATCAACACTGGGACTTTACTGTGTGAGACCTGAGCCAGCATGGCACTAAGTCTCACCCAAGGCCTGTTGTGAACACCACTTGGGCTACTGCCTATGTTTGCTCAGGGTACTATGTCTCTATAATCAGTAGATGGTGAAGCCAGCCATGCTTGTGTCCTTCCTTTCAGGGAGCCAAGTTCCCCCACACCCTGGGTAGGTCCAGATGTGCCCTCAAGAAGCCAGAGACTGGAGTCAAAATCTTAAAAGTCTACCTCATGTTCTATATTGAACTGCAGCTGAGCTGGCATTCAAATCACAAGATGCATGCAGTCTTTCCCTTCCCTTTCGATAGGCAGAGGAGCCTCATCTATGGCCACCACCACCACAAGCCCACAGGGCATACTGCCAGGCTACTGTCAAAGTTTACTTAAGCCTAATGGCTTTTCAGTCTGATTATCATGAATGGTGCCTTGACTGGGACTCACTCTTCAGGGAAGTAGGCTCCCCTCTGGCCCAGGGCAGGTCCAGAAATGCCATCTACAAGCCAAGGCCTAGAATTAGGGACCCCAAGAGCCTGCTTGATACTGTACACCTCTGTGACCAAGCTGGTGCATAAGGTACAAGACAAAAATCCCCTTTTACTTTTCCTTCTACTTTACTCAAGCAGAAGAAGTCTCTCCTCATAGCCACAACAGTTGAGTCTCACCTGAAGCCAGTGAGTCTCAGAGACTCATACAATGTCCACTGAGTACTACTTCAGTATCACTGCTGGTTATTGAGGGCCCAAGGGCTCTTTAGTCAGCAGATGTTGAATCCTGCTAGGAGCAGGTCCTTCCCTTTAAGGCAGCAGGTTCTCTTCTGGCTCAGGGAGTATCTAGAAATGTCATCTTGGAACTAGAACCTGGGAAGGGGACCTCACAACTCTGACTGGTGCCGTATCCTACTCTAGTGGAGCCAGTATCCAAGATGCAAGACAAAGTCCTCTTTACTCTCCCTCTCCTCTGCTCAGCGGAAGAAGGGATCTCTTTTGGAGCCACAAGCTGTGCAGCCTGAGGCTGGAAGAGGGGGGTTGCAAGCACTCCCTTAGCCAGCCTAGCTGGTGTCTCAGTAGGTCATGTGACACTCCCAGGTCCACTGGCTCTGAGCCCAGTTCAGTACTAGGACTAACCTAGGAGTTGCAGGCCTTGTGTCCTAGACTACCTTTCAAGTTTATTTATGGCCCCAGAGTACTTTAGTTTGAAGTGGCAAGGCTTGCTGGAACTCACATTCTGACCACTGGGATGGAGGATTCTCTTCTGGGTAGGGCTGTTTTAAATATGCCCTCTGTGGACATGCATCAACTGAGTTCAGCTCAGTTTCACTTTCTGTTGTGATTGGGCAGCACTGAGTTCAATGCAACATCTCACAATTGCCGCACTCTCCTTCTCTGAAACACAGTTTCTCTCTCCATGCCACACATCCACTGCCAAGGAATGGGAGAGAGATGACATTTGTGATTCAAGACTGTCTTTCCTACATTCTTCAGTGCCTTTTTCAACAATATGAAGTTAAAACCAGATACTGTGACAGCTCACCTGAGTTTGGTTCTTATGATGGTAATTTTTTACATGCAAATAGTTGTTAAATTTGGTGTTTCTTCAAGGGGGATGATCAGTGGAGTCTTCCATTTGGCGATCTTGCTCTGCCCATCCTGCCCATATTTTAATTGTTTTTTTTTGTTTGTTTGTTTGTTTGTTTCTTACTATTGAAATGTCTGAGCTCCTTATTTATTGTGACTATAAACTCCTTATCAGATGTATGGTTTGTAAACATACTCTCCCACTTCATAGGTTGTCTTTTTGCCCTGTTGATTGTTTCCTATGTTACTCAGAAGCTTTTTAGTTTAATGTAATCCCACTTGTCCACTTTTACTTTTTTTGCCTATACTTTTGAAATTATATCCAAAAAGTCATTGTTAACATCAACAGGACTTTATTCAATAATGTAGCAGTACTGTTTTACATGCATATATGTTCCTTTACTTATAATGGGGTTATGATCAAACAAACCCATGTAAAGTCAAGCCATCATAAACTGGGAACCATCTGTATATAACACCTGACAATTTACAAAGTGCTTCCACCAACATTAACCTATTCTATCTTCATAGTCATTCTGAAGTAAATGTTAATTATAATCATCATTCAACTGATGCAGCTTCTTCTCAAACAGAGACCATGTCTTCCAACCAACATGTAGTATAATGCAAAGCACAAACAAGAATGGCCTAGCAAAAGAAAGCAGAAAGTGAAATGAATATAAGCATTTGCTGAAAGATTCAAAGAGAAAAGGTGTTTTAAAGAGGATCAGAGGGGGCGGAGCAAGATGGCTGAATAGGAATAGCTCCAGTCTCCAACTCCCAGCATGAGTGACACAGAAGACCGGTGATTTCTGCATTTTCAACTGAGGTACTGGGGTCATCTCACTAGGAAGTGCCGGACAATCGGTGCTGGTCAGCTGCTGCAGCCTGACCAGCGAGAGCTGAAGCAGGACGAGGCATCGCCTCACCTGGGAAGCGCAAGGGGGAAGGGAATCCCTTTTCCTAGCCAGGGGAACTGAGACACACAACACCTGGAAAATCGGGTAACTCCCACCCCAATAC
>NW_016806205.1:507530-509849 GCF_001698545.2 Rhinopithecus bieti
GGAACTGAACAATGAGATCACTTGGACTCGGGAAGGGGAACATCACACACTGGGGCCTATCATGGGGAGGGGGGAGGGGGGAGGGATTGCATTGGGGAGTTATACATGATATAAATGATGAATTGATGGGTGCTGACGAGTTGATGGGTGCAGCACACCAACATGGCACAAATATACATATGTAACAAACCTGCACGTTATGCACATGTACCCTAGAACTTAAAGTATAATAAAAAAAAATAAAAAGAATAAAATCAAGATTTATCCTAACAAAATAAAAAAATAAAAAAATAAAGTAAAAGTAACTCATAGGAAGTATATTAGAAAGCTCACAGAATTGCTAGACGGTCATGCCGAGAAGTGTGCAGGTACCAAGGAGCTAAAGAGGAACAAGAGGCAGAAACCAAAGGTTCAGTCAGAGCATAAAAACAGTCTGGTGATTACTTTGTTGCTAACCTGACCACTCTTCCAACTGCTACATTATTATCAAGATTTTTAGTTTTCCAAGCATTCATTTGACCTGGCTTATGTCATGGGCCCATTAACTAACAAGGAGAAGGAGATTCTCAATACTTCAGCTTCATTGTGTGCAGTCATCACCAGTATTACCTCCCATCAAGATTGACCATGATGAGAGAGAGGTGATTTTGCAAAACAAGACAGGGTGCCATTAGAAAAGGAAACTCATGTTTGACAGCCAGATAAATCACAAATATTTTCTACAAATATGTATTATATGCAACACCATATTCAAGACATAGTATAGGTATCAAAGATTACTCAGATATAATTTCTGTCATTCAGATGAATTAATTGCTTAAGAATCACACTGTACCACTATACTTTAAAAAGGATCAGAAAAATATTGGGTTGAACTGTTTGTAATTGCTAATAATCACTCATTTTTTACTTATAAAAATGGCAATTTTATGTGGCTCAAGCTAAAATAGACTAAACAGCTAACAAATCATTAAATTATCATCTTGAAGGTTAATAGGCAGCTTATATTCTGTTTTTATTTCCCTCCATTCCTCCCAAATTTATAATAGTTATGATAAACTGAGTGTGCAGTGTTTGTTAGTACTGGCCTCTATTTACCCAAGCATTCAGCTTTATTTCTGCTACCTAAATAATAAAATTTCAATGGTACCTGGAAGTTAAAAACAAAATAATTGTGCAGTGTGCTTTATATCTGATATCATTAAAATGAGTACATTTTAATGGAGTAAACATAAACATGGATAATAGAAAGTAGACTATTTGGCCAATGGGAATTATTTCAAGAGAAAAACTTTTTACAACCACTATATAAATTCAATGGCTTCCAAGACAATTTTCATGGAAAAATGATTATACTAGATGATCAAGTTAGAGTAATATCCATAAGCAGATTTTTTTCAGGATAATATAAATAGAAAAATAAATAAGAATCCAAAATAAAAGTATTGAGTTGAATCAGGGATTGGCAACCTCCTAAGCAATGTGCCAAAATGTCAAACCCTACTCCTCTGGTCCTTCAGGACCATGAAGAGGATGGTTACCATGCCAACATATTTTAACAATGTTTCCATGCCAACTCTACTTGTCATAGTAAAAGGGTGTTATTCTTCCAATTCTTTCCTTGAGGCAGCTCTCTCAAGCAGGGAACAGTGGGCCTTATCAAGTATGGCAAAGTGGTGCTTGACAGTGTACGCCCCCAACTCCCACAACCTCAGTTGCTGAATCTTGACCAATTTGACTCTAAACAAGATCAATTGATATATTTAATGCTGTAAATATTTTAAATGTGACTCAATGACAGATTCACTGAGTTACAGAGTATTCTTGTGTCTTGAAAGACTTAATGCAACTTTCTCAGATACCCAATTTATTCTCAGAACCTTTTTTGAAAGGATGGGGGCGGAGTTTTTTTCTGAAAACATATACATTTATGCATTTGGTTGTAAGTATTTTAAAGTACTGAACTTCTTTTATTTCGGGGATGAAATCTGGGTCTGTGTCAGGTGTTCCCAAGATGGCCCTCAGGCTTGATGATTCAGTAGGAAGATCACTAGACTCAGAAAGGATGTCATACTCAGTTATTCTTTATTAGAGCAAAAGGACATCAGTTGAAATCAACAAAAGAAAAAGGCTTATGAAGCAAACTCTAGGAGAAATAAAACACAAGCTTACAAGTGTCTTCTCTCAGTAAAGTTGACAGATGCATTTAATTCTCCTGGCAGCAATGTGTGACAACATGTATTCACTGCTTCCAATCAGGGAAGCTCACTCAAGTCTTCGTGTACAGTAATTTTTTTTTTTTTTTTTTTTTTTTTTTTT
>NW_016806205.1:510285-516768 GCF_001698545.2 Rhinopithecus bieti
AATAAAACACAAGCTTACAAGTGTCTTCTCTCAGTAAAGTTGACAGATGCATTTAATTCTCCTGGCAGCAATGTGTGACAACATGTATTCACTGCTTCCAATCAGGGAAGCTCACTCAAGTCTTCGTGTACAGTAATTTTTTTTTTTTTTTTTTTTTTTTTGAGACAGAGTTTCACTCTTGTTACCCAAGCTGGAGTGCAATGGTGCAATCTTGGCTCACTACAACCTCTGCCTCCCGGGTTCAAGCAATTCTACTGCCTCAGCCTCCCGAGTAGCTGGGATTACAGGCATGCACCACCACTCCCAGCTGATTTTGTATTTTTAGTAGAGATGGGGTTTCTCCATGTTGGTCAGGCTGGTCTCGAACTCCCGACCTCAGGTGATCCACCCGCCTCAGCCTCCCAAAGTGCTGGGATTACAGACGTGAGCCACTACACCCAGCCAGTATACAGGATTTTTAGAGGGAGTCAGTAACACAGGCACGCAATACTTGTATAACTGACCTCAGCTACTCAGACTGTAGTACCCAACAGAGTGACCACAAATGTTCACCATAAATCATATTTTTGCATAAATTATCTGATCAAACTAGTATCTCATGGCCCAAGGCCTCAGGAATACAAAAACACTCATATCCAGCAGTTTATTCCAAGGGCTCTGAACTCATCTCCTTAGAGCTAACCAAAGGTTTTTCCTAGAAACCAGCTTTTCTTGGGAATGTGCAAGGTGTGAGCCACTCTGGCCTGCTGAGTTAGCTCTTTCCTGCACTATATTTCTTCGTAAGAGACTTACCAACTTTCTACAACTAAAGCTCATTCAGCATTGTCTTATAAAGTATCCACCCACTTAATATATAAATAACTTCTGAAAATCAGCAAGAAAGAGAAACTTCAATTTTTAAATTGGCATGCAGATTTCTAATTAATATATAAAGTCTACTTCCTTTTTAAATATAGTATAGTTTTAGCTGGGCACATGGCAAGACAATTAGAGACTACATTTCTTATCCTCTTTTGCAGTTAATTGTGACAATGTGACTAAGTTCTTTCCATTAGAATACACAGTCATGAGCTGCAAAACAATTGGAGCAATGAGGGACCACACATATGACGGTGGTCCCATAAGATTATAATTGAGGTGAAGAATTTTTATCACCTGGTGGTGGTGTAGCCATCATAATATTGTAGTGCAATGGATTACTCTCATGTTTGTGGTAATGTTTGTGTTAACAAACCTACAGTGCTGCCAGTCATATAAAAATATAGCACATACAATCATGTATAGTATATAATGAATGGAGTAATGATAATAAGTGACTATGTTACTGGTTTGTGTATTTACTATACTATATTATTATTTCAGAGTGTACTCCTTCTACTTATTAAAAGAAGAATTAACTGTAAAACTGCTTATTAAAAGAAGAGTTAACCGTAAAACAGCCTCAAGCAGTTCCTTCAAGAGGCATTCTAGAAGAAGGCATTGTTATAATAGGAGATGACAGCTCCATGGGTATTGCCCCTGAAGACCTTCCAGTGGGATAAGACATGGAGCTGGAAGACAGTGACACGGATGATCCTGGCCCTGCAGAGACCTAGGTTAATGTCTGTGTTTGTGTCTTAGTTTCTCATGAATAGTTTAAAAAGCAAATGGTAAATTTTAAAGTGTTTAAGTAGGAAAAAAAGCTTACAGAATAAGGATAGAAAGAAAAAATACTTTTGTACAGCTACACGATGTGTTTGTTTTTTAAGCTAGGGGTTATTACAAAAGAGTGAAAAAGTTAAAAAAATTCAAAAGTTTGTAAAGTTACAGTAAGAGAAGATCAATTTATTATTGAAAAAATTTAATAAGTGTAACTTAAGTGTACAGCATTTATATAGTCTACAGTAGCATAATGTAATGTTCTAGGGCTTCACATTCACTCACCATTCACTCACTGACTCACCAGAGCAACTTTCAGTCCTGCAAGCTCCATTCATGGTAAGTGCCATCTACAGGTGTACCTTTTTCTTATTATTTATCCTGTATTTTTATTGTAACCATATCTTTTCTATGTTTCGATGTCCTTAGATACACAAATACTTACCATTGTGTTACAATTGCCCACATTATTAGGTACAGTAGCATGCTGTGCAGGTTTGTAGCCTAGGAGCCATGGGCTAGATGTGTGGTAGGCTATACCATATAGGTTTAGGAAAGTCCTCTCTATGATGTTTGCACAATGACAAAATTGCCTAACAACACATTTCTCGGAACCTATTCCTGTCATTAAGCAATGCATGAATGTATGTAAAAACTCCACTGCACTGCTGAAAAGAACGCTGCTTTTCCTGGGCTGCCTTCGTTTCCTTATTCTCATGAGAATGCAGATGGGTCCGCAACCCTGTTTCAACTACGCTGTCCCTAGTTGGTGACTGAGCACTGAAATGAAATAAAAATGTATTCCTGAAGAGCCTTGGGGAGCCGAGCTACAAGATTGCTAGCTGAGAGAGAAATAAACTTTTAATCTCCATCCCCATCAGTAGTACATAGGGTTCCTACATCCTTATACCTCCAAAGTACTTGACATTATTTGATCAAATTAAGGATAAGTAAAATATATGACCCAGAAATTCCGTATCTAATGATATATCCCAAATTCTCACACATGTCCAGAGGGATATGCACAAAGATGTTCATCAGGCAGAAAGTTGGTGGTGGCAGAAGGTTGAGGTGGCATACAGCTGGAGGCAATCTAGCTGTCTGCCACTAGAAGAACACATCATCAAAATGTGGTGGATTCACAGCAGTCAGGGATGATGCTCAAAGCAATCGAAATGAATACCAGCCTTGGCACTGAAGCAAGGGCCTGGACACCTTTCACCTTCCCTTCCAAAAGAAAAGTGGGGAGGGTTTAGTGTTAACCCTGTAGATGCTGGATTGTGGAGAGATCCAGAGATCTCCTGGAGGAGGCTTTAGGAGACCCTAAGCGGAGATATTTGCCAATCCATATGAAATCAGTTATACAGTTGAGCAACTTGTATGACCATACGCAGGCATAGCAACTGAAAAGCAACCCTGCATGGGGTACTAATAATTAGTTAGAACAAATGAACTATATGTTCACAGAGCAATATAGATGAAAACATAAGAAAAGAAGTAGAGCAGAAATCTATTAAAATTAAATATATTTGCACATGAGCAGCAGTACATATCTTCTAAGAAGACATTAGTAAAGATATACTTTGCACTCATTACAGGAGAAGAGGAAAATGGCAAAAGGAAATGGGGATGAAGACTAATAAAGAAAACAAGTCAGGACCTTATGTAGATCAATGATTATAATATATCCAAAAAATGTCATTTGCAACTAAATTTTTTAGTCCAACCAAATGCAATCAGCCTGTCTCTACAAATAAATATCAATGAACTTTAATGAGCATTAACATTAAGAGTTAATGAACTTATACATAAGAAAATAACTGAACCAGAAGATATTTTTTGTTCAGATACCCTTGTCTTTACAAAAAGCAAACAAAAAAAACACTTTAAAAACTCACTTCATAGGAGAGAGGTGACTTATCAAGGAATTAAAGAAAGAATTATAGAGAAGATGGGATTTAGTTTGAGCCTTAAATAATAGATGAGATTTCTACTGGCAAAGACTGGAGTTGATGGGATTTCTGATAAACAAAAGAACATACAGAAAAGCATAGAGATGGAAAAGCCTGTGGTGTGGGACGGAGTGAATAACATGAGAAAACTAGCACATAGGAGTAGAAAGGAGAAAAGTCGGAGAAACAGCAGTGCATGTAGTTTGGGTCAGAATTTGAAGGGTTGTGAATGCTTAGTAAATAAGAATCGATTAGGTTTTGTTGTTGAGTAGCAGTATTATTAACATAGAGATTACATTCTCAAAGCTGACCTTTAGGAGGATTATTACTGCAGCTCTGTTTAGAAAGGATTAAAGGAAAAGGTTTCTGAAAAGAAACCAGTTAGAAGACAATTACAATAATCCAGATCTGACATTATGAATGTTGCCTCTTGGACGGCAAGATTAAAAATAAGGGGACAGGCATGAAAAATCTGATACGTAAAATGTATAAACTATGTGACTCATTGGAAGTAAATCTTGAAAGTGAAGAAGTTGAAATGACTCTGTTTTGATGTTTCAAAGACAGGTAACTCTTATTTCTCCCAGAAATAAGGAGTCAGAGGGAAAAATTGTGGCAATAAAGGAAAAAAGAGAGAGGGGGCAATATTAACTGAGGTAATAGAAGAAAAATCTTTGGGGAAGGAAATTTGAGACAGGTAAAACATGAGTATATCTGTAGGTCAGGTAAGAAAGAATGATTAAAGATGAAAATTCAAAATGCAATCTGTTAACATAAAGTCCTAAAGGAAAAGCAAGAGAAAATCCCAACCTTGATAAGCACTGAGAAAATGTCTTTAGCCTGGTCAGGTGACTATATAAATATGTGGTTTTTTTTGTTATGGAAATATGTCTAATTTCTTACAATGAACTTTTTTATCTGCTTGCAACATAGGGAAAAGGTCACACCCTGAACCGACCATTATTTTCAAATCATGAATTATTAGAATTTTGAGGTGATTTCAGGAAGGACTGAGGCAGGAATACTGCCGCTTCTTGGTTCCATTATGCATTATATGAAAGCAGACCTAAGAGCTCAAGTTCCTACTTGTTGAAAGGCTATACCCTTTGAGTCCAGAGGGAGTCATGTATTCACTCCAAGCAATGATTATTTGCTAGCATAACTTAAATGTAGATAACAATTAGTAAACTTTATTCTTTTGTAGCTGTTACGTACTCACTAAAAACCCTGACCTATTTTCCCACAATGCAATATCATTCTCACTGATAAACAACAGTACAATAACAGATATGCAGGCATTTACAAGTGAGAATTGGAATTAGATTTTCCATTGTAATTCAGAAGCATTTTTCACTTCTAAAACAAATACAATTTTCGATATAGCTGGGGGATACATTTCGAGAACACAACTAGTACCATGTGAAGACTTACAACTATGATTCTAAGATAGGTTAAATCTTTTATTTCTCTCGGGTCCAAAAGTGATTTTGTAATAGAAAACAATATTTCCCAAAGTGGTTAGCTATAAAAGGTTATTTACTCAAAAGCTATTTTCAAAGGGATGTTTTTTGCAAACAAAGTCACAAATTGATTACTTTAAGTTCCTTTCTATTTCTTCCTATTGGACACCTATAGTGACATTTGGAAAACCAATATAATATATTTGTTTGTTATTTTGTGCTCTTTCATCTTGATACTATACTTCTCAGGAATAAGTAATAAAGATTGTACAGAATAATATGTTAAGGTTTTCACTGTGCCTCAAAATTATTTTAAAATTCATTCCACCAAACAATTATTTTTTTCCTTCAAATTACCCCCAAGGTCATAATTCTGAGCCAAACTGAGCATATATTATTTGCCAGGCATCGTGCTGCATTAATTAATTATAGTTAGGTAAGGAATAGTCACATGCTTTGGTTTGGTTTGGTTTGGCAGGGAAGAGCATGGGGAGAGTGAGTTTGTCCATTTATTTTTATGCTTAGTGAATATTTCTCCCATCTGTCCTCTCCTTTCTAGGCTAAATTTCCATACTACTTCTCCAACAATTCAAATTCATCCTTCATATATCAGTGATATTCCTGGAAGATAAATTTAATCATATTTTTTCATGGCTTAAAACTCAGCAGTGGCTCTTTTTATCATACAGATTAAGCTCCAAACTCTTCGTTTCCTTTATAGGTTTATCTTTCAGTCTTTCCTTGTTTTTTTTTTTTTTTTTTTTTTTTTTTTTTTTTTTTTTTTTTAACCTTTTAAAATGACCAGTTCCTTGATTTCACAGTTCCCATAACACTGAGTGATCTTCCATGCCTCTGCACATTTTCAGATCCAGCTTCCTCTGCCCAGGACCTTGTCCCTCGCCCTGTCCATATCCCACAGAAGCACTACTTAGTGTCTCCGCACATTCTCTACTGTCAGTCTTCCTGAGAAGGATCTATTTGCCTTTGAAGACTCATTTCAAGCTTCTATCTCATGAAGATTTTCTTTTCAGGAAATGCCAACCTCATCCCCAGCCCTTATTACTCATATTCTGATACTTATGACTACTTTTTACTTTTGGTTTCATTTTTCTCTGATTAGACCTGCATTATGTTATCTATGACATTCAATCATAGTTATTTGTTTTTATGTCTGTTAGACTATAATCTCTTTGAGAAAAGGGACTGGGCAGAGGAAGTTGAATCTGAAAATGTGTGGAGGAATGGAAGAGCAGTAAATGTTATGGGAACTGTAATATCCAGGAACTAGTTGTTTTAAAAGGTAAAAAACAGAAAAGTGTTACAGAAAGATAAACCTGCAATGAAAACCAAGACTTTTAGATCTTAATATTTATAATAAAAAGAGCCACTAGTGATTTTAAGCCATAAAAAAATGATCAAATTTATGCAGAGGG
>NW_016806205.1:519377-539222 GCF_001698545.2 Rhinopithecus bieti
TTTATTTATTTATTTATTTTTTCTGTCCTACTTTTTGGGATTTAGAGTAATGATATATTTATTACATAAAAGGATGCTTTTGAAAGAGCAGTGAAGTTCAGTAGCTTGAAGCTAGGGTTCTGCAGTTTTATAAAGCTGGATTTAAATCCCAGCAGAGCCCTAATGAAAGGGATAGCAACCTTGTAAAATAGGTTGAAGGAGCTTTTTTTTTTTTTTTTTTTTTGAGACAGAGTCTCACTCCTCTGTTGCCAGGCTGGAGTGCAGTGGTGCGATCTCAGCTCACTGCAACCTCCACCTCCCGGGTTCAAGCAATTCTCCTGCCTCAGCCTCCCAAGTAGCTGGGACTACAGGTGCATGCCACTACGCCCAGCTAATTTTTGTATTTTTAGTAGAGACAGGGTTTCACCATGTTGGCAAGGATGGTCTCGATCTCTTGACCTTGTGGTCCGCCCGCCTCGGCCTCCCAGAGTCCTGGGATTACAGGCGTAAGCCACCGCACTCGGCCACCCTAAGGTCTTTTCGACCTTCTGCCATATGAAGACACAGCATTTAAGGTGCCATCTTGGAAGCAGAGATAATAAGCATCTTAGACCTTAACAGACACCCAACCTGCCAGCACCTTGATTTTGGACTTCCCAGCATCCAGAACTGTGAGAAATAAATTTAGTATTTCTAAATTACCCAGTCTGTGGTGTTTTGTCACAGCAGAAGGAACGAACTAAGATCATGTGTTTTTAAACTCTTGAATAATGTGTTTCCCCATCTCTTTAACAAGAATAATAAAAGCACCATTCTCATAAGGTCACTATGAGGACTGAATGAGTAGATGGATCTAAAAATGGGCCACAGAATCTAGAATGCAAAAAGCACCAGTCCATTTTATCTACAACTATGTGTTATCACTCTTCTGAGAGCTATGCAGTGGAATGCAATTGGAACTATCCAGTTCTAGCCTATCCTTCTGAATGATTAATGTATTTGGAGCATGTAGACTCACTCTTCCCTTTTCCCCAACCTTAGTCATTTCAAATAGGTGCTCTCAGTGTCTGGAATACTTTCATCACAGGCCATTATGTGGGAATACCACCACAATGATTGTGCTATGGACAAGGTCCAAAACCATTTCAGCAGTCTTACTAGTAATTCTGGACCCTTAGTTACCATTTTGTCTGACACATCTCTCCGGAATGTAAGTCACAAGGCTGGATGAATACACAGCCCTGCTTGGCTTGTGTGGCATCCACTTCCTACCTGGGACACTCTAACAGCTTTAAAATATTTTTCAAATTATTTTTTAGAGACAAGGTCTCCCTTTGTAGCCCAGGCTGGTCTCAAACTCCTGACCTCAAGCAATCCTTCCACTTTGGCCTCCCAAAGACCTGGAATTGTAGGCATGAGTCGCTGAACCCTGCCAGAATCCTTATTAAGATAATGATTTGATGTTAAAAGTAGAATGTGATTTTTATAGTCACATGTTGTAACTTAATTCTGTTTCCTCTCCTCCTCCCCTTCCTCTATATCCAGCTGTGTATCTGATCATTACAGACCCACATCTGCATACTTTCCCCTTAAAAATATATACAACTGAAAATTAAGGAGATAAGATTTACTTTGTTTTATTTCACCTACTTTGAAATACTCCTATGTTAGAGTTGGTAATAGAGTTGATTAGAATCGTTTTAATCAAAAGATATTCAATTCTGAAATAGCTTTTCATGAAGATTAAGGAAAGCCAAAGGTGACTAGAGCTTCTTGTTGCATTAAGACTATTTCTATTTCCATGTACCTGGATGTGATGCCCTTTAAGAACTGTTCATGTTTACAGAAAAGTACTCAAAGTAACAAATGAAAGTAATCAAAGTAATAAATATAAGGTTAAAAACCTCATATGCCAACTGAATGGCTGAAGCAAGACCTGTGAGCTAAAAATTCTCAAAAATATTTCATGTTCAGTAGTTCTACAAAGCTCTACAAAGTATAGTTTAAAGGTGTTATGTATACTGTCAGTAATTTTTTCATTCAATAATTCAATATACAGGTAGCGTGCTTTTAGAGATTCATCATTTGTATTTCATTTTATATGTGTAATTTCGCTCTTTATGGCTGTTTTCAATCATTTTATGGCAGCAAGTAAATATACTTTGGTTCAAAGGACCATTAGGAAATTGACAAAATTAGATGCTTCTAATATGAATAATTGTGTTTTCTCATCTTCTCCCTGAATACTAAACTATATAACTTGAAAATTTTGTTACAGGATTAAAAGAATTCTTTCAACTCCAGTGAATGTGGAGAGCATCACAGGACTTGCTTCATAATAGATGTTTACCAAGGGTGTATTAAATTGGATCCAAGTTTCAAATATTTAGCTTTGGGTAAAAACAACTAAATCACATGTGAATTAACTCTCCTTATGTTGAATTCTAAAATCATAACCTCAGACAAGTTATTCAGCTCAAAAAGTCTATCATGAGGACTATTTGTCTCATCTGCATCCTAGAGGCAACAGCCAAAAATCTTTTAACACCCTTGTTGCATTTTGGTATTTTCCCATATTTTAAGTCCAACTTTCTGCATTTTCAGGCTCTCTTGCACCTAATGTATTACCATGTGGCCTAGGTTTTGCCAATCAAATGCACCATATGGAGTTAGATTTGCAATTAAGCAAGGTAAGACAGAGGCTGCACTCTAGGGAACAGATCTTCTGGATGGTGATGTAGCAAAAGCATTTGGTTCCTAGGAGCATTAGTAAAAGAGCCTGTGGTGTCCAGCCCCAGGTTGTCACCTGCAAAGAGCAGCAATAGCAATGTTGTCATCATTACAGAAGCCCCAAGGTACGGTTGGGCAATCATGACCACCAGCTTTCCATGGCACCTCAATGTTTCTTCTAGAGATTCTGTGAGCTATGAAAGCTTCATTAATATATTCCTTTGCCACTTAAACTGTCCAAAATGGACTCTGTCTTTTCTGTTAGACTCTAGTTATATGTGGTTCCTCTTCTGGCTCTGCCACTCACTAACTGTGTAACTGAAGGTAGTCAATTATCTTCACTGGGCTATGTTTTCCTCATCAATGAATTAGTAGTAGAAACAAATTGTAGATATATCAAAATTTAAACATAGAAATGAAGTCATTAATGTTCTAGAGAGGAAATGGGAGTATATATACTATATTACGTATTATACGTATATATATAACTATACTATATCATATTTAATAAGAGAAACATCTAAAACAATAACCCATACATTAAAATGTATAAAATTAATCACTTAAATTATATGATAGTTAAAAAGAATTTGTATGGCTAAAGATAAATACCTTAAGCAGGACGACAAAATGGATGAAACTGTGAAATATACAACAGACCAAAGATTAAATTCTTTTATTTTGAAAAGGTTCTTACATTAATAAGAAGAAAATATAATATGAACAGATAATCATCTCCCCACTGCCCAACAAAAAGAAAACTTTAAAGGCCAATAAACTCAGGGAACAATTCTCAGCCTCACTCGACTATAGAGAAATTTAAATCAAAAGAACAATAAGATACTATTTTCCATCTATAAGATTGGTAAAAATGTTAAAGTTGAATGATACCAAACATAGATCAAAGTGGACAAGGCACTTTCATTCACTGTTGATGAAAATGTAAATTAACACAGCCTTTGGAAAGGCAATTTGGCAATATCTATCACAAATTTAAAAGCACATATGTTTTGACTCAACAATTACATTTCTAAGAATTTATCCTAAGGTTAATTTTGCAGAAGTGTATAAAAATATCTGAAAGGATCTTCATCGCAGCACTGTTTCCAGTAGCAAAATATTACAATAATCTAAATGTTCATCAGTGTGAAAGTAGTTTTAAAAAAAAAGATAGATTTGGTTCAGGTCTGTAATCCCAGCATTTTGGGAGGCCGAGGCAGGTGGATGACCTGAGGTCAGGAGTTCAAAACAAGCCTGGCCAACATAGCAAAACCCTGTCTCTACTAAAAGTACAAAAATTAGCCAGGAGGGGTGACATGTGCCTGTAATCCCAGCTACTAGGGAGGTTGAGGCTGAAGAATTGCTTGAACCAGGGAGGCAGAGGTTGAAGTGAGCCGAGACTGCACCATTGCACTCTAGCCTGGATGACAGAATGAGACTCTGTCTCAAAAAAAAAAAAAAAAAAAAAAAGATAGATTTATATAATAGAATGCCCCGAAGTCATTAGAATGAATAAGGTTGATCTAGAGTAAATATGGGAGAAATTTCTAAGATTAAACATTAAGAGGGAAAAAAGCACAATGTGCAGCATTGTTGCTTTGGTAAGCTTTTTAAAGAATAGCATATGCATGTAATGTTCATTAGTTGGTTGTTTCTGGTGGCAGATTTATTTTCTAAAGTTTTCATAATACCTTCCATCCTACTTATTCTTCTGACATGTGACCTTGCCATCTCTCATCAAGAAGTGGAGTCTAATCCCCTTCCCCTTAAATCTGAGCTCCTTAGTGATTTGCTAGTGACCAACAGAAGTCACTGCAATGATGCAATGGAAGTGACTGTGACTTGTGTGACTCAGTCAGAAAAGGTCATGAAGTGTCTACTTGGTTCCTCGTAATTCTTTCTCTCCAGCCCAGGTTCCAGAAACATTAAGTGAAGAAACCTTTGAAAGATTTCATTCCCCAGCCTTTTAAATATTCCCAGATGACACCACAGACATTAGAAAGAAAAGCTATTCTCACTGTGTCTTTTCCAGATTCCTGACACACAGAATCAGTGAGGCTGATTAAGTGGTGGTTGTTTAAAACCACATAAATTTGGGGCGGTTTTGTATGCAGTAATATATAACTAGAACACCTTACCATCTTCAATATCCTACTTTCCACCTTCCAAATGTCCCCAGTTCATGTGGGGCTCATGTTGTTCTGGAAAAGCTGCGTTGTCTGCCAACTTCATGGGTACAATAGATAATTTAGTGTCATCCAATGAGCAATGCCAATCCCCTGGTCACAGAGACTAATTCATGTAGGGATATCTGAACTAAAACAGACTCTAGCAATCAGGGTGAATATTACAACTTTGCTCAGAGTTCTCTGTGAAAGGTGTTTTCTCTGAACAATTCTGAGCTGCTGCAGTTGTTTGAATTTTTAACCATAAGGGAAGTCAAAGCCAAAACAGGGCCAACATGTGAAGAAGAGAGTTGAGAACCCCAAAAGCTCAGACCCAGGGCCCTAATCTTAAACCCTTGCCTTAAACGTCTCCTTCTTCTAAATATTTTAGTTTAAACATTGGTAAGGTTTCTTTATTATTTAAGCCAGTTTCAGCTGAGCTTTCTGTTGCTTGTAACCAAAGGCATCCAAAAGCATCCTAAACTTCCTATGCAAAACCTGTCTTCTGGGAGGATTCATGTTAGTGGGTACCATAGGCAAAAGAATCGAAGAGGTGGGAAACTTATTTTTTATTTTATGTCTTTTCATATTGTTTGAGTTATCTAACAATATGCATTAAATTACTTTTTTCATATTGATAGGAGTCCTTAGGGTAATGAAATTGGCCATATTTGGGTTTTATTCTTATTTATTTACATGATATCCAAACACCCTCCCATGCCATCCTTAAGTCGCTCGTTCCTAAATATAAAAACATATTGAGTACTTGCTTTGCTGACTAATTACCTCTTTTAAATCTCACGAAAGTCCAGTGGTTAATATATGTTATCCCCCATGTAATAAAATTGGAAAATAAACCTGAGAGCTTACTAAAGAATTTGCCAAAAGTCACAAAACTAGTGAGTATTAGAGCTAGTATTCAAATTGATGTCTGTCTAAATGAAAGTCCATACTCACAAGTGCCCCACTATCAATGATTCAAGTGGTTGTCCAGCTTATATCTGAACATTCCATCTTAGGATAACAATAAGTCTGTCAGTGTTTATATTGAACAACAACAAAACAAAAGAGTTATCTCTGTAAATTCTACCTACTGGGAAAAGTTGCTGTTGTTTTTTCCTGCTACACAGAACAATCTAATCCCTCATCCAGGTACCAGTTTTTCAAATATTTGAAGAGAGTTATGTCCATTCCCATGGGCCCTCTCTCCATCCCAACCCTATCCATGTTCACATGGAAATACACAGACACACACAGAAACACACACCTCCCGTGAACTATTCCTTATCTAACATCTTTAAATCATAGTCAATCTGATTTACCAAACCTTCCTTAAGTCATCTTTTTCCCATTTCCACACCATCATAATTCTACTATCTTGTACCTTCTTAGATTCTTAAAACCAAAGCCCACAAAGGGTTAGCAATTTTCCCAAGAACACAAAGCTACAAACTAGTTAAATGCAGGATGATTGACTGTTGCTTTCTTATTAATCAATATTAATATTCTTTATCATGGACAGCTCATGCATTAATTTATAGTGACATTTGTGTGGATTCCTTCACATTAAGTATTAGATAGGTAGGTGATAGGTAGATAGATAAATAGATCACCATCACCATTTGGATAGCCTACTATTGTAATGTTAGCATTAGTGGCTTTGGAGGAGAAATCGACAATGAAGGACTAAACCAAATATTTCAGACCAAAAACTAAAAATTCAGAATATTTATGCAATAAAATAAGTAACAATTTAGATATTCTATGTGCTGTGACAAACACTTTAAAGAAACAGTATACCTAAATCAGTCTGTATTTTGTTGTGAGTTGGAAACAATTCTTGGCTAAGTGACATATGCCCAGTTTAGAGTTATGTATTACTCTTCCGGGAATAACAAAATAACTACCTTTAGCCAAACATTAAAGTGACTATAGAAGAAGAAATGGTAAGCATTTTACAAAAAATTTTTATCATGTCCGACATCAGAGTCAATGAAAAAATGGAGAAGTTGCAGAGATGCCAATAAGGAGGTAACAGCATAAATGCATCTTCAGTCTCTGGCTCTGTACAGAAAGAGGACTTGTGCATTGGGAAGAGAATGATTATCATATAACATCCACCATAGCTCTCATTTACCCCAAATATTATAGCAGATAGAGCCCCAGGGTGCTCACCCTTTAACTTGTATTAGTCCTTTCTCACACTGCTACAAAGAAATACCAGAGACTGGGTAGTTTACAAAATTAGGTTTAAGAGGTTTAATTGACTCACATTTTCACATGGCTAGGGAGACCTGAGGAAACTTACAATCATGGTGTGAGATGAAGGGGAAGCAAGCGTCTTCTTCAGAAGGTTGCAAGAGAGAGAGGAGGAAGCGAAACAGAAAGGGCGTCTTATGAAACCATCAAATCTCGTGAGAACTTAATATTACGAGAACGGCATGTAGGAAACTGCCCCATAATCCAATCCCCTCCCTCCACACGTAGGTCCAATTACAATTGTTAATGAGATGTGGGTGGGGACACAGCCAAACCATATCAAACCTCCACCCCTTTTTCTTTCCAACCCACCTGTTTCCCACATACACCCCATGCACCCATATGGACGCACATTACATATGGTGCAAAAATTTTACCCATTTATCTGTAATCATCATACAATCTCTATATGAAGTGTTATTTTTATTTATTTTTATTTAACAATAATAATGGCTACAATTTGTGCTGTGCTTAATAAATGCAATGGGAGAGGATTAGCCAATGGAAGCACCAGGTTGTACCACTAAATTCACTAAATTGTTTTTGCTCCTTTCTCTAGACTTTCTTAATTCACTGTCTGTGTGGCGGGGTCTCACCACAATCACATTATAACATTAACTCAGACCTTTCTGCTTTAAATTAAAGGATTTAATTTGGGATTCTGCCTTCCAGCTTTCTTTAATCATCCTTACACTGGTCCATATTTCCTTATAAAGCCCCAAATAATCCCCTTCCATATTTTCTTTGATCATATTCTAGGTTCCACTGCTTAGAAAACAGATTTTGTTTGACTCCAATCCTTGATGTCCTGGTTATACTTAAAAAATGCACTCAAAATAGTTTATTAGCATATGCCATAAAAGTAATGTTGCTACCCTAATTGATATTTCAGGGATTTTTCTCTTTCACTCATTTAAAATATGACTTCTTAAGCAGAAATATTCCATGACTCTAGGCAGAAAAACCATGTTTCTTTATCTCCTAAAGATTATCCAGAATATATCTCATTTTCTATCCAACTCCTTGAAAGAATTGTGAGTTTTGTCATCTTGTTAATTCTTTGTTTCATGAAAACATTTTCCTGTGGTTGGTGATAATTAATAGCTTTCTTACATAAAGTGCTAGAAGTTTTTACATATTATCCTGGAGCTATACACAGCTTCATAAAAGCTCAGACCATATGTGAAATTGACTTGGCCACACTAATTTACTTAGTCTTATTCTGACTCACCACATGTCATTGTTTGCATCAAAGTTCACAAATCTTGCTTTGTTTTAGAAAAGATAATGCATATACAAGATTCAACTGATTGAATAAAAATAAGTTTGTATGCAATAGAGAATAAAAGTGCATGTGATTTTTGGATATACATTTTCTTTTGATAGTAATAAACTACTGCAAATGGATTTTCATATTTCAACTTAATAAATTCCAGAGTTCATTATTGTGCAAATTAATTTAAGGTCATTGTGAAAGAGCAATTAAAACTACACTATGAAACAGCTACATATTTCTGAGACCCCCCAAATATTGTGTGTACTATATTCTAAGTTTAAACTGAGAAATGTATTCTTAGCCCATCAGGAACTCTAAAGCCCAAGAAACTTCATTTAGCTAAACTTTAGGTGATATGTCTAATCAATAAGAAGTAAACTAAAATCAACTAATATGTATTGAGAATGTATTATAAGAAACACAATTATATAGAACAGCTAATTATGGTCTAAACAGGCTACTAATGCTGGCCAAATAATTTGCTTGAATTAGATTGGGTTTTCGAGGTGAGACATACATAATCAAAGTCAAGTATAGAAAGTTCTGTGTTTAATTGATGGAGTATATACAAAACAAACATTTTAACTCCATTAAAATGAGGACACAGGATTAAATTAAAAAATTAGTACAAGTGTAAACATACGTTACAATACTAGACAGATGTTTAAATGTTACTGTTTCCTGAAGCAGATGCAATACATCATTCACTGTTCTATTTCAGTAAGCAGGCAACATCATCATGAAATAAACAGACACATTTGGCAACAAGACATCATCATTTTATGAATTAAATTTTAGAAGATGAAACATTTCAAAGGATTTTGCTACAGTATATCATTGTACCTGGTGTAAATTTATAGTGTGTTTTTTTTTCAAAATTGACTAAATTAAATCAAGTTTCAATGAGATGAAATGAACTGATGAAAAGCTGTTTCTGAATCTTTGAAGTGGTTTAGACTTTTTTTGATTAAAGCAAATCTGTCTTGTAGCATGTTAATGTAAATTATAGTAGTGAATGTCATATCTCCATCTGCTCCAGCAATCTGTTAAACTATACAGTTCTTTTCTAGGGAAAAGAATTTATAATTTTTCAGAATATTGTTATCAGTGCCCCACCCTGCAGTAAACTGTTTCTTGGCAAAATCTGTTCTTCACCAATGACCTAATTCCCTGCCCCAGAAGAATATCCTGATGATATCCCCAGAAGCTTATAAATATTTCTTCTCTATTTCTAGAAAGGGTTTTATCAGCTCTTGATAGCATCCTCTATCCTGTGTGCATCCAGCCACATCAGTGCAGCAGACACTGCATTTAGAAATCACCATGGGAGCTACAATATTCTTCACAACAGAATATTCACTTTGGATAAGAGAAAAAAGAAGTCGAAGGGAAAACAAGAGCTTTCAAGTGACAGTAAGGGCAGACTTACAGTATCTTTAGGGTTTAGTCATCTGAGGCACCAGCATTGGTTTGACAGAAAAAAACCTGTCTGCTTTCTCAGAGAAAGCTTGTATGAGTTACTTAACATATAAAGCCACACTTAATAACAATGTCTATATCAATGAGAAATAAAGTCACTTTTGTGAAAGTAATTCATAAAAATACTATAGATATTAGTTTCTAAGATGATTCAATCACACTTCTCTTATAAACACCAGAAAATACAAATCTGTATGTTATTTTCACATTATATTTTAAGCTATAATTTAAATTTCACAAAGCAAATACTATATATAATATATAGTATTTTGCTTTTGACTCACTTTTTGCAATTTGCTTTTGTCTCACTTTTAAGTTACTATTAATACAAAACTTTTCCAGGAAAATCTCCCCATATGGATCCATATATATATATGGAGATAGATAGATAAATAGAAAGATAGATAGATAGATAGATAGATAGATAGATAGATAGATAGATATAGAAGGTTTTTTTGTTTTTGTTTGTTTGTTTTGGCTTTTTTTTTTTTTTGCTTTTTGTTTTGAGACGGAGTTTCACTCTCTCGCCCAGGCTGGAGTGCAATGGCATAATCTCGGCTCACTGCAACCTCTGCCACCAGAGTTCAAGTGATTCTCCTGCCTTACTTTCCCTAGTAGCTGTGATTACAAGCGTCCACAATCATGCCCAGCTAATTTTGTATTTTTAGTAGAGACGGAGTTTCACCATGGTGGCCAGGCTGGCCTTGAACTCCTGACCTCAAGTGATCCGCCCACCTCGGCCTCCAAAAATGTTGGAATTACAGGCATGAGCCACCACCCCCGGCCAAATACAATATATTTACTAGAATCATAGAACATTAAAGTAGAAGATATCTAAAAGATTATTTAGTTCAACTCTCTCAATTTAAAGATCAAAAGACTTTTTAAAAAATGATTATCAGCAGAGTTAAATGGCTTGACACTGAAATTAGTGCGGCCTAACTTAATTTTATTCAGGTTTCTTTGGGGGCAGTGGCAGCATTTGTATCAGTGATTACTTAAAACTGGTCTTACAAGTGGCTTATTGTAAGACCATATTAAAGTTTTGCTTTAAGCAACAGAATACTTCATTGCACACATACAATGTTAGTATTTATTGCGACAATGTATTAGGGTCTGTTCAGCATAGGAATGAACTAGATGATGCTGGAATGGGTAGTTAGAAACATAAAGTCTCTGTCTTCAAGGCGCTATAATGTATAAGAGAAAGAAAACAAACAGAAATCAAAAGACACAGGGATAGGCAAGCACCATATTAAATGGGTAAAACACTGTAAAGTTTAAAAAAGAGAAATAGATCATATCCCAATCTATTATTTTTCACCTATTATTAGTAACTGTTGCCAATACATTTCTTGTTAAATTGTGTAGAAGATTCTGTGTCTTCTCTCGTGGACTCAATTTGCTTTTGACTCACTTTTAAATTACTATTAATACAAAACTTTTCCAGGAAAAACTCCCCCTATGGATCCTCTCTTCTCTCCCTCAGGCAGAGGTCACTTGTAGCAAGTTATTATTATAGCACTTATCAGTTGCAGTGCATGGCAACTATTCATTTAGCCTTGTCTCCCCTGCATCCTGTGAGATCCATAAAAAGGAGGAAAATCACCCTTTTCAACTTGGGGTTTCCCCATACCATCATTCCCTTCCTTGATCCTTATCCATATAGATAAATTCTATAACATGGAGGGACTCCAAAAATTTTTTTTCAGTCAATGTGAGTGTTTCAAAGTGACAATGAAAGAAAAGGATTAGGGCATTGCCCCTACATAGAAACGAAGTTTAATAATGAAACCGGTCAAAAGCTGCTCTTTTATGGAAAAACTCTTGACTACATTGATCAATGACTATAATAACTCCCAAGCTTCCAATCCTCTCAGGCATTTGTAGGGACAGTGCCCTAAGCGGAGCCCAATGTCAGTGAAAATGGAGCTGGAATCTAATAATTAAAAGTTACAGTAAGAGAAGAAGGAATTTGCTCTATTTGGGGAAGTTAAATATGTAAATCTGTTTTTCCATGGTGACTAAATGGACCCAACAATGTCACTCCCTATTTTAGGTTACACATCTGCTCATTCATTGCTATATGCCAACAAAACCTTTAATTTATGTCTCATCAGCTTATTCATTGAGAATTTTAAAGGTCAAAATAAAGAAAAGAGTATTAAAATATATTTTTATCCTCACATTTCTATAGACACAAATTTTAAAGACTATATCAAACCTTACAAATAGGCATTTTGGGAATGAGCTTACCATTCATTCTAAGGGCATTTTAAAATATATTTGCTCACAAATGTGCATTATACTTCAAAAACAAGAACTAACACGTAGCATAAATATATTAAAGATTCACAAATTTTTTTTTTTTTCTTCTTTTTGAGATGGAGTCTCGCTTTGTCACCCAGGCTGGAGTGCACTGGCGCTATCTCAGCTCACTGCAACCTCTGCTGCCCGGGTTTCAGGCGATTCTCCTACCTCAGCCTCCTGAGTAGCTGAAATTACAGGCACCCACCACCACACCCAGCTAATTTTTGTATTTTTAGTAGAGACAGGGTATTGCTGTGTTGGCCAGGCTGGTCTCGAACTCCTGATCTCAGGTGATCAGCCCACCTTGGCCTCCCGAAGTGCTGGGATTACAGACATGAGGCACCACGCCCAGCCCAAAATGATATTTTTTACAAGAAAAAAATGCAATCACTACAGATAAGCCACTGCAAGTCATCATGAGGACATACATTTGGTTTTAGATATAAAATCAAGGTTTTACTCAAAAAACATGATAAATATGCCTGAGCTGTTGAGAACTGGTCAATGAGCATTAAGAGACACTCTTGGAGATTTGCTGTACAACAAAGCACATAAGTGCACATTCAGGGAAAAGGCTTTCTGGCAAGGCATTATAAATCCTTTTCCTACAGTTTTCAGAAACAGTATTGCCTTCTGATATTTAAAAAAAAAAAAAAACACTTTTGAGTTCTGTGCCCCAAACCCACCAAACTTACATAATAAATCCTTTATCCATTTGCAAAGAAACAGATTCTTTGAGCTCCGATAAGGTATCACTTGTTTTTTTTTTTTTTTTTAGTTATTCTATGTGGGTATATTTTTAACATATAACTCTTTCTGGAAAGTAACATTAGGTTAGATCATTCAAATCCAATATTAAATTTTTTAAGTATGTATCAGTCTTTGCTGTAAAGCTTGATACAAATTTTATTAAAATGTTCACCTGATGAAAGCCTAAGAAAATATAAAAAGAATGGAAATCTAATCCCAAATTAAAATAACCACAATTTAATAACCATGACTGAATTCCAAAGTATTAAATATTAATATGTAAAATATTATATATCATGATATATGTAATTGTCATAATAAATAGCATTAGCATATAGTTAGTATACTATATACTATATTAGTACTATTATATAGACAATAGTACTATATAAATAGTATTATTATATAAGTAATATATAATATATACAAGTAATATATAATATTATATATGCATATCATATATAGTATCTTCTTTTATGTCCAGAAGTTCATAGAGAAATAGTTTATTGAAGCCAGAGAAAGTGTGAAAGCTGTGGCCTGATCACAGAAAGTTTATATTCTCAGGTTCTTAAGATGTGAGTCTGGGGCCACCACATTAACCAGGTCAAAACACAAAGGTTTGTGTTGTCTTCAGTAACTGATAGTTACAAGTTGAAGATATGCTCCAGATAAGTAACTCAAACGAAAAATTGTTTGAATCCCATATATACAATCTTAGGAAATCAAGATGATTCAAGGATATCTAAACAGACTGTATTCTTTAAAAATAATGTCTGTTTCATTAAAATTATAAATAACCGACCCAAATTATTCTGGATGGCCATTGGGAACAGTTGTTACTAATATGCATTATGTATGTAAAACAGTTATAAAGTGCTTTCTAAGATATTTTTCTATGCCAAAATTCCCAGTTTCCTTGACAGGCAGAAGCTAATAATGCTAGTGAAAATAATCTAAAATTATAATCCAAAATACATAGGGTACACTTTTATGATGCATGATCAGAGGATAGATACTAAAAGACAGTAGTTTAGATACATAGGTAGATGATAGAGAGATACATAGATACATAGAGTTAGATAACAAGTATATAACACTCATGAATTTATTTTTTTAATTTATAAACATATAAAAAATATGGTGGTATCTTATTCAATTTGCAGTAAGATGAAAACTTAATTGCTTTAGTTGTTCTTCTGTCTACCGCATTATAATAATAGAGCATAATTATTTCCCCTCACCTCCTGATAAGGTTGAAGATTTTGCCCTTCTTAATATCCAGTTGTCATTTGCTAATAATTACTGGGGACTTCATTATCTACTGGGGAAATAATAAAAGAAGAGAAAAATTGAGATGACAGGGAATGGGAATGGAGGGAGAGTGCAAGTATTGGGATTCACCACAAGGAGCCATGTAAACCACAGAATTCACTCCAGAGAAGATGCCTAAAAAGGAAAAGTACCTACTACTAGGAAAGAGTCTGGTTTGTGGGCCAAGAAACAGTCCCTATTTCAGTTGCTCAGTTCTTACATATTGCCTGTTGGGAATTCACTCACCCAAAACGTCCTGCCACCTGCACCCTCAGGATCAAAACCAGGTGATCCAACCATCAGTGCTGGAGAAGACTTCACTCTATCTCCAGGCAGCACCTCAGTTACTGGCTGCCCATCAGCGTGGCACTGTATATGACAAGACTTCATTTGATCCTGGTCTAATCATGCCATATGATCAGCCTCCACAATGCCCTAAAAAACTGTTAAGCCCAAAGGTGCAACTGTTCTGTAAACCTAGACAAGTCTACACAGGCATCAGAAGGGGCTCAGCTGCCCAAGCTTGAGCCTGCTAAGGTGAGATGTGGTTAGTGTTGCTATCTTTACTCATAGTTAAATGAAAACTAAATTGAATATTCTTGAAATATTCTTTAATAAATAAGATGATACTTCAGGACCTTCCAGTGTTGAAGATTAAGATGCTATATCACACAAAATCTCTCACTTGAAAGATGAAAGAAAACAAATACACTTAGAATATTAAATGTAAAAAGCTAGTTTATGAAGAATTAGAGAACAAATCCAGAAAAGTGCTATCAAAGTTTGGAGAGCTCTAAGAATGACAGCACTAAAGACAGGCCTGAGAAAATAATGGAATTTGAATTGGGCCTTGAAGAAAGACAGTATCTGAGAAGGTAGAGAGAAGGAGATGGTTATTACAAGTTAGGAAAGTGGCAAAAATAAGGTTGTCTCATAATGCATCTGTATTGCATATCATGGCAAATATTTCTAGATAAAGATTTCAGGTTGAAGTCAAGTTGTACATCAAATAACTTCAAATGATTCTCATGAACTAATAATGAATCAATTGATCATCTACTGTGGACAGACATTACATTAGTACCCTACATTTTGCCAAGTACTATGCTCACCACTTTGCACATAGCTCTGAGCAAAAATAGCCATGTTTCCACTGTGGCATAATAAGAACAACATACTCCAATCAAAGATAGCCACAGAGTCATATGACACTGAGAAAAATTAATGAACCGTTATGCCACTAGCGAACAGAACATAGAACGTATTAATTCAGGACTGAGTGACCCAGAATTCATGTTCATTACGTAGTAATGTCTCTTGTGTCAGTGGGAAAGTGACTGTACTTAATGTGGCAGAAGAGGAAAAGATTGATTACAAAGGTTTAAGTAATAGGGACACAAACTTTAATCCAATGAATTTCTGTAACAATTACAAACGCCTTAAATTAGACTGGTCTGCTTTGCAGATGGAAATTTAAACAAAGGCTAAATTACTGCCTGCTAGGAGTATTGTAAGGAGAATTATTGTACTGGATGATTTTAAGGATCTTTATAACTTTAAGAGTCAGTTAATCCATGACTTTCTTCAATAAGTAATGTGATTACTGAACTCACAATAAACATTGATGATCCCTGTACAAGGAGATGTGTAATAAAATCATTTCAAAAATAATACATAATATAACTTCTACTCTAAAATGCTTGGATATTCATCTAATATGATTGTCTTTATAGTAATCATTTTATTTTGAAATTTCCCTGTCACTCCTTACTTAAAATCCTCTTTGTTGATATATTCCATTTCAACATTATAATATCAAGGGTAAATTAGAAACATTTGGCTTTCTTAAGCATCTTTTAAATGCTCAGAATATTCTATAACAAATCAGTATTAAATATCATTTCTTCAAAACCTTACATTAAAACTTGATTTTAATTACCTCTCAATTATATCTTGCACCATTCCTATGAGTTAGCTATTTTAAATAAACTAAAGTTATTAGGAGGAAGAATTAGATTTTAAAATGCAATATGACAATTTTAGACTTCACTTCTGTAGCAATTATAAAATAGTTCTTCCAAGCAACACACTTTCATATTTGTTTTCCTCTTTTGATTAAGTAATCAAAGTAATCAGTAACCTCTCACAATTGGCCTCAGATTTCCACATGTACCTATGCTTTCTCAAAATGAAAATGAAAAACAGAAAACAATAAGGAAGCATTGACAGTTAGATATAAGCCCCAGGTAGAACTAGACTAAGACTGAAGCACAAAGACCACTGCATAGATCTTGTTATTTCAGGAGTTGTGAAGGCCTTTAAATAGTGTTAAAAAGATTCATAAATGTTAACCTTTTAGAATTTGATGAATTTATAATTTGATCACCCCCGATTTAACTCTCTTCAAAAGCTTTCCCAGTGCACAGAGGTTCCTATTAGTATTTATACTCATTATTAATGAAGCAAACACACATAGCAAGAGTGAAATGATGATGTTAATGATGATGACGATGATCATGATGCTAGCTACATTTGTCAAATATCTACTATGTTCCAGGCACAGTTGTAAACACTCTAAAGGTTTACGCTTTGCCATTAAAAGTGATGGCAAAAACAGCGTTTACTTATGCATCAACCTAATAACTGCTTCACAATACAACACTCTGCATACATTGATGGATCAATAAGTGTGGACAAGTAATCATGGCATCAGATTTGCGAAAAGTAAAGCAGGAGGTTTAGATAAGGAAGGTCCACAGTGAACATGGGACTTCTGATTTTAAAATGGTGCTGACCCCCTCTCTTCTCAGAAATTACTCAAAACAAAGAGGAAAATAATCTTGAAAGACAACTCCTTCTGTCTGAAAGCAAGAGAAATCTGGGGCTACAAAACAGAGCACATAGAATACTGTGGGAGTGTCTCCAAAATGGTTTGTCATTGAAGAGAGGCTGGAAGCAGAGATGAGTGAGGAATTGCACAGGCAGACTGTATTTTCAGGAGGCAGAGTCTGCCTGAAAAAGAAAGGTTGAAAAACCTGCTGAGAAAGGTTGAAAGAAAAGAGACTGTATCTTAAGTCACTCTGAAGCTGCCAATCTTAGATAACTGGGAAGAAGTCGACCATAAAATACCTTGCTCACACACATGTGATGTTATAATGAGAAGCTCTACCAGCCTACAAGATTACCTTGGTCTCTCTCATATGAACTCTTGGAAAATATGTAGCCCAAGTAGAACCTACCTCTATAAATAAATGAGTAGTCATATGCAAGGACTTTGTACAAGATCTTTACTAACATACCAAAAGAAAATTTAAAAACTGAAAGAACAAGAAAAATGAGTAATGTACCAGAAAATATGGATGAGAACAAAATGAAAATTCTAAGTTTCACTATGAATTTCTTAATGCAATAAATAAATAGCTCCAAAAAAATCAAAACATGGTCAGGTGCGGTGACTCACGCTTTTTAATCCCAGCACTTTGGGAGGCCAAGGCGGGTGGATCACGAGGTCAAGAGATTGAGACCATCCTGGCCAACATGGTGAAACTCTGTCTCTACTAAAATACAAAATTAGCCAGGTGTGGTGGCAGGTGCCTGTAATCCCAGCTACACAGGAGGCTGAGGCAGGAGAATCACTCAAACCCGGGAGGCAGAGGCTGCAGTGAGCCAAAATCGCGCCACCGCACTCTAGCCTGGTGACAGAGCAAGATTTTGTCTCAAAAATAAATAAATAAATAAATAAATAAATAAATAAAAATAAACAAAAACTCAAAACAGAGAAATGAACTCTGGGGACAAATTGTGAAAAAAACACTAAAAGGTAAAACTTAGCAAGGGAAAAAGGCAATTCTATCATAGAAATGAGGTCCACGTGCGAAGCAGACAAAAGCAGTAAATGCTGCGACAAACACACTAAAGGACGTGGAAAACAGGATCAGGAAAAGGAAGCGAAATGAGAAAGTAAGTACAGTTAAGTGATTAGACAGAAAAATCATAACACATGAAAGAGAAATGCTATCCCAATACACACAAAATTGATGTGGAAAAGAAATGTATATTGAAGAAGAAATTCAACATAACAACAACAAAAATTAAATGTATTTAAGAAAATTACCCCAAAATTTAAAAAGGTTTAAATCTATGAAGTCACACAACACAAGGTGTCCCAGGGGAAATAAAATAAAGACAATACATCCAACACCTAGGCATTTCTTAAACTAATCAAGCTAATATCAAGATGATCTTCATATCTTTTGTAGCTAGGGTGGGGAAAGACAGAGTCATTTAAAACAGATAAACCCAGTACTTATACCTGAAGTTTGAAAATAATTAAGAATACTAATATAAAAACAAAGAAAAGTAATATTATTACTGAAAATCAATGTAGAAAGGAAAGAGCTAAGGTGGGAAAATGTTGAAATATAATTTTATTGTTTTATTATTATGTTATTATTGATCACAGAAAGGAGTCAATAGACACTACTAAGAAATAGCAAACTAATTGCATTATATAAGTGTACAGTTAGAAATGTAACTATTAGGAGAAAAATTACAATAATTACAAATAAATTATTATAAATTAGTTATAAATTACACAAAACAAGAAAGCAGCAAAGAATAAATTCAAGCCATACTGCAAGAATTATAAAAATAGTTACAAAAATAAATAAAAAGACAAAAATATTTTTTAATTACAATAATATGATGAAATACATAGCACCAAATATATCTTTTACACCAGTGGCTAAGACGACTTATTAGTTTGGTTCACAAAGACTCCTAAGATGAATCAGAGAGGTAAAAATTAAAAAGATGAACAAATACATACAAGGCAAATGAAAACAAAAAGAAAAGTTATCATGATCTTTTTTTTGAAACACAAACATAAAAAGCATAAACTATATAAAGAAGTATGTTCAATAACAAAATGTGTGCAATCCACAACTCAGAATTACATTTATGATTAAATAACATAGCAACAATATACACACAATAAGTATAAAATATATAAAGAGAAATAGCCAAATGCCTCATTAGTAAGGAATATGAATTTACCTCTCTCATTCTTGATATATCAAGTGGACAAAAATAAGTAAAAATATAGGAATCCTCAGAGGGCGGAGCAAGATGGCCAAATAGGAACAGCTCCAGTCTCCAACTCCCAGCGCGAGCAACACAGAAGACCAGTGATTTCTGCATTTTCAACTGAGGTACTGGGGTCATCTCACTAGGGAGTGCCGGACAATCGGTGCTGGTTAGCTGCTGCAGCCCGACCAGCAAGAGCTGAAGCAGGGCGAGGCATCACCTCACCTGGGAAGCGCAAGGGGGAAGGGAATCCCTTTTCCTAGCCAGGGGAACTGAGACACACAACACCTGGAAAATCGGGTAACTCCCACCCCAATACTGCGCTTTAAGCAAACGGGCACACCAGGAGATTGTACCCCACACCTGGCCGGGAGGGTCCCACTCCCACGGAGCATCCCTCATTGCTAGCACAGCAGTCTGCGATCTAACCACAAGGCAGCAGCAGTGAGGCTGGGGGAGGGGCGCCCGCCATCGCTGAGGCTTAAGTAGGTAAACAAAGCC
>NW_016806205.1:540120-576700 GCF_001698545.2 Rhinopithecus bieti
GGCACTATTCACAATAGCAAAGACTTGGAATCAACCCAAATGTCCATCTGTGACAGACTGGATTAAGAAAATGTGGCACATATACACCATGGAATACTATGCAGCCATAAAAAAGGATGAGTTTGCGTCCTTTGTAGGGACATGGATGCAGCTGGAAACCATCATTCTTAGCAAACTATCACAAGAACAGAAAACCAAACACCGCATGTTCTCACTCATAGGTGGGAACTGAACAATGAGATCACTTGGACTCGGGAAGGGGAACATCACACACTGGGGCCTATCATGGGGAGGGCGGAGGGAGGAGGGATTGCACTGGGAGTTATACCTGATGTAAATGACGAGTTGATGGGTGCTGACGAGTTGATGGGTGCAGCACACCAACATGGCACAAGTATACATATGGAACAAACCTGCACGTTATGCACATGTACCCTAGAACTTAAAGTATAAAAAAAAAGAAATAGGAATACTAAAAAACATGGTTAAAAATGTAGTATGGAATCCCTGTGTGTTCAACCTTTATATATTGAAGAGAGACAATGCCTACTTATTACATAGCTATGAAATAGCTATAAAATTTGTTCATTTATTAGGCAAAAGCTCAAATTCTGAAAAGTAGAAATAGTAAAGGCAATATACGCTTTATCACAAAACAATAAAACTAGAAATTAATAAAAAAAACTAGAAAAGAAAAACATGCCACTTGAAAACTGTTGAGTCAAAATGTACATAAAAAATAAACTGCAAGCCATCTAGAAAATAACAATGAAAATAACTTGCTTTAGAAATTATGTAATAAAGCTAAAGTAATGCTGAGAGGAAGATTCACAGCCTTAAATATTTCTATTGAAAACTGAATGCAGAAGCCCTCCCATCACCAGACAAACAGGATTAGGTAATTTTCTTAATGCCATCATAATACCCTGGAATTAATTCTAATCATTTTTGCACACTTTTACATTTGCAGTAACTATCTGTCCTTCCACTGGACTGGAAACTCCTCATTTAGAATAGGGATGGTATCCTAACTGACTCATCAGCACCTAGGTCATCTGAAATACTTAATCAGTATTTTTCAATAACTATATGAATTAATGGAAACTTTTGGAGAGGACTTAAATACTTGGTGACGAGCTTTGTAATATGTTTTTATCCAACTTCAAAAGTTTATGCATATATGATTTCCTATGAAGATTTTTAAAGAATTATTTTGCCTCTCCTGAATCTCTGGAGAACAAATGACCAAAATCAATCTTTTGAAAGTACACCAACAGATCAAAACAAGCAAACAAAAAAATCACAGCCACTATGTGAAAGAAAAAATAAGAAAACACACAATTATTCTTAATGTTCTCCATTGGCAAAATAGGGAATTTTACTTTTTAAAATTGGCAATGAGAAAGAGCCACTTTCTCCCCCAACTCCAAACTAATCAAAGAGGGTAAAAGAAGAAAATCATTAGGATTTCTTATCTTAGATGGGCTGTTACTGAAAATGTTCACAATTATGGTGTAATTCTTTGGCTTGACATTTCATAGTGTAGTCATGAGACTGGTACAGAAAATTCATAAAGTATTGTTGGAACATCCAATGTTCCAACAAAATATATTTGGAAATTATTAAAGATTCATTTTTAATTTTTTAAATAATTTAATATTCATTCCTTATAGATAACCATAATTATGAATCACCAAAGACATTCTTTTAACTTGTTATTTTTTGTCCCTCAAGAAATTATTTCTTTCCTCTCTAGTGAAGACAACTGAAGAGGAAATTAACACCAGTAACGATGTAACTACTTTCTGTCTATGTAGCTTTTCTTGAGTTTTTAAGAGAATATAGTACCTTCATATTTTGTCTTTAGTATCATATTGAACATTTACAACCATACTGAACAATCACTCCATTAATTAATAAGTTACTGACCACAGCTTTATTCTTTGGCTCATTGTCTTTGTTATGGAGAAAATTTGTCGAACTTATGTTGGAGTTTAACTTTAATTTTTTTCTAGCAAATCCTCATAAGCAAATTAAAAATAATTAGTTATTAGTCATCTTGTTAGCTATGTACACATTTTTATATACAGAAATTAGAACTTATAATATTAATAGATGGGAGTCTTCCTAGCAGTCTTCCACTGTTCCATTCTTATTTTTATGTATCATGTCAGAATTGACTTCGACATTTTTTGGTTTTTGAATGAAGCTTTAAACTTCAGCACAAACCCACCAAAATCTACAACATAAGAGAAGCCTTATTTTTTCCTTTATTAGATAAGTGAATGGATTTGTTTTTTTTTTTTTAATTTTTCTGTTTAATACGTGTCCTCATCTGCTTTCTAAGAACCTACTACAAAATATTTACTTTCATTTGCATAATGGTCTATAAATGATATAATTTAGAGTTTTCCTTGAGTTAGAATATCAAAGGTGTTGAACCAGTAAAGCCCATGATTTCTTTGCCAACACAATAAAGGTTTTTAAAAGATCTTTTCTTTAATTATATAAGCTTTCTTAAATCGAGTTTACTTAATTATAGTTGCATCAAACCAAGGCTAAAACATTTTAGTTTGTGTAACTGCCATTATAAGACACATTAGAAAAATGCAAAATCAAAAAGGTCACCTGTGTTCTTAACTCGGTCATGTCCATTTATCTTAAAAAGCCTAGATCTGCATCCATCTATCATCCATTGCATAAAGATTTTTCTTTAAAATAAATGTTCACTTTATTAATCACTTTTAAATGTTATCAACCTTTTATCTATTTTTCCCAGTATCCTTTATTTTCAAATTTTCTACAATTAATGAGTGTTATTTTTAATGAAAATGTTATAAGATAAATAAAATTAAGGTTACATGATTTATCCAATATGAATTAAAACATACTACAGATGGTTAAATATAACTGAACATCAAATTAAAATAATTTTAGAATTATAATTTTATGTGAATTAAATGAAAAATAAGATAATTAAACTGAAATATTTCAAGAGTTTGCTATGTTCTCAATCTTTTAAAAATGAGAAGTTTCTTCTTTAAAGGATGTGATAAAGCAACTCTTTTTTAAAGTGCCTGTAAGGTCTGTTTTCTACATCTTCAAGATATGCACTTTGTAAATATAATAAATTTTAGGAAAATCTCATATCGTTTGGTAACTAGGCTAAAAGCACCTGAAACTGTAAAAACAAACATTTTCAAGGTAAAAAAAAAGGGGGGGGGAATGAAATAGAGGTTTAGAAAATATTTTACACATACAATCTAATTTATGTTCAAATAAGAAAAAACACCTTGTAACACGGGCTCTGAAAATCAGACTCTTGGGATTATTTCTACTTTTTTATTAGGCTCGTAAGAAGAAAATATTTTTGTAACTTCTTTGCAGTGCTGCTTTTATACACATTATGAAAAGTGTAGGAAAAGTAAAATCAAATTCTTAAACTGAAGCTATGTTTACACAGACAAAACTGAAGAAATATGCAAGAGACTTTTTAAAACAATCAAACTAGAGGTAAATTTTAACTGAATCATTGTAGAAAATGTCTTCAAATTAGTTCCTTTCAGTTGTAGAAATATACTTTCATATCCACATTACAATACAATATTACCATCCAAAAAAATCTGTTAAACATGTAGGTAAAACTATATACTTGCACAAAATGTATATTTAGAGGTAAATAAGAATTCTTTCTGACTTTTAGTGGATTATAATACAAAGTATATATTATTATATTATGGAAATTTTCAATATATTAAAAATATACATAGCGCATAATGTTCAATTAATGCATGATGAAAAATATCTCATATGTAAATATTCTTCTAATCAGCAAAAGACAACCAAGCAGAAATCTAAGCCTTCAAAAACTGTAATAATCAGAAAGAAACATAAAACACCCTATAATACTGTATAAGTAGGGTATTAATAAATTGAATAAAGAGAAGATCAAATAAAATATTCAGGTGAATGATAAAAATTACTCTGCAAAATTTATATTTTTTAAAAAATGAGTGCTTTCAATTTAGACAAATGAAAGCCAAAAGCAATGTAGTAGAAATCTATAAAATCATAAAGGAGGTAGGTAGGGTGACTGTTGACTTTCCAAATTCTAAGGTACTCCAACACTGGTAAACTCTCCTCCTCCAAACTCTACCAAGACTGAAAGACAAAGTTTTGGGAAAAATAGTTAATCAAGTGCCATATTGAAGACTCCATTTCCAAAAAAATTTGGTACAGCTAAAATTTGATCAACAGAAATTTAGAGGCTAAATCGTCGTGGACCATTAAGGAGAGAAAGAGGTGTTTGAAACCAAATTTTACCTTCCTACTCATTTTGAGAGAGAGAGAGAGAGATTGATTCTATGCAACAAAGCATCTTTTGTAACAAAGTTATCTCTCCTTTTAATGGTATATTTTCCGCTTTTCTAAAACAGTCTTTATCAAAGATGAAACAAAAACAAATCAGTAGTCACTGTATAGCCTTATCCAGGACTAAGTAGGGTTCACATCTTAGAAAATATCGCTTAAAATGAACATTTCAAGCAGAAATATTTTAAGGCTAGGGATCATTTCCTTGGCGCAGAGAAAGACTTGAAGTTTGGTAATGAAAGATCTTACATACCCACAGTCCCATTTACCCATACAAAACATCTAGACTTAAGGAAAAATAATCTCTGCATAGCATTTGTTGCTATATTCGAAGTCTGTATTCTAAAATATCTTTTTTATTTTGGACCAAAAATATTTTATGTAAATCAACCATCTTTTATAGTGTCCTGAAAGGAAAATCTGATTCTGTTTACATAAATTTTCCTAGTCTGTTCTTCTCAGAAAGTATTCCTACACAGAATATACATTTTCCCTCATGAGATGTGATATGGATAGGCAAGGTATGCTTACTTCTTCATTTGTATTTATATTATCATTTAGGTTTTTCTAATCAGCCTCTGGCAGCAGGGTAGAGGCGAAATGTATTAAAGATATTTTTGTTTCCATGATTCTCTAACAAACGGAGCCTCTACTATTTAGAAATCACTTATTAATCTGAGCTCAGTTATGTCAGTTAATGTATTTCAAAACAAATAGAGACCACCTTGACCTGAAGAGTTATATCCAGATTTTTCCTGCTGTTTCCAGAAGTTAAATGACTAAAGATTACTACTGTTCTCATTCACGACTCTTCAATCATGGAAAGATTGGAAAGCATGGGAAAGATTAACTTTTTTTTAAAGATGCTGTTTGCTACTGAAAACTCTTGAAAAGATAGCAATTCACAACTTCTTCTTGAGACTTCTCTAACAATGAACAGACCTAGTGTTTTCCAATCTAACATCTTTATATTGTTGCTTTAACTATTAATGATCTCACTATTAGAATTGTAATTTTTTTTTCAAATAACTCCATCAAAATTGTGGAAAGAATATGAAATGTCACTTCTCAAAAGAAGGCATACAAGCAGTCAACAAACATGAAAAAATGCTCAGCATCATTAATCATCAGAGAGATGCAAATCAAAACCGCAGTGAGATATCATCTCACATCAGTCAGAATGGCTATTATTTTTTAACATCTGTCAAAAAAATAACAGATGTTAGCAAGGTTATGGAGAAAAAGGAACACTTACGCATTGTTGGTGGGAATAAAAATTAGTTCAGCTCCTATGAAAAGCAGTTCGTCGGAGAGTTCTCATAAAACTAAAAATAGAATTACCATTTGATCCAGCAATCCGATTACTGGATATATACCCAAAGGAAAATAAATTGTTCTCCCAAAAAGACACAGGTACTCCATGTTCATTACAGCACTATTCACAATAGCAAAGATATGGACCTAAGTGACCATCAACAATGGACTGGATAAAAGAAATGTAGTGCATATATGCCATGGAATGCTACACAGCCATAAAAATATGAAATCATGTCCTTTGCACAACATAGATACAGCTGGAGGCCATTATCCTAAGTGAACACAGGAACAGACAACTAAATATCAGATGTTCTCATTTATAAGTAGGAGCTAAACTTTGGGTACACATGGTCACAAAGATGGGAATAATAAACACTGGGGATTCCAAAAGTGGGGAAGAAGGCAGGGGTAAGGATTGAAAAACTACCTATCAGGTACTATGTTCACTACATGGATAATAGGATCATCAGAAGACCAAACCTCAGCATCACAAAATATACCCATGTCACAAACCTGCACATGTACCCCTTGAATAGAATAAAATAAAACAAAATAGTAAATGACTAGACAAACTATACACTCGGAGAAAATATTCACATAACATATATCTTACCAAGACTTTGTATCCAGCACATATCTGAAACATATGTAAAGAATTTCTGCAACTCAAGAAAAAAAGTCAAATAGTGAGTGGGTTTTTTTTTAATTTAATTAAAATTTAAAACATTCTCTCTTCCTTTTTCTGTTTGATTTCTCTTTTCTATATTTCTGTTTCTTTCTTCTCTGTTCTTTACTGATAGCCTTTGCAATGTGACATATTGGTAAGAAGTGATTAATGAAAGTCTCAAAAGGCCACAGGCTTCAACTGGTTACAGATAAGTTAATCATCATCCTGTTCCCCTCTCTTTCCTTCTGAAATACAGGCAAATAAACACACACAAACACTTTAACAGTTAGGGACCTAGTAGAAAACAGATGACAGATTTAGGGTATAAATAGTCTTCAAAGGGACAAATTACCAGTGCAGATTATAGGGAACCCAGGGACCAGCAACTGAAGAAAGTCATTAACCACCTTACTCCTGAAGGGGCAAAATGAGAATCTGTGCTATTTGAACTTGGTGATATCTGTTAGAGTAGGAATGGGGCTAATGGGAGTTGTGTCCATAAGTAAAGGAAAGTAGCCACAGCCAAACGGACCAAAGAGAGTGTCTTTAGGAAGAGAAGGGTGGGAGAAAATCAGTACTTCAACCTCACTCTTCTCCCACTCTCCCACCTCCTGCCACAGGAGACCACTGACTGAACCAAATGAAAACTGGAGGGAAAGAAGCTCAGGCATATTGTACTTGGAGCTGAATTCAGGCATCCCCGATGGGACAGAGAAGAGTGAAGAATCATCAGGGGAAGGTGGAAGGGCCAATTGGAGAAATACTATTGGTCACAAACACGCATGTAAACTTATATATACCCCTTCCTCATTTATATATACCCATTGCTACATTCAATTCATAAGTTGTCCAGATTGGTGGATTCACTGAAATGACTAGGTATTTTAGAAAGGGAAAGGAAAGAAAATTCCACTTATGGTTTCAATAGCATGCTCTCAACAAATTCCATTTCCAGGATCTTTGTTCATAATCCAGAGATGTGACATACATTCCTTCTTGCATGTAAAGATGATCTATCATCTTGCAAAACCTTTTCTTTGCTTAGCTGTTTTAAAATATGATTTTATATGGATGGTTTAATATCCCAAAGTCCAGGAAAATGTCAAAATTTTACCAGTTATTTTTTACATCATTGTTGCTGTGGCAATAACTACAGTTTATTGCATTTTCTCTTTCCCAGGCAACATATTTGTAAATTTGCATGTGTTATCTAACACAGCACTTAAAATAGCTCTATGAGGGAGATGGTAGGAATTTTAGGAAGTGTTTTTTTTTTTTTTGGAAAAAAAATTTAAGAAAGAATTGACATTCAGAGATTAAGCAATTCCTCCAAAGTTATCATGTGGTACTGGTGGAGCAGGGGATTTAAGCACTAACCTTTCCTATCCTGAACTCTGTTTCTTACCATATTGCACTGGCTCTCCTTGGACCTCAAGTTATCTTCTTGGTTTGTATGTTGATTTAAGAGGCCTAACAACCAAGCAACATCCAAAGCACTTTGAGGGCACATGTCATGTTTTTAATATCAGTACTTTTATTCAGAATACTCCTCACTCATACATTATTACATATACTTACAAATTCGCACAGAAATTCATTCTAAACCCTTCATTAACACATCAGCATCATAATATTTAACTTACTTTTGCTATAGTGGTCATTCACATAAGTCATACTTATTTGTGGCAACTCACACTATTAATGCTACTTATTTTGTTATATTATTGAAAGTCCTATTAGTAGTTATATTAATAATATCCACTTATATTAATGGCAAATGACAAGTGACGTACACCATGGAGATAGGGAAGAATATGGTAGCAGAGAGGCCAGGTGGAAACCTGCTACAAAGACCTGGATGTAGGGAGAGTGGCAATGGCAATGGAAGAGAAAGAGTGGGTATAAGCGGGACTGGTGGGTCTCAGTGCAAAATGGAAATCTGGGGCTGCTTGTTCAAAGAGCAGAAAAAAAAAAAAAGTGTCAGCAAAAGTACTAAAACATAAGACTTTTTCCTTTCTTCTTGTTTCTCTGTGTCTGTCATGATGGCTTTTATTCACTATGTGCCATTACTTCACATGCATTTAATCCTAACAGTAGCTCCACAGGTTAGGTGGAGCTATTATTATTACAAATGTATAGATAATGAAACTGGGGATTTTGCCTTTTACAAAAGAAAACTGACTGAAACTTTGATCTGATGAAGAAATCGATGTTAATTGCAACTACCAATTCCAATAACCATTTGGTAATTCTTGCCTCTTTCCAGGAAAATTCTCTTTTAAATATATTTCCTCTATATAGTACCACTTACTATTGCTATCTTTAAAATAATCACAGGCTATCTTTTTACTTTTTTTTTATTTATTTTTAACTTTTATTTTAGGTTCGGGGTACATGTGCAGGTTTCTTATATAGGCAAACTCGCGTCATGGGGGTTTGTTGTACAGATTGTTTCATCACTCAGCTATCAAGCCCAGTACCAAATAGTTATCTTTTTTGATCCTCTCTCTCTTCCCACACTCCTCCCTCAAGTAGACTCCAGTGTCTGTTGTTTCCTTCTTTGGGTTCATAAGTTCTTATCATTTATCTCACACTTAAAAGTGAGAACATGCATTATTTATTTTTCTGTTCCTGTGTTAGTTTGCTGAAGGTAATAGCCTCCCGCTCCATCCATGCTCCCACAAAAGATATAATCTTGTTCTTGTCTATGGCTGCATAGTATTACATGGTGTATATTTATTTATCCAATCTGTCACTGATGAGCATTTAGGCTGATTCCACGTCTTTGCTATTGTGAACAGTGCTGCAATGAACATTTTCATGCAAGTGTCTTTATGGTAGAATGATGTGTATTCCTCTGGGTATGTACTCACTAATGGGATTGCTGAGTCCAATGATAGTTCTGCTTTTAGCTCTTTGAGGAATCGCCATACTGCTTTCCACGATGTCTGAACTCATTTACATTCCCACCACAGTGCATAAGTGTTCCCTTTTCTCTGCAACCTTGCTATCATCACTTTTTTTTTTTTTTTTTTTTTACTTTTTAATAATTGCAAACCTGGCTGATATGAGATGACATCTCATTGTCATTTTGATTTGCTTCTCTCTGACGATGATAGTGATATTGAGCTTTTTGTCATATGCTTGTTGGTCGCATGTATGTTTTATTATTATTATTATTATTATTATTATTATTATTATTAAGACGGAGTTTGGCTCTGTTTCCAGGCTGCAGTGCAGTGTTGCAATCTCAGCTCACTGCAACTTTCGCCTCCCGGGTTCAAGTGATTCTCTTGCCTCAGCCTCCTGAGTGGCTGGGACTACAGGAGCGCACCACCACGCCCAGCTAATTTTTGTATTTTTAGCAGAGATGGGGTTTCACCATGTTGGCCAGGATTGTCTCCAACTCTTGACTTGTGATCCTTCCAGCTTGGCCTCCCAAAGTGCTGGGATTACAGGCGCGAGCCACTGCACCCGGCCATGTAATGTCTTCTTTTGAGAAGCCTCTCTTCATGTCCTTTTCCGACTTTTAATGAGGTTCCTTGTTTTCTCTAGTAAGTTCCTTATCAGATGCATAGTTTGCAAAAATTTTCTCTCCCTTTCTATAGGTTGTCTGTTTACTCTGTTGATAGTTCCCCTTGCTGCGCAGAAGCTTTTAAGTTTAATTAGATCCCACTTGTCAATTTTTGCATTTGTTGTGATTGCTGTTGGCGTCTTTGTCATGAAATCTTTGCCTGTTCCTAAGTCTAGGATGGTGTTGTCTAGGTCGTCTTCTGGGGTTTTTATAGTTTTGGGCTTTACATTTAAGTCTTTAATTCATCTTGAGATTATTTTTATATGTGGTATAAAGAAGGGGTCCAGCTTCAATCTTCTACATACAGCTAGCCTGTTATCCCAGCACCATTTATTGAACTTGTATCTAGACCTTCTATGCAGTATTTATAGATACGATCTTCCTAACCTGTTACTGACAATTAGAGGTCAGACAATGTGACGTACTGTGATCAGTAAAATATCAATAAATTTTATCCTATCACACCTATAAATGTAAAATTTTTCCAAGAATAACAAATGATAGAAGGATATCATTTTTTTATTTCCCTCCCTATTTATAGATAATTGTTATTCATAAAGGTAGTCTCACCTTTCTTGGTGATTCTCTTCCTAAATCCATTATGAAATGGTATATTCTGTCTTCTTTTTTTTTTTTTTTCTGTTTTTTTGAGACATAGTCTTGCTTTGTTACCCAGGCTGGAGTGCATGGTGCGATCACGGCTCACTGCATCTTAGACCTCGTAGGCTCGTGTGATCCACCCACCTCAGCCTCCTGAGTAGCTGAAACCACAGGCATGTGCCACCATATCTGGATAATTTTTTATTTTTTGTAGAGACAAGATCTCACTACATTGCCCAGGCCAGTCTCAAACTCTTGGGCTCAAGCAATCCTTCTGCTTCAGCCTCCCAAAAGTTCTGGGACTACAAACATGAGCCACTATCTCTGTCCAAAATGATATATTCTCTAGGAAATAAAACATGTTTAACTTTCATATGTTGATAATACTGAAATATGTAAATTTCTAAATATTTGCAAAGGAAGGTAATGATCAGTGAGTGAAAAATAGTATTATTTCTACAAAAAAGAACCTTTACTTTTCCTCAAGTATCAGTAGTTATTTATTACTAAGTGTTTCAGGTATGGATCATGTTTAGATAATTATCATTGGTATAGGCAAAGAAAGATCATATACCTATAAGCATACTACTAAGTTATTCCAAAACTTTGGCCCCAAAGTCAGTCTCTCCCCAAAGCAAATTCAATAGCTTAAAAAATGATTTGCATTCTTCACACTTTCCTTTTAAAAATAAAATTTTCTCAAGTCAAAATATATCCCTGAGGTAAGTTTTTGTCAGAGTATAGTCATAACATTTTTTTATTTGAAGAATTTGTTCTATTACTCAAATACCATGTTCACTCTTATACAGTATTCTGATAAATAATTTCTCAAACTACTCTTCTTGAAAAAAAACAGAACTATGTCATGTGTATGTCAGTTACATACTGAAATCATCAGATGAATAAATAAGTAACACACATGGAAGGTTTTCTTTTAATTAGTAGATAAAAAAATTGGTGAAAGCAAAAGAATTAAAAGCTGAAGAAATGTTTATGTATTGGACTGTCTTTAGAAATGACACCATTTCTACCCACCTTTCCCAATGCTCATCTCTATTTCTAGACGCTAGAAGCCTGGAAGCAGCATTTTTCAAAATTCTAATCATCAGTGTTCCAGGTTAGAATGTGCCAGCCAGAAGCGCTTGCATGAAGTTTGAGAACCAAAAGAAACAGAAACTGTATTGTTGTTTCTCTGTTAGAAAAGACAACCACAAACTTGTGGGCTTCAGCAAATGGGATATTTTGCATCGGTCTCTGGGTGGTTTTTCAAGAATCACCTAGCTCAATTGTGGAGGCAGCTCAGAACATAATCAATAGCTTCTTATGATTCCAGAGACTTTCTGGAAACTAAAACACTTGAGAGTAAGTGGTCACATTCTCTTTCATGCCTCTAACCCTGCCAATGGTTTTGAAAGCATCTAGTTACCTGTATTGAGTCCTTTTCTGTTTAATATATGTTGAGTGATCTTTTTGTGTTCCTGATCAAATTTTGGACCATACATGCTATAATTTTCTGAGATGGCACATGTCTTATTAGCAGATTTTATCAGCTGGAAGGTAGACTAATGAAAATGTGTCCTTTGCTTTATGACTTGGTTAGACCACAGAATCATACTGAGCTTGTCTTAGCAGTGTTATATCTTCTGCCTGCTGCCTCAATTGCAGGAACTACCCCAAAATGTATTGAAACTTAGTATATTCATGGTGCTCTGCCAAATAAACAGAAAACAAAATGCCATCACTATTGCCCTCCAAATGCACAAAACCTAGGAGAAGTGAGAGCAATATGCAGAAAAAAAAAGTACTGACTAAAAAATGACAAAATATCCATGTCAGTAAGAGGATGAGTGGCCTTCTCTCCTTTTCAGCTTTCCATCCCTCTCATCCCATCCCATCTTATTTATAAATAAACTAAGTGGCAATCTCTAAGGCAAATTGATAGTGAGGTGGCAGGGCATTTTTGTTTTGTTTTTCCAAGGGAAAGAGGAATAAGCCAACAGGATCAGAGAGTAGACTGGGGTAAAGGTCATAGGAGGGGATTCTGTGAGCAGAGACACATCTTCTCATCTTGCTTGGGGGAAGGCTAGATGTGGAAGCTGAAGTTATTATGCCTAAAGTCGAAAACGGTCCAAAGAGTGCAAAGTATTCGAAATGACATTAAACTGGGACTCTGGACACCTGGATTTTGATCTTATTTCTGCTAATTATGCCTGACTTTTTGCTTATCACTTCACCACTTCACCTCTCTGAGTCTTCAATTCATTATCAGTAAAATTATGGCTTGGGTTTGATTATCCTTAGATTTCACTCCAGCTCTGACACTCAGGCATCGAAACAACAAGCCATCCATAGTGTGTCAGGTAGAAGGAGATCTTTCTGCCCTTCCTTCCAATATTTTCCAAGTAATACCAGAATTTCCCCCAGGTGTCTGGCAGTGTTCAGTTCTTCTCTATGTGGAGATTTTTTAAAGCCCAAGTAGATATATCAATTTTCAGAATTCATACATTCAATATTTGAGGTGTCATGTCTGATGAAAAGGAGTAACAGAATAAATTATTTCTGTGCATCCAAGGCAAATCATCCTGATTCACTCATTTGACTCAGAGACAAACTCCCTCACTGCTACTCACTACCTTTTAAATGTACAGAAATCAACAAAGGCATCTGCCATGCTCTCTGGGAGCTCCACCATGGAGATAAGAATTAACTCTATCTCCTTATAAGAAATATGAGCACACCCTTATCTTTAAATATACAGCCATCTAAATTTGGAGACTCTTTCTCATGAATATTTAAGTAATCAGTAAATAGTAGTAATCATTCCCATTTTATAATTAAAGTAGATGGATTTTATTTTAATTTAGGACAAGTTTTTTCTTTTTTTCATCTCTGTGAGGCAATCACAACAATTCTTGATGAATGTGTGATTTATCTGGTAAGAAACGTCTACCAAAATAAAAGTCACTCTGCTTTGGAAAAAAAAAATATACTGGCTTAAATTAGGCAAAAAAATTTGACTGGTATAATTAAGATGTCTAATTTTTAAAATGTCTATACTTTAGATATATAAACCAAAATATGTAATATTAGCATACACACCTGCATGAATTCATTTCAGTATAAGAGAAAAATATCAAATTGCCTTGCATTCATGAAGGAATCTTAGTCCTGAATCCAAGTCACCTTTATTTTAACACATTTCCCACCCACTCCAATACCCGTTCTTGGACACTCTCCCTACAAACTAAACATTTAAATGAATAAACATACTTTTCACATACATTCATTCTTATCTGCAATAAGAAGGACAGGAAGATTTACATTAATTTATCTTCACCTTAAAAAGAAGTTGGGCAGATGACTTAGTAATGAATTTCTCTGTACATGGAATAATCTTGCTAATCTTGCTTGGGGGAAACGTAGATGTGGGAATTGAAATTCTTAACGGCTGAAGTCTAAAAAAGTCCAAAGAGTGCAAAGTATCAGAAATGACATTAAACTGAGACTCTGGAAACTGGGATTTTAATCTTTTTTTCTGCTACTTATATCTGACTTTTTGTTTATCACTTCACCGTTTCACCTCTGAGTCTTCAATTTTCAGAATTGATGCCTAACTCTGAAGGCAATGACCTCCACAGTAAACTGCACTTTATACCTAGAAGCAGGTGATTGGTAAAAGGACCATCATTCCCTTCTATTCCTTGATTCTGTCTCTGTTGGCCTGACATCCAGGGGATATTTCTCCCAGAAAAATCTTATTATAAAGAGCATTTTTAAATATCAAAATCCATCATTTACTTTGTTCGCTCTTCAACACTTTTCACAACTTCTCGTACCTGTTGAATAACAGACTATTCCACAAGGGGGTGCACTCCTTGAGGATAAAAACCATATCTAATGCATATTCGTCTCCTCAATACTAGTATGGCTCTTTTCACATAGTAGTGTTCCAGAATAAATAACTCTTATTCATCAACACAAAGATTGCCTAAAATTCGGCTCAAAATAAACCACTCCATCTGCCACCGCTTTTTCTATGCTTCCTTGAATTTTTCAGACAAACCGTTTAAAACAAAGCTTGTGTCAAGTTTTCCAGGCACAGAACATGAATTATTTTTGTTACTCATTTGCCTATAATTAAGTGATTGGATAGCATGGAATACTTGGGGAGGTAAGGAACATGTGGCAGAAAAGGTATACTAGGGTTAATACATGTTAAACAATAATAAAACCAGATTTCTCCCTCTGCTTTTATTGGTTATGCCAAGTAGTTTACATAAAATATGTTATGGAGTTTATTTTTTCTTCGATTATTTTACCCATTCTTTTGGGTATCATAAATGTATTTTGAATGAGAAGTAAAGTGGCATCATTAAAAAGTCATAGGTTTCAGAATCCAAAATGTTTCAAACAACTCAGTCTCAGTCACTTACATTCATCCATTAAATATATCCTTTCTGACCATCTGCTAGGAGCTTGGCCCTAAGATAGGGCTAACAATGATCATTAGGACATGATCTATACCAACAACAAAAAACTGAAAATTGATTTAAAGGACACAATTCCTGGTCTCAAAGAGTGTGAAATCTAGGGGTGGTAGAAGAGACATGAAATTGTTAAATGTAATGCATAAGTGCTATAATAAGGGAAAGCACAGGAAATCGTGGAAACCCACAGGAATTGAGCTTAAATTTGTGGGGATCTAATGACGCAATGTGAGCACGCCTTGTAAACTGAAGCCCTATACAAAGATGAGTCTGTATGGTTCTATCCTTAGTTGACTAGCATAGAACATGGTAAAATAGGAGTGGCCAGAAGAATTGGGAGACAGAGCAGATATCTGTGTTTGAAGAAGAGATTATTTGTATCCAAATAATTCTGAAGAGTACTTGAAAGGCCCTTCCACTTCTTTGGGTTGCAAATCTGCCAATGCTTACCTGCTAAGGAAATCTCCCTCATCTTTATTTCACAAGCTAAGAGTACTAAACAAGTTTAAATATTAATAATAAATATTAATTATTGAATAACTGATTTGATTTACCTGTTTTGACAGCCCCAGTGGAATATTTTAAGTCTATAATCGACACTAATGGTTCCACTCATTTTCTGAAAAAAATTAATATTTGATGGAAGAAAAATTATAAAACACATGTCAAATAAAATATTTTTCCTAAGAAAATGTGTGTGTTGCAATCAGCATTCAGGTCATGAAAACGGAAGCCACTGTAGGTAGTTCATGCAGAATTAAATTTAATAAAGTAAGTTAGAGGTTTACAAAATCCATTACAGGTTTGGGACAGCAAAAGTCAGAAAAAGCCTCCACTGATTTTCCGGAAATGAGGAGGTACAGGCTCACAGACCACCACCACCAGTGAGCTCAGCTGCCTGCAGCCTCCAAGTTTGAGATGCACCAGAGGATGCTGGGAAGCTGCTGGCAGAACGTCACATATCCCATCTGCTGAGACCCATGAACCTGCCTGCAGGAGAATTCATGGCTTCTGGTGCTCTTCTGCCTTCCAAATCTTGCTCAAGAGCTTCCCCTAGGTGGAATCTAATCCAGAACCCTACTGGCACAGATTTGGGAAAATGTTATTACCAAGAATTCACAAGAAAATACAGGAGAGGGAAAATGGTGTTGAATTTCCATCAGGCCATCTGGCACACATCTCTTTAAATTCAACACTCTTACTTATTGAGAATAATTTTATTTCATATTTTTAAGGATTTATAAAATTAGCCCTTGCCTGTTTTGCCACCTGTGCCACCTTACACAGCTTATCTACATGAGTGGTTCCTACTATTCCCTAATTCTAAACTTATAGGAAAAAAAGAATAGACAGTTTAAAAGTACGTTTCCAATGAATGCACCCGAATGAAAGCAATATTTAATCTGTGTTAACAACCTGAGCTAGACAAATTAATAAATGCTTAGTAAATTTTCCCTCTCCCATACTTTTACGCAGAAATTCCTAATAAAACTTTCGATAATATTTAAGATTATTCAAGTAAATAAGTTGTTAACATGTTTAGAGCAGTCATCAAATTGTAAAATGTAATAGTATACTGCAGTACGTATTCATTTTTAACATCCTACAGTAACCATAAAGAGTAAAAATACAATCAGAACATACACATGTACAAGCGTTGGCTGCTAGAGCCACATTATCTAGATTCAGGTAAGGCCGTAACTACTAGTTGTGTGAGTTTGTCAAGTTACTTGGTCTTTCCACACCCGTTTTCTCATCTGAAAATATTAAGAAGATAAAATCAGTTAATATACTTAGAGTTTTTAGAACAGTGCCTGGCTCACAGAAAGCACTTGAATGTTTCCATTGTCATTCACAGAAATAAATTTGCCATATCTTTGTTTTCATTTAACAAATATTTAGTAAGCATCTTCTATATGCCAGACACCGTCCCAGACTCTGGTAATTTTAAAACAGTAAGTAGGGCAGAGACTGTCTTCCCGGCACTTCTGCTCTAGTAGAAAAAATGAAAAACAAATAAAGAATAATATGATACCCAGGGTGATAAGCACTAAGAGGGAAAAAAAATGAAAGGGGTTAGAAAGTGATGTGGCTGTACTTCAAATGGAATTGTCAAAAAAGGCCTTTCGGAGAAGGTGACATTTGACAAGAGATTTAAATGAAGTGAGAAATTAAGCTATGCCCAATGCCTAGGAGCAGAATGTCCCAGAGCGCTGAAGAAATAGCAATGTAAAGGCACTGAAGCAAGAGTGTGCTTAGTTGCTCAAGGAGCAACATACTGGCCATTATGGATAGAGTAGAGTTAGCTCGAGGGAAGACACAGCAGATGAGGTGAGAAGTCCAGTCTGACATAAGGTGATCTGTGGAACTGGCTGCAAATTTGTGCCCTACATACCTCCTTCACCTCACCCTGGTCCCCGCCCTGCAGCCAAGGAGGCCAGGTCATGTTGAACCTTCTAAACCATTGTAAGACTTGTGAGTTTATACGAAGTTCTCAGGGGTTTGAGCAGGGAAGTGTTATGATGTATCTTACATTTCAAAGAATTAAATGTGGGCCAGGTGCCGTGGCTCATGCCTGTAATCCTAACACTTTAGGAGGACAAGGCAGGTGGATCACTTGAGTCCGGGAGTTGGACACCAGTCTGAGCAACATGGTGAAACCTGTCTCAACAAAAAAAACCCAAAAATTATCTGGGCATGCTGGTGTAGCACCTGTATTCCCAGCTACTTGAGAGGTAAAGGTGGGAGGATAACCTAAACTCAGGAGGTAGAGGCCGCAGTAAACTGAGATCATGTCACTGCATGCCAGCCTGGGCAACAGAGCAAGACCCTGTCTCAAAAAAATAAATAAATATGATTAATGTGGTAGGCTGAATATGGCTTCTGAAGATGTCCACACATTAACTCCTACAACCTATGAATATGTTATCTTACATGGTATAAAGGAATTAAAGCTGCTAATCAGATGACTTCAAGATAGGGAGATTATCCTGGATTATCCAGGGATGTCCAGTGTTATTACAGGATCTCTGAAACTGCAAGGAGGCAGAAAAGGAGGTCAAAGTAATTTGACATGAGAAGGATTTCATTCACCATTGGTAGCCTTGAAGATGGAGAAAGGGGGCCAGGACCCAAGGAATGCAGGTGAGCTCTAGAAGCTGGAAAATGCAGAGAAATTGAACAAAGTCTTTTTACCATCTTGGTGAGACCCACCTTAGACTTCTAAAACATTGAACTATAAGATAATAAGCTTGTATTGTCTCAAGCTACTAAGTTTGTGTTGATTTGTTACAGCAGGACTAGAAAATGGATACGATTAATCTGGCTGCTTTGTAGAGAATAGGAGAAGGTGATGGTTCAGGCCAATGTTTTGGGAAGAATGGAGTCAGGAAGACCAGACTGAAACTATTGTAGTAGTCCAACTAGGTAAGACATATGGTGGCTTGACCTGTGGCGTATTAATGGAGATGGTGGCAAGTATATTAAACAAATGTTGTACTAAATGGTAACTAAAATATGAGAAAAAAGTAGAAAGAAAACTGTGAGGTCAATGGAAAGTCATTTGTTTGTTTCACTTCTTTGTTCAAGAGGAAGATATTTGTATGCCAATAAAAATCATCCAATAGGGAGGGAAAATTGATATGCTGGAAATATCCAAAGCCCTTAAGAGGCTTACCATTTACTGCTTGCTCCAGCTCTTGGTTATCCCTCAACTTCCACTGTCCTTTATTTACTGCATTCAAGACACCCTGGTCTCTTCCAGATCTTCAGGCATACCAAGCATACTAATGAACTGCATTCACTATTTCTCCTGCATGATGAAATCCACAGAGTTCCCTCCCTCACTTCACGCAAACCCTCGTTCAAATATTAGCTTCAGATAGGTCTTCGGACTTTCCCATCTCAGTTAGCAGCCTCCTGTTTCCAACCTCACACTCTATTTCCAAGTTCTAGTCTTTTTGCTCCATAGCAGATACTACCCTCTGGTAATATATCATATTTTTAAAAATGGCTTGCCTGACTTTCTACCAAACTCCAATCTTAAGTCCTTAAATGTTGACATTGGATCTGTTTCATTTCCTGTGACACTCAGTGTTCATTATCTCCCTATCACTTAGAAAGTACACAGTATCAGCTGAACGAATTAATTGATGAAAGAAAGAAGAACTAACTGACTATACTGATGCACAATATGGTAACTGATCTGCCTAGAATTACTAAGAAATGTTTACTATAATTAAGGGGTATAGTCAACAAAATTTGTTGAGGCATTCAATTTATTTAGTTGATAGAAGATTTTAAAAATTCAGGTAAGATATAATCTCAGACTTTCAGGATGAGGTTAGAAAATGTCTCCCTGCAAAACTAAAGTCAATAATGAACTATATACCTTGAATGATATTAGAAATATAAAAAGTAACACCCCTCCCCAGGGAGGCATATTTGGGCTAGGAAACGAATAGCATATTGGAAAGAGCAGTATTTGTATTTGGAAGATCTAGATTTAAACTTGAACTCTGCCATTTTCTACCTGTGCTCTCTGCTTTTCTTTCTTCTCTCTTTTCTTTTCCTTGTTTTTCTTTCCTTTCTTCGTTTGACTCATATTTGTAAAATGCTACTTTGAGCCAAGAATTTGGCTAGTGGCAAAAGGGAAAGTGCATATGGTGGGGAAGAGAGGGAACACTAAGTAGAGAGACTTGAAGGGAAATCGCATTTCAGGCTGAGATAGAATAAACTGTGTCATGATGGCAAGAAAGAACAAAGCCTATAAGAAGAATTATAACCACCAAATCTCTGTATCTAGCTGAACTACTAAGATTTCAAGCATAAATGTCCAAATCCAAAAGAAGGAGAGTATAAAGAGTTAGACAATACCAACAGTTAAGATTTTAAAAGATCAAGGGAATTCTACAAGGGAAACAAGTATTTCTTAGAGAAGTATGACACCTAGGAGTTTGTAGTGTCAAGCAAGAAAGGAAATGAGAATCTCAGAAAAGAAACATAAAGAGAACCAAATATATCTACTAAGATTTGAGTTGAAAAAAATATAAGAACAAAGTGAGTAACGTGAAAGAATAAGAAACCCAAGCCCTCATTCCTTCGTACAGACACTAAATTAACAACAATGTATGCTCCAAAAATCCTCTATGAGAACTGCAGAAACGAGTTAGGAAGTCACAGTACCCCAGACAAGCCCAAAGCCAAGAATAGCTGCATTAACGTGGATAAGAAGAGTCATTTTATTTCAGCCATGCCAGCCCCTTCCCCAAGGTAGCACAGGGCAATGGGAATAAAATCCCAATTTGAAACTTCTCCTTGAGAGAGGAAGGAAGAGCAGAAATTAATTTTCAAGGGGGTGCTTGAGGTGCGGGGTTTCTGTCTTGCCTGACTCAGCAATTACAAGGAATTGTTATAACTTGGGATGCCTGGGGCTGCTGAAAACAATACAGAAATCAGCAGCTTATGGCACTACCAGAGAAATTGTAATGCCACAGATAGAAGATGGAACAGCTCACTGAGATCAGGAGAAATTACCCAGCTAGTAGCTTCTCCCTTGGGAACAAAAGAGAAGCGTGGAACAAGTATTCAATGTTCCAGCTTTCTGAAGGGCTGTTCAACAAACTGGTTTCTGTCTTGACTGATTCAGATTACTTACAGAACTGGCATATTTTAGATGCCTAGAACCTCAGAAAACAAAAGAGAGCTCATCAGCTTGTTACAGTACCATAGACAGAAAACAGAGGAAGCAAGAGACTCAAGTTCTGGAAAAAGAACTGAGAAAACTTCTCTAATAGGGAAATTACCTATTTCCCAAGTCCAGAGAGGAAGCATCTTCATGAAAGTATTGAGAGGCCCCCAGAATCTCTAGCCATGCTGAATGGCTAAGGTCTTCCTCTGTATAAAGCCAGTTCATAAAGACTGGCGGACATGGCTATTTTTTAAATGTAAATATCACAATGAAAAATTAACAAGGCTCAGAAAGAAACAGGAAACCATTGCCCAATCAGGGAACAAAATAAATCTCAAGAAACCAGCACCAGAGAAACAAAGATCTACGAACCACCAAAAAATTTAAAATAATTGTCTCAAAGATCATTGCACTATAAGAAAATACAGATAAGCAACTAAACAAAAATCACTAGAGCAATGCATAAATAACAAAGAGCATCAACAAAGAGATAGAAACTACAAAGAAAAGAAGAAAAGAACCAAACAAAATTCTGGATATGAATAAAACAACAATTGATTTAAAAAATTCACTAGAGGGGATTAATAGAAGACTTGATCAAGCAGAAGAAAGAATCAAGAAAACTGAAGACAGTGTATTTTAAATTACCAAGTCAGAAGAACATGAAAAAAGGAAAGAAAAAAGTGAACAAAGTCTAAGAAACTTATGAGACACTCTCAAGCAGACTGGTATACACATTATGAGGGTTCTGGAAGAAGAATAAAGAACAGAAAGCATATTTGAAAAAGTAATAGCCAAAAGGTCCCCAAATCTGAAGAAGGAAATGGATACTCAAATTCAAGATGCTTAAAAAATTCCACCTAAGATGAACTGAAAGGGACCCACACCAGGGCACATTATAATCAAACTGTCACAAGTCAAAGAAAAAGAATATTGAGAGCAGAAATAATAAAAAGAGGTTTATTCTGTACCAAAGGATGCCCATAATCTTATGAGACTTCTCAGCAGAAACATTATGTGCCAGAAGGCAGTGAGGTTATATACTCAAGTGCTAAAAAAAAAAAAAAAAAAAAAAAAAAAAAAAGGCCTATCAAGAGCAAAATATTTGGCAAAACTATCTTCTAAAAATGAAAAAGAAATAAAGACATTCCTAGATAAATAAAAGCTGAGGAAGTTCATCACCACTAGACCTGCCTTAAAGGAATTACTAAAGGGAATCCTTCAAGTTGAAGTGAAAGTATGCTAGACAGCAACACAAAAACATTTAAAAATATAATACACTTTGGGCTGGGCACGGTGGCTCATGCCTGTAATCCAAGCACTTTGGGAGGCCGAGGCGGGCAGATTATGAGGTCAGGAGATCGAAACCATCCTGGCTAACACGGTGAAACCCCATCTCTACTAGAAATACAAAAAATTAGCCAGGCGTGATGGTAGGCGCCTGCAGTCCCATCTCCTCGGGAGACTGAGGCAGGAGAATGGCATGAACCTGGGAGGCAGAGCTTGCAGTGAGCTGAGATTGTGCCACTGCATTCCAGCCTGGGTGACAGAGCAAGACTCCATTTCAAAACAAGATAAATATAAAAATACAAAAATGTACTTTGGTAAAGGTAAACATAAAAAAAAATACAGAAACTTGTAATACTGTAATATAGATGCATAAATCATTTTCAATTCTAGTATAGAATTTAAAAGACAAAGCATGAAAATGAGTATAACAATAAAGTTTTTAATGGATATGTAATAGTTTAAAATGTAATTGTGACAGCAATAACATAAAATGGGAAGGGAAGATGTAAAGGAGTAGAGTTTTATATATGGTTGAAATTCACTTATCAGTTTAAACTATAGTGTTATAACTAAGTTTTTTAATGTAATCTTTGTGTTAACCACAAAAAAAAAAAACCTATACAAGATGCACCAAAGAAAGTGAGAAAGCAATCAATGCAATTTACTACAATCAGTAAAACACAAAGAAAGACAGTAAGAAAGGAAAATGGGTGAAATAACACCAAGAAATAAATAAAATATAAAATGACATCAGTAAGTCTTTCCTAAAGTAATTACTTTAAGTGGTAATAGATTAAACTCCCCAATCAAAACAGTGGCTAAATGTATTTAAAAAAAAACAAGATCCAACTATATGTTGTCTACAAGAGACTTACTGCAGCTATAAGGACATGCATAGGCCGAAAGTAAAAGAATGAATATATATATTCCATGCAAATGGTAAACAAAAGAGAGCAAGAACAGCCATATTTGTATTAGTCAAAATAGACTTTCTGTCCAAAACTGTCATAAAAAAGGACATTATATAATGACAAAAGAATCAATTCACTAAGAAGATACAATAATTATAAATATATATCCATGTGATAACAGAGCACACTAAGATATAAAGTATCATTGACAGAAGTGAAGGAAGGAATAGGCAATAACACAATAATAGTAAGAGGTTTCAAAACCTCACTTTCAACAATAGGTAGATAAACCACACAGGAGATCAATAAGGAAGCATAGGATTTGAACAATATTATACACCAAATGTACCTAACAAAAATATACAGAACACTCCACCCAACAACAGCAGAATACACATTCTTCTCAAGCACACAGGGAAAATTCTTCAGAATAGCTCATGTGTTGGGCCACAAAACAAGTCTTAACAAATTTTAAAAGTCATATGAAGTGTCTTGTCTAAGTATGATGGAATAAAATTATAAATCAACAGCAAAAGGAAAACTGGAAAATTCAAAAATATGTGAAAGTCAGCACACTTTTAAACAACCAATGAATCAAAAAAGAAGTCACAAGAAAAATTAGAAAATAATTTCAAACAAATGAAAATGAAAACACAACATACTAAAACTTGTAGGATGCAGCAAAAGCAATACAAAAAGACAATTTATAGCAGTATTATACCTATACTAAAAAAGAAAAATGATATCAAATAAACAACCTAATTTACACCTCAAGAAACTAGAAAAAAATAGAACAAGCTAAATCAAAGGTTAAAGGAAGGAAGGAAATAGCAATGATCAAAGCAGAAATAAATAAAATAGAGAATAGAAAAGTCAGTGAAACTGAGTGTTGGTATTTTAAAAGATCAACAAATTAACAAACCACCTACTAGATTAACCAAGAAAAAGAGAGAAAAGATTCAAATAACAAAAATCCGAAATGAAAGAAGAGAGATTAGACTGATGCCACAGCAATAAAAAAGGATCACAAGGTACTACTATAAACAGTTGTACACCAACAAATAGGGTAAGTTAGAAGACATGAATAAAGTTTTATAAACAGGTTGGGCACAGTGGCTCACACCTGTAATCTCAGCACTTTGAGAGGCCACGACAGGAAGCTGGGAGTTAGAGACCAGCCTGTGTAACATAGTGAGGCTGTGTCTCTACCAAAAATAAAATAAAATAAAAATAAAAATAACAATTAATTAAATTAAATTAAATTAGCCAAGCACGGTGGCCCATGCCTACAGTCCCAGCTACTTTGGAAACTGAAATGGGAGGATAGGTTGAACCCAGGAGGTTGAGGCTGCAGTGAGTAATGAGCATGCCACAGCACTCTAGCCTGTGTGACAGAGTGAGACCCTATTTCAAAAAAAAAAAAAAAAAAAAATTTAAATAAAGAAAGAAATCACTCTTGGGTTTGTCTATAAAGACTACCATTGTTATTGACTTTTTAACATTTAAAAAAATTTTATAGAGACAGAGTCTTACTATGTTGCCTGGGCTCAAGGGAGCCTGCCTCAGCCTCACAAAGTGCTGGGATTATAGGCATAAGCCTCTGCACCTGGCCAAATATTTTAAATTCATTTTTTAAAATTTTATTTCAATAGTTTTTGGGGAACAGGTGGCTTTTGGTTACATAGATAAGTTCTTTAGTGGTGATTTCTGAGATTTTGGTGCACTTGTCATATGATCAGTGTACAATCTACCCAATATGTAGTCTTTTATCCTTCACCCCCTCCCATCCTTCCCTGCAAGTCCCCAAAGTCCATTATATCACACTTATGCCTTTGCATCCTCACAGCTTAGCTCCCACTTATAAGTGAGAATGTATGATACTTGGTTTTCCATTCCTGAGTTACTTCACTCAAAAAAATAATCTCCAACTCCATCCAAGTTGCTGCAAATGCCATTATTTTGTTCCATTTTGTTGCTGAGTAGTATTCCATGATGTGTATATAGCATATTTTCTTTATCTACTCATTGGTTGATGGGCATTTAGGTGGGTTCCATATTTTTGCAGTTGACAGTTGTGCTGCTATAAACATGCGTGCACATGTGTATTTTTCATACAATGAATTCTTTTTTTTTGTTTTGTTTTGTTTTTTTTGATATGGATTCTTACTCTGTCACCCAGGCTGGAGAGCAGTGGAGCAATCTTGGCTCACGGCAACCTCTACCACCTAGGTTCAAATGATTCTCCTGCCTCAGCCTTCCAAGTAGTGGGGATTACAGGTGCCTGCCATCACGCCCAGCTAATTTTGGTATTTTTTTCAGTAGAGACAGGGTTTCACAATGTTGGCCAGGCTGGTCTTGAACTCCTGACCTCATGATCTACGCACCTCAGCCTCCCAAAGTGCTGGGATTACAGGCGTGAGCCACCGTGCCTGGCCCATAATATGAATTAGTTCCTTTGGGTAGATACCCAGTAGTGGGATTGCTAGCTCAAATAGTAGTTCTACTTTTAGTTATTTAAGGAACTTCCATACTGTTTTCCATAGTGGTTACACTGGTTTACATTCCCACCAGCAGTGTAAAAGTGTTCCCTTTTCACCACATTCACACCAACATCTGTTGTTTTTTGACTTTTTAATAATGGCCATTCTTGCATGAGTAAGGTGGTACCACATTGTGGTTTTAATTTGCATTTCCCTGATAATTAGTTATGCTAAGCATTTTTTCATATGTTTGTTGCCTGTTTGTCTATCTTCTTTTTAGAATTGTTTATTCATGTCCTTTGCCCACTTTTTGATGGGATTGTTTTTTTCTTGCTGATTTGTGTTCCCTGTAGATTCTGGATATTAGTCCTTTGTCTAATGTATAGTTTGCACATATTTTCTCCTTCTCTGTGGGTTGCCTATTTATTCTGCTGATTATTTCTTTTGCTGAGCAGAAGCATTTTAGTTTAATTAGGTCCCATTTATTTAGTTTTGGTTTGGTTGCATTTCTTTTGGGTTCTTGGTCATGAAATCTTTACCTAAGCCTATGTCTAGAAGAGTTTTTATGACGTTATCTTCTAGGTTTCAGGTCTTAGATTTAAATCTTTGATCCATCTTGAGTTGATTCTTACATAAGGTGAGAGATGGGGCTCCAGTTTCATTCTTCTACATGTAGCTTGGCAATTATCCCAGCAACATTTGTTGAATAGAGTGTCCTTTATCCATTTTATGTTTTTGTTTGCTTCATCAAAGATCACTTGGCTGTAAGTATTTGGCTTTATTTCTGGGTTCTCTATTCAATTCCATTGGTCTACATGCCTATTTTTATACCAGTGCCATGCTATTTTGATAACTATAGCCTTGTAGTTTATAGTTCAAAGCCAGGTAATGTGATGCTTCCAGATTTGTTCTTTTTGCTTAGTCTTGCTTTGGCTATGCAGGCTCTTTTTTGGTTCCATATGAATTTCAGGATTTTTTTTTTTTTTTTTTTTTAGTTCTGTGAAGAATGATGATAGTATTTTGATTGGAATTGCACTGAATCTGTAGATTGCTTTTGGCAGTATGGTCATTTACACAATATTGATTCTACCCATCCAGAGCATGGTAGCTGTTTCTCTTTGTTTGTGTCATCTATAATCAGCAATGTTTTGTAGTTTTTCTTACAGAGATCTTTTTCCTCTTTCCAGAGCAATCAGGCAAGAGAAAGAAATAAAGGGCATCCAAATTGGAAAAGAGGAAGTCAAACTGTTGCTGTTTGCTAATGATATGATCATATACCTAGAAAACCATAAAGATCCTAAAAAGCACCTAGATCTGATAAATAAATTCAATAAAGTTTCAGGATACAAAATCAATGTACACAAATCAGTAGCATGATAATAATAAAGTACTTACGAATATAATTCATTACTTTTATCTGTTATATTTTGTTTCTGCTTCATTGAGATTTGTCTTATTTGTCTATCTTCTGATGCTGAATTCTCCATATGCTTCCATTCCCTGTTGTTCCATTCAAAATTATAATTATTTTCTACTAGGAATGTTACTAAGAATATAGCTTTGAGTGTATATTATTGGAGTTAACTTTTTTTGGAGTTGTATTCAATAGCTGTTACATAGCTCTTCCATTTAAGATTACTTTAGGAGTATACCTTTTACAAATTTCAAAATGGTTTGGCATTTTTTGTTTAAATTTCTTAAAATTAATTTCTAATTATATTAAATTATAATCAGTGACAGTGATATATGTTTTCCTTTTGGCATTTATTAATGCTTGTTCGATTTTAAATGTAAAGATACTTTAAGAATCTTTTGAGATATTTTTTCTTAAGATTTAAATCCTTTTTTCTTTAAGATTAAATCTTTTTTAAGATTCTTTAAAAAAATCTTTTAACTCTGTCCTACTTGACAAGAAACTAACATTGCAGTAAAAAAAATGAAGCAGAATCATATCAGATTTCTAACGTGAGGGAGTGAGGAAGAAACGCAAACAAGCGATTACAGATTCCTTGGTATGAATTAATTATCTATTAAATGCAAGAGGGGGCGGGCGCAGTGGTTCAAGCCTGTAATCCTAGCACTTTGCGAGGCGAGACGGACGGATCAACGAGGTCAGGCAAATCGAGTCCATCCTGGCTAACACGGTGAAACCCACGTCCTCTACTAAAAATACAAAAAACTAGTCCAGGCGAGGGTGGCGGGTGCCCTTGTAGTGCCCAGCTACCTTGGGAGGCTGAGCCAGGAGAAATGGGCATAAAACCGGGAAGGCGGAGCTTGCATGAGCTGATGACCCGGCCACTGCACTCCAGCCTGGGCGACACAGCGAGAACCCTCTGCTCCTCAATTAAAAAAAAAAAAAAAAAAAAATGCAGACAATACCCCACATGTAAGGATGATGTAGTGCTTAAATAAGGTATAAAGATGGTTCCATGAATTGAATGGTTGCTTCCCACAAAAGTCATGTTTAACTGGAACTTAGGGATGTTCCAGTTACTTGGAAATTGGGTCTTTGCAAATGTAATTAAGTTATAAAGATCTCAAGACATTGTCCTAAATTAGAATATACCTTCAGTCCAGTGACAAGTGTCCTTAGAATAGATGAAACATGGGTAAGAAGGTAATTTGAAGATAGAGACAGAGATTGGAGTGATGTGTCTATTACTCAAGAAACACAAAGGATTCCTGGCACCCACCAGAAGCTAGGAGAGGTGTAAAATGGTTTTGCCCTCAGAGCCTTAAGAAAGAACCAACCCTGACCTCACTTTCATTTCAGGCTTTTGGCCTCCAGACTGGGAGAAAAAAAAAAATTGTGGTTTTAAGCCACCAAGTTTGTGGTCATTTGTTAATGGCAGCACTAGAAAACTGAACTACATAGACAATAGTTAGATAACATTGTAGAGATACGGAGACCTGGCACACAGATCTCTAATATTTGGAAATGCTGTTAAGTGTTCTATCCCATCTATTGAGATGGAAATCATTTAAGAAATGGCATTTTTCTGATTCTGTGCTCACTGAGCAACTTATTTTAAGCTTCAGTTCATTCATACTCTCTACCATTGGTCAGAGCAAAGGCCTTCCTTTTTGTGTGGATTTATTACCTTTGGTCTCTATTCCCATTTCCCTCACCTCCTATAGGCATCTGTTCTAATATGTTTGATGTTTATCTTTTTATTTACATGTGTCCTTTTAAAAATTCAGCCTTTTCTCTCCTACTACTCTCTTTCAAAATTATCTTTCCTATTTATTGCTCTCTATTCTTTCATGTCAATTTTAGAATAAGTTGATCATGCTCCTTATAAAAGATAAGTTTTGATTGGAATTGCATAGAATTTATAATTAATAAGATAATGTACATAAAATCTTTATCATATTAAGCCATCCCATTGAGGCTTATTCTTTCTTTTATCCAAATTTATTTATTATTTATTTATTATTCTTTCATTTTATTCAAATTTTAAAATAGACTTCAATATAGCTTTCAATTTTCTTTATAGATATTTTATATATTTTAATATGTTTATTCCTATAAACTCTATGAATTTTGTTATTGTAAATACTTTATTTCTGGTTGTATTTTCTAGATGGTTATAGTATGTAGAAATGTTATTGATCGTTAAACGATGATGTTGTGTCTGGCAATTTTGCATATGTATTATGAATTTTTCTCTTGATTCTGTTGGATATTTTTTCCTACATAGGTGTACTGGGTTGAATAGTGTCCCCCTAAAATTTATAATCACCCTGTCCTTAAGACAGTCATTGTTTTTTGAAATGGGGTCTTTGCCAATGTAATTAGTGAAAATGAGGTCATAGTGGATTAAGACGGGCCTTAAATCCAGTGACTGGTGTTCTTATAAGAAGGCCATGTAAAGACACACGGATGAAGAATTCAGCCGCGTGGTAATGAAGACAGTGACTGGAGTGTTGTGTCAACAAGCCAAGAATGTCAAGAATTCCCAGAAACCACCAATACTAGGAAAGAGGCACAGAATAGATTCCCCCTCAGAACCTCCTGAAGGAACCCTGCTGACACCTTGACATTGGACTTCCAGTCTCATGAAATATGACAGAATTAATTTCTATTGTTTCAAGTCACTCAATTTGTGGAATTTGTTATGTCATTCCTAGGAAACTGACATACAGGTTAAGAATCCCTAATCCTGGCCGGGCGCGGTGGCTCAAGCCTGTAATCCCAGCACTTTGGGAGGCCGAGATGGGCGGATCACGAGGTCAGGAGATCGAGACCATCCTGACTAACACAGTGAAACCCCGTCTCTACTAAAAAATACAAAAAACTAGCCGGGCGAGGTGGGGGGCACCTGTAGTCCCAGCTACTCGGGAGGCTGAGGCAGGAGAATGGCGTAAACCCGGGAGGCGGAGCTTGCAGTGAGCTGAGATCCGGCCACTGCACTCCAGCCTGGGCAACAGAGCGAGACTCCGTCTCAAAAAAAAAAAAAAAAAAAAAAAAAATCCCTAATCCAAAAATCCAAAATCTGAAATGCTCCCAAATCCAAAACCTTTTGAGCACAAATACGACATAACAAATGGAAAATTCCACACCTGACCTCATGTGAGAGGTCAGAGTCAAAACTTTTTGTGCACAAAGTTATTTAAAATATTATATAAAATCAACTTCAGGCTATGTGTATGAAGTGTACATGAAATAAATTTCTTGTCTTGATTTGGGGTCCCATCCCCAAGATACCTTATTAGGTATATGCAAATATTCCAAAATAAAGTAAAATCTGAAACACTTCTAGTCTCAACCATTTTGGATGAGAGGTACTCAGCCTGTAGTAGATATTCACAATATCTGCAAATAACAGATACTTCTCTCTCCTACTAATTCTTATACCTCTTTTATTCTTTGCTTTACTTACGGTATTTGCCAAAACAGCCAGTATTGTGTAAAACATGGACACTGACAGTGGAAACTCTTGTCTTATTTCTGATCTTGAAGAAAATATGTCATTTTTACATTAAGTATACCTGTTGTATTAGTCCATTTTCACACTGCTGATAAAGACACACCTGAGATTGGGCAAATTAAAAAAGAAAGAGGTGTATTGGACTTACAGTTCCACATGGCTGGGAGGCCTCACAATCATGGTGGAAGGCAAGAAGTAGCAAGTCATGCTTTACGCGGATGGCAGCAGGCAAAGAGAGAGCTTGTGCAAGGCAACTCCTAGTTTTAAAACCATCAGATCTCATGAGACCCATTCACTATCATGAGATCAGCATGAGAAAGGCCCACCCCCATAATTCAGTCATCTGCCACCAAGTCTCTACCACAACATGTGGGAATTATGGGAGCTACAAGACAAGGTTTTGGTGGGGACACAGAGCCAAACCATATCATTCCACCCCTGGCCCCTCCCAGATCTCATATCTTCACATTTCAAAATGAATCATACCTTCCCAACAGTCCCCCAAACTCTCAACTCATTTCAGCATAAATTCAAAAGTCCACAGTCCAAAGTTTCATCTGAGACAAGGCAAGTCCCTTCCACCTATGAGCCTATAAAATCAAAAGCAAATTAGTTACTTCCTAGATGCAATGCGGGTATAGGCGTTGAATAAATACAGCCCTTCCAAATGGGAGAAATTGGTCAAAACAAAGGGGCTACAGGCCCCATGCAAGTCTGAAACCCAGTAGACCAGTCAAATCTTAAAGCTCCAAAATGATCTCCTTTGACTCCATGTCTCACATCCAGGTTATGCTGATGCAAGAGGTAGGTTCCCATAGTCTTGGGAAGCTCCACCCCTGTGGCTTTGCAGGGTATAACCCCTCTCCTGGCTACTTTCACAGTTGGCACAGAGTGTCTGTGGCTTTTCCAGGCACACAGTACAAGCTGTCAGTAGATCTACCATTCTGGGGTCTGGAGGATGGTAGCCCTCTTCTCATGGCTCCACTAGAGAAGCAGTGGCCCAGTGTGGGGGCTCTGACCCCACATTTCCCTTTCCGCACTGTCCTAGCAGAGGTTCTCCATGAGGGCCCTGCCCCTACAGCAAACTTCTGCCTGGGCATCCAGGCATTTCCATCCATCCTCTGAAATCTAGGCAGAGGTTCCCAAACCTCAATTATTGACCTTTGCGCACTTGCGGGCTCAATACCAAGTGGAAGTTGCCAAGGCTTGGGAGTTGCATCCTCTTAAGCCACGGCCCGAGTTCTACACTGGCCCCTTTCAGCCATGGCTGGAGCGACTGGGACTCAGGGCACCAAGTTCCTAGGCTGCCCACAGCACAGGGACCCTGAGCCCAGCCCACAAAACCACTTTTTCCTCCTAGGCCTCTGGGACTGTGATGGGAGGGGCTGCAGCAAAGGTCTCTGACATGCCCTGGTGATATTTTCCTCATGGTCTTGTGATTAACATTCAGCTCATTACTTAATGCAAATTTCTGCAGCCATCTTGAATTTCTCCTCAGAAAATGGGATTTTCTTTTCTATTGCATTGTCAGGCTGCAAATTTTCCAAGCTTTTGTGCTATTTCCCTTTTGAAACTGAATGCCTTTAACAGCACCCAAGTCACTTCTTGAATGCTTTGCTGCTTAGAAATTTTATCCACTAGATACCCTACATCATCTCTTTCAAGTTCAAAGTTCCACAAATTTCTAGGGCAGGAGCAAAATGTCACCAGTCTCTTTGCTAAAACATAATAAGAGTCACCTTTGCTCCAGTTCCCAACAAGTTCCTCATCTCCATCTGAGACCGCCTCAGCCTGGATTTCATTGTCGGTATAATTATCAGCATTTTGGTCAAAGCCATTCAACAAGCCTCTAGGGAGTTCCAAACTTTTCCACATTTTCCTGTCTTTTTCTGAGCCCTCCAAACTGTTCCAACCTCTGCCTGTTACCCAGTTCCAAAGTCGCTTCCACAGTTTCGGGTATCTTTTCAGCAGCACCCCATTCTACTGGTATCAATTTACTGTAATAGATAAACTATTTCTCATGATGTATTATTTTTGATACACTTTTGAATTCTGTTGATTAATATTTTATTAAGGAGATTCACATCTGTGTTTGTAAGTAGACATTTTCTCTTGTGCTCTCTCCATCTAGTTTGAAATCAGGCTTAATCTAACAACATAAAATACATTGGCACATTTTGCTAAGTTTTCATTTTCTAGAAGAATTATTATGTTTGGAATAACAGCTTCAAACTTTGCTAGAATTTTGGCCCAGAAGTTCCAGAAAGGGAGACTTTGAACATGATTTCAAATTATTTACACACATTTATTAGTCTTTAATTTTTTATTTCCTTTAATTTTATGGTCTTTTATGTTTTTTCAAGTAGGCATATGTTTCATACTAAATTTTAAATTAATTAAAGTATAATTATCTTAATAGTCTATTATTTATTAATCTGTTGTGAATGATAATTTTTCTTTTTACATTCTATTTTGCCTATTTGCATGTCATTTTTCTTTTTTTCTGTTTGTCAGTCTTGTCAGAAATCTCATTATATCATTAATCATCTCAAGAATATGTCTGGAGTTTAGTTACATGTCCCTATTATTTTGTATTGTATTTCACAGATCTGTGCCCTTTATTATTTATTTCTTGCCTGCTTATTTGGGTCTGTTCAATTCTCTATTCCTAACTTTGTAAATTGAATGTGTAGCCAGTTTGTTTTAATCTTTCTCATTTTGGATAATATTTTTTAAAGCTATAAATCACTATCACCTACCTTCCTTTGTACTACTGCTGTGACTACCTCTTACAAGGCAAAAAAAAATGGTATAATGTATCTTCCTGTGGATCTTGCCTCTGGGCAGAGAATACGCCAGTCAGAGTCTGAAAATATGCAAGATATCTCCCATACCTTATCATGAACAGTCAAATATTAATGTAATATTAATATCTCTCTCTTCTTCCTGCTCCAGCCATATAAGACGTGCCTGCTTCCCCTTTACCTTTGCCATGATTTTAAGTTTCCTGAGGCCTCAGAAGCCATGCTTCCTGTACAACCTGCATAATCGTGAACCAATTAAGCCTCTTTTCTTTATGGATTACCCAGTGTCAGATACTTCTTTATAGCAGTGTGAGAACAGACTAATATAGACACCAACTCTGTCTTCAGGATATTAAGATTTTGGTCAATAGGGCCCCCTTGCTCTTTAAAGATAATTCCTCTTGTCAGTACATGTTTCATTAGCTTATCTATTTTCTTTTCCTCCCATTCTGTGATCACGAGGCATCTTCTGAGTCCCAGTTAAGTTCATTGAGCCCTTCCTATATGCCAGGCACTGTGCTAAGCACTGGGAAAATAATAATGTCAAATATAAGCAGAGTTTTTTTATCTCAAAGTGTTAAATCTATAATATCTCATCTAGCATACCACCTGGCCTTTCCTAAACATCTTATTTGTAAGAAAACATTTGAATTGTCATTAATTTTTCTGTGCTTGGATAAAAAATCTCTCTTTATATCCTTAAGCCCCATATATTTTAGAGCTACATTCATTGAGTGGGATTCTGTCCTTTATAACCTGAGTGAATGGTTGGATTTTTTAATGTGGTGGGAAATGCTAATTTTCTGACATGAATAGTAGATAGACGAAGGTGCCAGTCACAAGGATAGAAAATATATAAGGAGTGATTTGGGGAAGGAAAACAAGTACAGGTTTTTACACTTGAGCCTGGGTTTTTTTTTTTTGTGGAATCCAAGTGGTGGTATTTAGTAACAGGTCATTGGTTATATAGGTTGAGACCTTAAAAGAGATTTCAGATTTAGAATGAGATTCAAGAGTCATGCTCCAATAGATGTGCTTTAAAGGTCTGGAATAGATGATATTATCTAATGTGTACAGATGAGAAGGGCACGGGGCCAACATTAACTGCATCCCCCCTTTATATTTCTAGTTCTAACCTTTATTTTCCTACAAACCTGATTCATGAGTAGTCAGTTCTTATTTATTCTGTTTTTCTTTCTTGTGCTCTCCTCCACCTTAGTCTGAAAAAATTTATATATCTAAGCATCACCAATGTTTTTATCTCCAATTCTATTGACTACACTCTCCAGCTTCTATTTAGTATCCAAACTAAGTATTCTTTCCTGGCTTCCTCAGAACTGCAGCTCCATGGCTATTGTTTGTTTATTCTTACAATGAATCTTTATTGAGAGCCTCCTACAGGTTGAGCACCCCAATCTAAATGTCTAGAATCTGAAATGCTCCAAAATCTTAAGATTTTTGAACACTGACATGACATTCAAAGAAAACACACATTGGAGATTTTTGAAGTAGGGATACTCAACTGGTAAATGTAATGCATGTATTCCAAAATCTGAAAATAATCCAAAACACTTCTAGATGGCAAGTTGGCAAACTGCAGTTACCTCAAAGAATGTTTCCCCAAGCAATAAAGAATCGAAGACTCTCTTCTGATATTATGAGAGTGACACATGGCAGAGAACACAGCCTGATTGGAGATTTGATTCTGCTTTTAGAAGAATGCAACATCAACATCAGAACATCCTAAGGGAATCTAGTCAGAGGGAAAGAAGGCTTAAACCTTTCCCGAATGCCTTATTGAGGTCACACACTCTATACTTTGTTTTCTGTGTGAGCTTCCCCTATTGGAAATGCTATTCTGTGTTTGTGTAGGTAAATAAAGGCAGACATGGTTTGCAAACCACGAGAATCATTAGTTGTAGAGAAGCAAGATTATAATAAATTCAAAAAATTTGGTTGAAAAAATGTTTTGGATTTTGAATAGGTATACTCAACCTGTATGTGTTTAACACTCTTTTGGGTACTAGAAACACGCAGCAAAGAAAATAAAGGCCCTGCACTAGCAGAGCTTACATTCTCCTAATCATTTGGTTTACAACTTCACTTAAATGTAGCTGTAACTACCTAAATTTTTTTCCTAACAATTCCTATTGCCAAATCAATTATCTCTAATATTCTAAAGTCTGCCTCTTATTTTACCTTGTTTCAAAATATCTGGACCAAAATCAAGCAAGAGCAATTAATTCTGTATAACATTTCATTCTTTACAAACAAAAACTATGAATACTATTGTTTCCGTCAGTTTGGGCTTCTACAACAAAGTACCATAGGCTGGGTGGCTTATAAACAACAGAAATATATTTCTCACAATTCTGGAGGACAGAAGTCTGAGATCAGGGTGCCAGCATGGTCAAGTTATGGTGAAGGTCCTCTTCTGAGTTGCAGACGAATGACTTTTTGTTATGACCTCACATGTCAGAAAAAGAGTGAGCTACTACCTCTTTGGCCCCTTCTTATAGGGGCACTAATGCCTTTTGTGGTATGGCTCCATCCTCATTACCTAGTTACCTCCCAAAGGCCCACCTCAAATACCATCACATTGGGAGCTAGATTCCAACATATAAACTTTAAGACAGGAAAATATTCAGTTCATAACAATAATCATTCCTATTTTAGAAATTGAGAAAATGAGGCTTAAAGAGGTGTATTAACTTCCCTAAAGTAGCACATACATTAAGTGGAAGAGCGAAATAAGAAGCATTAAGGTTTCTGCCTCCAATCTCAGCATTTGTGCCTTTATTCTACGGTAAATAAGCTGCCCCAAAAGATGTCAAATGTGTGATATCTAAACAGAATGGATCAACTCTACCCTTTGGAAAATTTCTCATATGAATATCAGAGTCATTTTATACCTCTCTCTCACACCATATCCAAACAATCATAAATTTCTTTAAATAGTTTTCATAGTCTCATGTCTGATTCCTTCTGACTCCACTGACATTGACCTGGCCCATTCCCTCATTACCTCCCTCAAGGCCACCTATTCATACAAACAAAACTCACCTGATCCACATCATCACTGCTCTCCCTATGGTCAGTCATACAAATTTGGTCACCATTCCCCTAGCTTACCCTATGTATAACTCTATTTTTTTGCTCCAGCTGATCTTTCTAGCATAACTCATTCATTTAAGAAATACTTGTGGCCAGGCGCGGTGGCTCAAGCCTGTAATCCCAGCACTTTGGGAGGCCGAGACGGGCGGATCACGAGGTCAGGAGATCGAGACCATCCTGGCTAATACGGTGAAACCCCGTCTCTACTAAAAATACAAAAAACTAGCCGGGCGAGGTGGCGGGCGCCTGTAGTCCCAGCTACTTGGGAGGCTGAGGCAGGAGAATGGCGTAAACCCGGGAGGCGGAGCTTGCAGTGAGCTGAGATCTGGCCACTGCACTCCAGCC
>NW_016806205.1:577210-589183 GCF_001698545.2 Rhinopithecus bieti
TTTTTTTTTATTTATTTATTTATTTATTTTGAGACGGAGTCTCGCTCTGTCGCTTAGGCTGGATTGCAGTGGTCGGATGTCAGGTCACTGCAAGCTCCGCCTCCCGGGTTTACGCCATTCTCCTGCCTCAGCCTCCCGAGTAGCTGGGACTACAGACGCCCACCACCTCGCCCGGCTAGTTTTTTTTTTGTATTTTTTTAGTAGAGACGGGGTTTCACCGTATTAGCCAGGATGGTCTCGATCTCCTGACCTGGTGATCCGCCCGTCTCGGCCTCCCAAAGTGCTGGGATTACAGGCTTGAGCCACCGCGCCCGGCCCATAGAAGAGATTTTTATGAGGAATTGGTTCATGCAGCTATATAGGCTGAGAAGTCCCACAATCTGCTGTCTGCAAACTGGAAGCCCAGGAAAGCCAGTTATGTCATTCTAGTCCAAACTCATAGTCCTGAGACCCAAGAGGGCAGGTAGTGTCGTGGTCTCAGCTCAAAGGCCTGAGAACCAGTAATGTTAAGGTCTGAGAAAAGGGGAAGATGGATGACCCAGCTCAAGCAGAGAGAGCAAATTTGCTGTTCCTCTGTCTTTTTGTTTTATTCAGGCCCTCAACCAATTAATGCTCAATCAAATTGTGAAAGTGTATCTTCTTTACTCAGTCTATTAATTCAAATGCCAATCTCCTCCAGAAACATACTCACAAACACACTCAGGAATAATGTTTTCCCAGCTGTCTGCACATCCCTAAATCCAGTCAAATTGACACATAAAATTAACCATTACAAATCCATGCCTGTCAACTTGGCACCCATACGCAGCTCTTTAAGCCATACTTGATGTTCAGATGAAGACAGTAACAATCTACCTACCATAATACAAATATCCTGCATATAACGAAAAACACACTAACCCCTTCCCCAGAAGAGGAGATAAAAGCTTTGAGTGGTATTTACTCTCCTCCTGATAGCCCATAATTTGACACTATGATGTAAAATTAGCAATATTTAAATACTGCTATAAAGTCAACACATCTTACATTACATGATGGGGGATAAGAGAGGAAAGAATACAAAGATATATGCTTGATCTAGGTCTATATACTCAGAAATGAATTCATAACTTAATAAAGTGGAAATACACATAATGATTACAGTACTCCTTTCTGTAACTGATCATAGCTGGTATTTATCACTACCTTGTTCTACTACTAATTCTGATTTCCCTTGGCCTTTAGCAAGCACCTCAGATGATCATGGTTTTTTACCTGGTGGGGTGACACAAAACTTTATTCCTCAAGGCCATTCACACTCCTGCCTGGATTGGATTGTTGTAATTTTCCTTTAATTTTAGTTACTAAGGCAATACTAAGAGATGCACTAAAGGATATCCTGTATGCCAGGCATACTCTTCCTTACCTCCACTGTGGTGGTCAGGATCTAGCACCCCAGCAAACACCATAATTCCCTTCCTTGTCTATTGATTCAGAGGTATGAGAAGCCCAAAGCTCAGGGTGCCAGTCTTAACTTCCAGTTCAACTGAATCATTGTGACTCCTGGGGGAAAGTATTCCTTCTTCTGGAACTAAAATCTCTAGGTAACAGGATTTCCCTTCACCATTGTCCTGCAGGGCTGTCCCTGAGAAGGGCTATAGTGCTGCAGCTGTCCACTTTCAGGTGGTGCCTGCATATCGTACAGAGAATCATCTGCAAACAAGTCATCTCCTCTTCCTTGTCAACTGATTATATGGAACTGCCAGTGAGGCCATAAGTGCATCAGGGAGACAGAAGATAGTGTCACAGGAGTGTGGCCATGGGCACTTACAAGACCTCTCCTCCTGATACTTCTCTTCCTATTGAAGTTCTGCTCTTCCTTGAAGACATAGTTTGAATCTTGATTTCTTCAAGAAACTTTGGCTAATTGAAACTAAATTTATCTTATCACCCCAATATTCCCAGAGTACTTTTAAATAATTTTTCCTTATATAAACTGCCTTTTTATTAGTATTTTCTATGTTTACATGAGTATAACCCTAGGACATAAATTATAAGGCCCTGAAAGAAAACAATTATGTCTTGTTTATAATTATAGTAGGGCAACAAGTTGAAGAATGTGTACATAAGTGGGGGGGAAGAGAAATAATTGAATGGAATAGTACAGCTTTCTAAAAGCGTAGTCGTATATGACATTAAATAAGACAGCATGCGTGTATATGTGTGTATGTGTATGTGTGTGTGTGAAAGCATCATGAAGAGCTTTCAAGAAGCATCTGTACATCTTTAGGTGAGGAAATACTATAGAGTATATTTAAATCCAATCATTTTAAAATGTGTTATTAAAATAGCATATGTAGGATATTGAATAAAAGTTGAAATTATTCAGAGAAAAATATTATCCTTTAGTAAATATGAAACTTTATTATGACACCAGGAAGCAAAAAGCATTTTAGTATCTACTTATGCCACATCATAATTGCTATGGTATGAACTGTTTGTTGACAATCACCTATTATTATACTGCTTCAAGGCTGAACAACTTTTAAAATTTTACCTTTATTCTTTGGGCTTTACATAGTCTTTTTAAGTCTAATGTTCTTTAGAATTGGTTAATAACTCCAGATTTACCAAAGGCAGGAAAATACACAGTTGGTATGTTTCAGAGTCTTGTCCAAGCACAGATGAGAATTTCAAGTCTGTGACAAGAGTCCTCAGAGTTGTTTTCCTTAAGTCCATAAGAATGACAAAGAAAATTCTATCTTATTATATTTTATATGCATATTGTTCCCACTCCTTAACTTTAAAGTTGAGTACAATTTATTTTCTTGCATATCTTGCATATATGCAACATATAATTCACTCCTGAACCCTATTTTCCTTTGCACTTTCTAATCACTTGTGTATGTAAGCACAACCTCATACTCAAAGTTCAAGGTGACCAGAACCTCTTTTAGTAAGTGTCCACTTCATGTTCCATTGTCCAACATTAAGGAATTTGCTTAATTAACGATGTTAAATCCACCCCATGAATACCACCTTAGAAGTAATGTTATAATATTTACTGACATGAAACCAGGTTTATGATATGTTATTATTAAATAAAAAAGCAGTACGGTGTGTGCAGTTAATTCTTAATATTATATGTATTTATCAGTTGATATTTATGTTCATATCTACCCATATGAAGAGAGAGCGAGAAGATAAGAAAACTGGTTTTCACAATGCTTCTCTCTGAACAGTAGAAGTTTGAATCAGTTATAGTCCTTTCTACTTGCCTGTATTTCTAATACTTCTCACATATTTCTGCACTAAACATGCTTTTGAATGCACTTTAAATATTTATTTTAAAAGCCATATTGCAAAGCTACCCACTTTATATTTTGTAAATAGCTATCAAGTTTTTTCCATGTTAATTTAGTTTCAAAATACAGTGATGAAACAGAAGTACTAGTATATTCTTGGCTTTATGCCAGCATCGTAGAATGGTCTGGTGTCCTATAACCTTGTAATTGTACAACAGAAAGAGTTTACAGACATCTTTCAATAGAACCAGGTGAATACAGTAGAAGAAGACACTCATTAAAGTAAGCAAATAATATCAAAATAGAGTCCTCATAATAAGTAAGTAAGATTTCATTCAAATGAAAGAATAATGATTTGGAAAATAAAGCTTTATTTTATTTTATTATCTTTCATTTGAATGACCATTCTATGATGCTGGCATAAAGCCAAGAATATACTTGTACTTCTGATAAAGATCATACATTCTATTTAGGAAAATTAAATCTAGTAAATAGTGTAAGCTCTGAATAGTGTAAGTCACCGAAGAGGATGTTTGGTAACAGAAAGAGAAAAAAAAATGACTCTATGAAAATCAAATATGGAGTCATTTAAGATCTGAAAGCTTTGTTGTGGATAAACTTGGATTGTTCTATGCTCAATATTCCAACTTTTTAATGCTTTGAGTACACAACAGGCCTGAACCATTTGAGAATATGCCAAGGAAAAATTATGGAGTGAGCAATCCAGCAATTCTGGATTAAAGTGAATATATATCCCTATTTTACACGAGCCAAGTTAATTTGACCAGATTTTTATCCCTGTCCTTACACCTGAGCCACTCTGTGGGACGTGCAACTGACTATACCTGATTAAATTTGTAGTAATGCACATATCCAATTTAAGAAGGCCACTCAGAGAGCCATGTAGATTCTGGAGAAGGGAAACCTATTTGTTGTACACAGTCAGGAAAGCTGTTATTGCTGTGTTGAGGATGAACACTCAAAGAAATAAATATTTTCACAAAAGGGGATGACTGACTCTGCAGACACAGCCTTGGTCTGCCCTCCTGCATGATTCTCCCAGCTCTGTTCACTATTTCCATCTCTGCAGCCTGAAAGCTCTCATTCCTTAAACTTAAGGCTAGAAATAAAATCCCAACCCTACTGATATTTCCTTCCTTGCAGGACAAAAGAGCTGAAGCAAAGAGTAGGAAACAGCCCAGTACTTAAAATAACGATTGGCATATATTTCATCAATTCTAAAGCATACATATTTTGTTTATATTTTAATAGCTTTAAAATTGAGTCACGTCATTTTACAGTCACTATTAACAGGGATCCTAACTGCTATTGTTCATACTGTTTATATTATATCACTTCAATTGAATTATGTGCACTTGTTGGCATAAGGAACGTAACAATCTTTTACAATGTCTTAAAAAATAGACGGTGATTCATCAAAATCAAGTAATTATGTATGCAGAAAGACACAGAAATAGAAGGGTGCTGGAAATGATTAAATAGTAATTATTGGAGAGATAACAACAAATCCAAATTTTCCTGCAAAGGAGCAAGCAGGAACATTATAGCAATTAGTAAAGGAAAAATCCCACAAGTGGATACAACTATGATGCACAGTAATGCTTTTGTAACTTGAATCACCTGGGGATCATGCTAAATTTGCAGATTCTGATTCAGTAAATTTGAGGAGGAACCAAAGACTCTGCATTTCTAATGGGCTCCCAGGTCATGCCAATGTTTTAAGACACTGAAGAATTACTTCTCTACATCAAGCAATGCAGCTAAGGGTGAGATAAATTGTCAATTTTTTTCAAAATAAATGGAAAAAAATTTCAAAGCTCTGATTGTCTGGTGTGATCAATTCAGATTTTACACAGGACTACCATTAGTCAGAAACTTCCTGATGACTTTAAAGGTAAGTTCTTACTGCTCAGCTACCTTTGCTTCAATGGAGGAAAAAAAATGATTAGTCAAATCGAAATGGACTGTCATCAAAATTTGTAAAATGGTTATCAGTGATAGAGCACTTCTAAATAAACACAGCTTCATAAATGCTTTTAAGGGCACTAATAGTGACATTGTATTGAAAACATGCCTGTCAATAACTCTAAGTCGAGAAATGATTCAGAAGAATAGGATTCTGTACGTAATGACATTTAAGAAATACTTCAATAAATTTATGTTTCTTATTATTTCCTTTTAAGTATGAAGAGGAATGATATGTGATTTTTTAAAATCTATGTGCAAGAGAGTCTAAAACTGCTCTTCCTATAAGTGTAAAATAAAGAGTCCAAGTACTAAAGCATTGTATCATAACCAGAAGAGGTTTTTTTCTTAGTTCTAAAATACACTTTTTCTCATGAGTAATGGTGTCCTAGATTTGAAAAAATACATCAGAATGACAGCCAAACATCTTACCTCCACTCCTACAGGCAACACACACACACACACACATACACACACATAGCATTCAAATTATACTTTGAAAGTAAATAAAAGTATAGGAAATCAATAGGAAGCAACTTAGAATGGTTTTCTATAAAAAATAAGGAAATCATCTACCCTAAAAAAAATCCTATAAATTGTTGACTGGGGAGTTTGGTAATATTTGGATTGTATTTATTAAGACACAGCCTCAACAGACAAGGACTATTAGAACATATAATCAGATAAATTGCATTGTCTTCATTGTAAAGAAAGAATATATTAATGAAAAGGGAATGATCTAGAGGAAAGAGAGTAAAGAGTCTCTGAGAAGAAAGAACCCAGGACAGCCCAGGAAAGGACATGTCCCGACCCCAGAAATAAGTATCCAATCCCTCTTACAAATGTGCCCCAAGCGAAGATGGATGTAATAGACATTTGATCATCCAATTCATTCTCCCTGGATTGACTCCATGCTCACCAAGAAAACGTCTGATTATAATTTGTCTTTTTATGTAATTTTACTGAGAAGGAAGAGAATTCATGTATCACAATACACACATTCTACTCTCCCTGAAAGTTAAATATTTAAAATGATAAGTTAATAAATTAGAACTCTGGACAATACATCAGCCTCTTAGGGATTTGGTTTGGTAAGAATGCCCAGAGGATGTCACCCCAAGGCAAGCTTGAAAAATTAATTTCTGGGCCTAGAGAGCTGAGAACCAGATCCAGGAATGTGATAACCTTATCAAATAATAATTCTGACCTTGTCTAAGTCACCAGCTGGCTTCCCAAGTGTGTACCTCCCTAACTGCAACAATTACTACAATTCACATAACAAAAAAAATTCAGAAAAGTTACAGACTAGGTTTTATATACCACTTTCCAACTCTTGATTTATTCCTCAGAGGCATATGTAGTTTCTTAATTAAAAGCTACTCTGTTTTCCTGCATTTCTGGCTTATTAACCAAAATATTATCAGTCCATTGGTAGATGACAAATTATTCATAATTTCTATTTGAGTCTCATAGAGCAAAAATGCAGCATAAAGTTTACTACACAATCTCATTTAGACTGAATCCATCAGTATGGACTTACCAGGGATAAAGTGAGAAATTAACTAAAAATGAGGCAAATTAGATGGGTAAAATAAAGAAATAAATACCAAAGATAAACACACCAATACTGGTTTTCAAAGGTGGAAAATAACCATTTAGACAATCTAATAATGTTTTGTTTTGTTTCATTTTTTATTTTTTAATATATATATTTTTAAATCTTTTTTTCTTTTTTTTTAACTTTTATTTAAGTTCAAAGGTACATGTGAAGGTTTGTTATGTAGATAAACTTGTATCATGGGGGGTTGTTGTACAGATTATTTCATCACCCAGGTATTAAACCTAGTATCCATTAGTTATTTTTCCTGATGCTCTCCCTCCTCCCACGCTCCACCCTCCAGTAGGCCCCAGAGTGTGTTGTTCCCTGCTAATTTTTATTTCAATTGTTTTTGGAGTACAAGTAGTTTTGATGACATGAATGAATTATATAGTGGTGAATTCTGAGATTTTAGTGCACCCATCAACCAAGTAGTGTACGTTGTACCCAATATGTAGTTTTTTATCCCTCACCTGTCTCCCACCATCCCCACTTCTGAGTCTCCAAAGTTCATTTTATCATTCTGTATGCCTTTGTGCACTCGTAGCTTAGCTCCCACTTGTAAGTGAGAACATATGGTATTTGGTTTTTCATTCCTGAGTTACCTCACTTAGAATAATAGCCTCCAGCTCCATCCAAGTTGTTGCAAAAGACATTACTTAACTATTTTTTACAGCTGAGTGGTATTCCATGCTGCATATATAACACATTTTCTTTATCCACTCTCCAGCTGATGGGCACTTGGGTGGGTCCATGTCTTTGCAACTGTAAATTGTGCTAGCAATCTAATATTAAACAAAATGACATCAAAATAAAACTTTCTTATATACAAGTGAGTTGTGGTAATTGTCTAAAATCAGTGGTTCTCAAACCTTAACATGCATCAGAATTATCTAGAGGGCTTGTTAAAACACAGAGTGCGGGGCCCCGTCTCAAAGTTTCCAAATTGGAAGGCCTGGGATAGGACCAGAGAATTTGCATTTCTAGCAAGTATCCAGATGCTGCTGATGCTGCTGGTCGGAGGTCCATACTTTGAGAACCACTGTGTAATCACCCAAGGGGTTCTTCCTGCCTCCTGCACGAACAAAATCAGTTCACTGAGACCATGTTATTGCAGTAAAGAAAAAAGTTTAATTGATACTAGGCCAGCCATGCAGGAGATGGAATTATTACTCAAATCCATCTCCCCGAAGGCTCAGAGGTTAGGGTTTTTATGGACAACTTGTTGGGCAAGGGGCTATGGAAAGGGTACTGCTGAATGGTTGGGGATAAAATCACAGGAGTGTGGAAAATGGTCCTCGTGTGCTGAGTCCACCTCTGGGTAGGGCCACAGAACCAGCTGAGTCATGAGTCATGAGTCCAGTGGGGTCAGTCTGAAAAACATCTCAAAAGAACAATCTTAGGTTCCACAATGTGATGTTATCTACAGAAGCAATTGGGGAAGTCAGAAACATTGTGACCTCTGACCACATGACTCCTGAGCAGAAAGGGATTATGAAAACTATGCCCACATTTTAGCAGAACTCAGGCCCCTCCCATAATCCTAATCTTGTGGCCTTTTATTAGTTTTATAAAGGCATTTTCAGCCCCTGAATAAGGAGGGGAGTAGTTTTAGGGAGAGACGATTATCATCCTTGCTTCAAAGTTAAACTATAAACTAAATTCCTCCCAAAGTTAGCTTGGACTACATCCAGGAATGACCAAAGGAGGTCAGAAGCAAGATGGAGCCAACTATATCAGATTTCTTACTGTAATCATTTTTAAAAGGCGGTTTCAACTGTTCTTATCTTTCAAGGGATATTTCAATTAATATAAAAGAAAAGTCTTACGACAGTGTTTGTTAACACTAACTGCACATTGGAATCACCTAGGGAGCTTTTGAAATTAGATTTCCTGGGATGCACCCCAAACCAATTAAATGACCATTTATGAAGGGTGGTGCCCATCTTTCATGCTTTCTTCTTTCTTAATAAAACTCAGTATTTTGAGTTTGGGTAAAAGTGATGAGCCTACCTCAACACCTGCATGTAAGCCATCATGGAATGCTGCATTGAAAATGACTTTGAGGCTCATGAGTTCCTCATATGCACTTACTAATCTCAATTACCATAGCATGGCAGTTAGAAGCTTAGACTCTGGAGCCACATTTCAGTCCCCAACTCAACCTTTCTGTGCCTCAGATATGCCTCATCTGTAAAACGAAAATAATAATAGCGCCTGTCTCATACAATGGGGTGAAACAGCCAGCAGTATCTGGCCAATGCCAAGGAAACACTTGGTATTATTATCATCATCTCAACTTTGGAAACTCAAAAGGCCCCTCTAGTATTATAGTAGGATCTCGGCCCCTCTTGAGGTGTCTTTCATTGATCTCTGATTGTCCCCAAATCATACACAAGACTGTCTGCAGAAGTAATTTGCCTTCTTCCTTCTTGTAAGTCCCTCCATGCTCTGAGTCTCCCTTGTCCATACAAAAAATATTGCCTACAAAAAGTGCTTACAGAAACCTAATTTCCACCATTACAATTGGTAACCACTACACTGCCCATGCCTCCAATACAAATGGACTCTGGATTCTCAAGAAAGAAAATTCACATATGGAGTTAGGCATGCTGTTCCCTGGGCTTCAGCATAGCTTTTGTGCTAGTGTCAGACAGAGCCTCTTGCACAGAGCAGATTCTGTTTCTCCTGGTCAACCACAGATGATCACTTTCACTCCATAGGGCGAGACCAGGAGACTTTCCTACATCTGCCCCCACATTCCCACTTTTTTCTTGTCCTTCTATTATCATGGAGGAGAGGAGTCAGAAGAGCTCTCTCTTAAACACAATTCTAGTCTCTCCTTATGCATTTGAAAAAAAAAAACTTCTTATACATCTTTTTATGCATCTGAACAGAAGCCAAGTTAATAAATACCCTGTGATGCAGTTAGGGGAGGAGTTGATAGGCTGTCTACACTAGTAAGATTAGCTTAAGAGCCTGTAAAATATTTTCTTTTGTTATCACGTTAACTCATTATCATTACATCATTGCAAAAGTGCCATTAATATTATTGTTTCCGGCTAGGCACGGTGGCTCACGCCTGTAATCCCAGCACTTTGGGAGGCTGAGGGGGGTGGATCACGAGGTCAGGAGATCGAGACCATCCTGGCTAACATGGTGAAACCCCGTCTCTACTAAAAAAAATACAAAAAATTAGCTGGGTGTGGTGGCAGGCTCCTGTAGTCCCAGCTACTTGGGAGGCTGAGGCAGGAGAATGGTGTGAACCCAGGAGGCGGAGCTTGCAGTGAGCAGAGACTGTGCACCACTGCACTCCAGCCTAGGCAGCAGAGCGAGACTCCGTCTCAAAAAAAAAAAATCTTGTTTCCATTTCGTAGGAGAGAACAATGAGGGTAAGCAAGCAAACCCTACCAAATCCGGCTGATTAAAGTATTAAAAGTACTTTCTTAGAAGTGTTGAAAAATAACTGACAAACTGTGGGAAATTGCCAGGCCAAAGCTGAAGAGAAAATGGGAATCCAGAGAAGTAAACAAGCTCAGAAGATCCTTTTGCCTTGGAGGCATTTACCTAGCCAAGAAAACTTGCAATTCCATTTGGATGACTTCTGTAGGGATTCAAGGTATGAACAAAGGGACCACAGAGGATCGTTAGTTAAGCAGGAGCCACAATAAACTGGGATACAATAAGAATTTGCCCTGGGTGTAAGCATGAACCAGAAGTGAGGCTGCTCTTGTCCAGGATTTCAGCTTAGTTTCTAATCACCAGAATTATCCGAAGACTTTCAAGCTCTCAACTTAGTTTAAGATGATCCAAAACAGAAGTAACGTGAAAACAAATTCCTTCTAAGTGAAAATAACTTTATTCTGAGCTTCAAAATTATTCCTTCAAACTATTGTTCAAATACAATTAACAGCATACAGATAACCAGGAGCAACACACAGATAACCAGAAAACTAGATTGTATGGACAAGATTAGCATAAAATTTAAGAAACAACATACAAAATCAGACTTACACAGACTTCAGACATGGACTACGTGCAAAAATAATTAACATAACAGGGCTGACTGCTATGAAGCCATCCCCACAAGACTGACAAGAATTGTATGCCAGGTTCTGGACAGAAATATAGATACGATTAAGCATTAATCAGGCTGCACTTTGGCTGACTTCTTTGCTGCTAAAAGTCACTTAACACTAGATTCTGACCAATTGCATCCCCAGTGTGTGCCTATATATAGAATTTCTGACATTAGGGTCACAAGAACATTTAAAAATTGGTTTACATTCCCATTGTTCCTATAGACAGGACCTCTGATATTAGAATCATTAAGGCCTTTGTTTAAGGATTGCTTAAGATGTTTTTCAGACCCTGAATTTCAGCATCCTGTTTGAAACCTTACACAGGAGGATAGAAAACTTACACAGAAGGATCAGCATGAGAGTACAGCTTCTTCACCCGCCTGTCACATGTCTTCATCCTGCGTTCTTTAATCAGTCAGTGGTTTCTGTACTTCCACTCACTCCAAAGTCCTTAAAAACTCTAACCTCAAATTCCTTGGGGAGATGGATTTATGGTGTCCTCCCATCTCCTCATTTGGTGACCCTACAATTAAACCTGCTTCTCTGCTCCAACCTGGAATCTCAGCATATTGACTTGCTGTGTGCATGGAGTGATAAACCTATTATAGTTACAGCTATTCTCTGAAAGGCCTACTTACAAGGCTAGCTCTTAGCTGGTGTATGGGAACTTGTACTTTGGGAGGGTTCCCACCATCCCTCATTGGTAAGAGTAGCTCATTGTACCTAAACTGTTTGTGCAAACAGTATGGTTTATGCTGAACTCCTGTCCTCCTTCTGAGAGTCATATATGTGCCAGCCAGAGGTTGCCCATATGATAACACCCAGTTAAAATCTTAAGCACTGAGTTTCTTTTTTTTTTCTTTCTTTGCTCTAATATTTTTTATTCCGTCAAATTTGATCTGAATTTGTCAGTACTTTTAAAGTTTTAAAATTTCATATTTTCTCTTAACCTGACAAAACCTGTCCTCTGCCTTGCCCCAGTTTTGGTTGATTCACATTATTCCAAAATATTTTCGAAGGCTCT
>NW_016806205.1:591551-592259 GCF_001698545.2 Rhinopithecus bieti
ATTTTTTTTTTTTTTTTTTTTAATGAGAAGAACCAAAAAAGAAAATAGAACAGAGCAGGGGCAATACTAGAATTGATATGGTTGGAAATTTTCCAGAAATTATGAAAAATACTGTATGAGTTATCCATTATTGCATAACAAAACATAGTGACTAAAACAGTGAACATTTACTATTTTACAAAGATAAGATCAGGAAGCCAGAAGTGACTTAGCTGGGTGGTTTTAGCTCAGAGCCCGTTATGAGGTTTCAGGCAAGATAGTGGCTGGGGCTGCAGTCATCTGAAGCATGACTGGGCTGCGGGATCTGCTTCCTAGGTCACTCGCATGGCTGTTGACAGGGGGTTTCAATTCATCATCACATGGCCTTTCAGGGGGGCTGCTCACAACATGGCAACCAACTTATCCAGAGAAAATGATCCAAGAGAGCAGGAGTAAGATCAACAGAGGAGCCAAGACCTAATCTCAGAAGTGATTCTGCCATATTCTATTGATTGCCCAACCAGCCCTTGCAAATGTCAGAGGCAAGTGCCTAAAGGTGTGAACTCCAAGAGGCAGGGATCACTGGGAACCATTTGGAGGCTGTCTGTCACAGACACCAAGTCACAGATTTACAAAACCCAACAAATCTCAGCATAACCGAATCTAAGAATATTGGGGACTTGAACAACATGATTAACAAAATTGATCTCATATATATATATATATATA
>NW_016806205.1:592552-636166 GCF_001698545.2 Rhinopithecus bieti
ATATATATATATATATACATATATATATATAAAATTGTATTCAACAAATAAATATCATAGTGCATATGATTCCATTTACATAATGTTCGAACACAGCAAAATTCTTATTTATAAATGCATGTATGAGTGGTAAAACTACCAAGAAAAGTCAGACAGGGATTACGATAAAAGTTAGGACAGTGGTCACTCCTGGTGAAATGGTGGGGGAGTAAATGGTTGTCTGGAAGGGACAAATAAGAGTAAGTTCTTCTGGGGTGCTGTTGACATTTATTTGTTGACCTTGTTAGTAGTTTCAGATCTTTAAACTTATTTGTCAGGTTGAAAATTTCTTTTATGCATTTAAATATATTACACACATATATATTACAGTTTACATTAAAGAAGACAAGGAAAGATTGAGGCTAAGAAAATATAAATGACTTACAAAGATCAATGGCATTAACTTATTGAACTAGGACCATAACCTACGCATTCTAATTCCCAAACTCTTTCCTGTGCTTTTCCCTAAAGTGAAATCGTTAAATTGTTCCCCCTAAAATCAAACTTTTTCTAGCAATCCGTGTCAGTTATTTTGCACAAAGTAGTCAAGTGGAAAACATGGTTAACTTCCCCTTGTTTTGCTTGAAGCAATTATTGAAATTCCTAGTACAACTAAAGCAATTCCCTCTAGACACCAAGGAGAGGACCGTGTGAAGGCAATTACCTGGTCTTTAATACTGGACTGTCATCCCTCTCATGTATTCATGCCAACTTCCTTCTATTTCCCAGACCTATCTACACTCACAAGGCCCAAGTCCGAAAATAAAACAAGATCAAACCAAATTAAAACAAGATCAAATATTCTACCCAATTGAAATACTGATTAAAGTTAGTTTTTTAACTATAAATTAATTCCTAACTTAAAGACATACAAACAGTTAAGATAATCTGGCAGCACAAAAATCAGACTGAGGGGCAGAAAATTAATAGAGCAGAAGGTGATAATTTTCTATCTTTCTATAAAGCATAACACTACAATGAAATGAAGCAGGCTGTGTGAATAAAGCTGTTGGTCTAATTATACTGAATAATTTTTGTCTTTAGTATATACAATATTAAAAATGGCTATATACGGAATTCTGTCTGAGAATTATCATATGGTTAAATTCAAATCCTGGCTCTCTTCCTTTGTCTTTGTAGATGATTCTTTCTTTTATTATAACTAGAGTTTTAAATGTTCTTTTATTAGGTCATTTGAATAAAAACAATCATTGTAGAAGTATAATTAATAATTAGTAATCTTATGTCACCTTAAGGTAATCATGCAGGGATGGCAAATCTGGAGACTGAGGCCACAACTCCTCTCCTTCCATACACAGGACAGATGTCACTGGTCTATCACATCTCATTGCTCTGAACCAGAGCTGTCCCAAGAATCCTTCTTAACCACCATCCATCTATCAGAGTGAGCACGGGAGTGGAAACCCACTAAATGACTATTCAAACCATTTCTTAAAGAATATGCAATGCATAATAATGTGTTGAGATACAGAATGCTACTTTACTAAAATACTACAGTATAAGAATGTAGAGAATAAAGCAGAAGCTTTGGAAACTTAAAGTCCTGGGTATGAATCATGGCTCTGTCATTAGCAAACCTCACCTCCTCTTTAAAAGAGGAAGGATTATTGTTACCTCACTGAGTTTTGTAAAAAAAAAAAAAAAAAAACTTTTAAAGTTTGGATACATAGTAAGGGTTCATTAGTGATGACTATTACTCTTATCATTGTGGAAAGGGCACAAGTTTTGAATCAGACAGACCTAACTTCAGTTCCTGGCTCTCTTCCTTTGTTGTGATTTTAAATAAGTTATTCGCTCACTCCTAGTCTGTTTCCTCAAAGGCAAAATAAAGACAATAATAACTGCCTTCACTGTTGTTTTGTAAGAATCAGTGCTAATGTAGAAAAATTTCCCAGACATTTGTCAAACCTTGTCCAATGATAGCTCTTATGTTTCTTTTTAATATTGCTGTCATTATTCTTCCTTCTCTTCCTACTACATATATATAACATATGTATAACATGTATAACATATATAACTATATATATGTGAATTGAGAAAATATGTGCCAAATGATTGAAATGGGAAGAGAATAGAACCTGGAGACTTTTCAATATCTACAATCTATATTTCCATATTGTTTGAAATTTCTATTGTGGGGGGGAGGGATAGCATTAGGAGATACACCTAATGTAAATGACAAGTTAATGGGTGCAGCACATCAACATGGCACATGTATACATATGTAACAAACCTGCACGTTGTGCACATGTACCCTAGAACTTACAGTATAATAATAGTAATGATAATAAAATGCTGATAAAAAAAGAAAGAAATTTCTGGCTCTTGGTTTATAGCTAAAATTAAATGCAGTATTATTTACTATGTATAAAGAATTTTTCAAATATTGATTCAATCATAATAAAATAAAGCTCCAATTGACGGGCTACAGGTATAATCTTGTAACATCATTTTATAGTTTTCATGTTACATTTTTTCTCTCTCTAGGAATCTGAATTATACGCATGCTATCTGCTAGGTATTGTTGGCAGCCATTTCTGTCATGTAGATTGAGAAGCAAAAGAAAGAAAAATTTACCAGATGAGAATTAGAGAAGATAGAAGCCTTTAAGTCACCCAGCGGCAAGATAGCACTCTCCCTGGGATCCATGAGTCACTCTTATATCCCTTTAATACATTCCCCTTTTGGTTAATCTAGTTTGAACTGGGATTATCTTATCTGAAATAAAAGAACCTTAATTAACATAAGAATGGAAAAGTTTCCAATATGCTCAAAATAGGTTTATCTCCAGTTTGCAAAATTTTCTGAAAAGTTACTCAATCCAGCTAGTCTTCTCTTTTTTTAAGCTGAAACCGTTACAAATTCTATAGCACAGTTTGATGCTATTACTTAGCTACCTCTTTACAAATTACCTTGCCTAGAAGTTCCTATTAAAAAGTGTTTTCAGAAAAAAAATAACACTTTTAGGAAAGTAAATACATAAAGTAAATCCTTCAATGGAAATTTTTATATAGGTTACCAAAAAAATTCTATTAAATGTTTCCCTTTCCTCCAAAGACAGAGTCTACCTTTCTAATTTTGAACATGGTTTGAGGATATGACTTGCTTTGGCAAAATGGAATATTAACAAACGTGCTGTAAAAGACATGAAAAGAACTTGGATATAGAGGCTTGATTTCTTGCTGCATGTGATACCCTGAGCCCACCATGTAAAAGAACCCAAGCCAGTTGGAGAGTGCCAGGCCACATGAAAGAGAATCAGGAAGCCAGGTCCAAAGCCTGACAACTACTCGTCTGTGAGTAGTGTTGCCCTAAACTAACCAGCTGCCAGTCCCAGCTGACCTGCCTGCTGGCCACGAATGCACAAGAGAACCCAGAGATTAGCCAAGCTGGTCCACAGAATTGTTAGATAAATTAAATGATTGTGCTTTTGAGGTACTAAGTGTTAAGGTGATTTTTTAAAATAAAGAAATAAATAAGCAACTCAGAGATTTAAGTTGTTTCCCTTAATTTGACCAAACAGAAAACAAACGAAATTTACTCCACAAAAAAACAAATTCTGGAAGATAAACTAAGATTTATGCAAATTCAACTCAATCTCTTACAATTTATAGTCATCTTTTTCTTGCCTGCACTGCTCCCCTCAACAGACCCATACAAGTGAGTTTCTCTCTACTTCCCTTGTCAATATGAGACTTCCACCCAAGTTTCTACTCAGCACTCAAGAATCAGCTTCTAGAAGCCTTCTGAAACACCACGCAACAAATAAATAAATTGTGCCATATTTTGTGCTAGCCATGTGCAGTATACATATCTCTCTTATAGTTTTAATATAATTATGTATCTATACTTACTCTTTCACTCCCCACCTCCACTGGGATGTGAACTTCTCAAGTCCAGGACTCTATCTGATTAATCCAGACACAGAATAATGTCTAGCAGTAGAAAGCAATTAAAATAAATACTTTAGTGCTCACAGTACTTTATTGAATTAAAATTAATATGCAACAAAATGCATAAATCTTAAGTGTAGACTTCACTGAATTTTGACAAACATAATACACCCATTTTATTATCACTCAAATCAAGATATAGAACATTTCCACCACCCCAGAAAGTTCATTCCTGCTTCCTTCTGCTCAGTGTTCCCCCCATAGCCTCAACTCCATCCCATCATGTAAAGGCAACTTGTATTCTCATTTTTATCAGCAAAGATGAGCTTTATCTATTCTTTTACTTCACATAAATGAAATCATTAAGAGTATATTATTTTGTGTCTGGCTTCTTTCTCACAATAAAATGTCTTAAAGATGTATTCCTGTTGTTGCATGTATCTGTTGTCTGTTCCTTTTGATTGTTTCAAGATACTTCTTTGTATAAATAGACCACAATTTTAACTATTTTCATGACGATGAATATTTGTATTATTTCCATTTTGGAACTAATCATTTATAAAATCTACTCTGAACATACATCTTTATGTGGACCTAAGCATTCATTTACCTTGGGTGTGTTTCTAGGAGTGGAATTGCTAAGCAACAGAATAGCCGTGTGTTTTACTGTATTAGAAACTGCCAGTCTCTGAAAGTGGCTGTAAGATTTACATTCCCATTTGTATAGCAATTCTGGTGGGTAGTTAGTGATATCTCGTGGTTTCAATATGTGCTTGTAGAATAAGCTTGAGCTCCTCTATAATAAATACTCAGCAAATGCTTGATGAAAATGATGTTAAAATAATATCTTGATGTATCATAACAAAGTTTAACAAGACAACTTTCTTGTTAATCAGTTAGTTATATACATGCAAATGGACCAGAATAATTTATTTTTAGTGTTCCTGCTATAAGGTGTTCAATATGTGCTAATTTTTGTTTTTAACCTATTATTCATAATTATGATTAAAATTCTATTATCAAGCATTTTCAAAGTTGTAGATCAGTATCACAAACATAGCATTTTATTAAGTATCAAGAGATTTAATTACAGAGGGAGTATACTATAAAGGAGACATGCCTATCTCTTTTATGTAAGGGAAAAGACTACAGTTTATATAAGTTGTGAGTTGCCAAAATTTACAGTTAATTAATGCTTAAACTGGCTCTTTATGAAACATTCTCTAATATGAAGTCCTCTATTTTCACTGCTAGGTCAAGTTTCTCCTTCTAGTGACTCATATTATGTTTCAACTTTAATCCAAATAAAAAATATATTAAGTATTAAAATGCTAAGAAGAGAAAGTGAGCTCGTTGTTATAGATTTCCATAATAACATACACAAGTTTCTTCCTGGGACATTACCTAGAGACCAAGGGATGAACGAGTTGATAGTCATAAACCCTTTAGTTACCAGTATCCTGTAAAATCACAAATAGACACAACAGAAACGTTGCATAAATTGAATTACATAATTGGTTATACCCTATGAAAAGTATGAGGTGAATACATTTTAAAAATATATTATAAATTAATTGCAGTAATTGAGCTCAGGTATTATAGGCCCCACAAGAAGATTAACTTAAAAATTTGTTATAAAGATTTACTATAACCATCAAAATTCTCTGCATTTATCTCCTTAGGTAGGTTCAGTCTACAACCAATAGGAAAAATGTCAATTATTTTAGAATTATACATAGTTTCAAGTGGAGGCTATTTTCACTGAATATTCAGATTAAAGTATGCTTCAGATTAAAACACATTTGCGAATGTTAGGTATAATTAAGTAACTAATTAGAATGCTTTTAAACTCCTTTTCATTAATACACTTATTTAACAGTACATATCATTTGCCTACATATTAAAAGGCACTGACTGCAAGGGCTGAAAATGGATGGATGATATTCCCTCCATCTTGATGCTTATATTGTTCATCAGCATGCCTATATCCTCCGCTAAACTGTGACCTCTTGAAAAACAGGGTGTCTCCATGGAATACTATGCAGCCATAAAAAAAAGATGAGTTCATGTCCTTTGTAAGGACACGGATGAAGCTGGAAACCATCATCCTAAGCAAACTAACATAGGAACAGAAAACCAAACACCACATATTCTCTTTCGTAAGTGGGAGATGAACAATGAGAACACATGGACACAGGGAGCGGAGCATCACACACTAGGGCCTGTTGTGCAGGTGGGGGAATAGGGGAGGGAGAGTATCGGGACAAATATCTAATGCATGCAAGGCTTAAAACCTAGATGAAGGGTCGATGGGTGCAGCAAACCACCATGACACATGTATATGTATGTAACAAACCTGCACGTGTTCTGCACATGTATCCTGGAACTTAAAGTAAAATTTAAAAAAAAGAAAAAGAAAATAAAAGTATTACCCAACATAATCAATTTGGAGAAGTAAAGAAAAAGTGAATTTGTAAATTTCTTTATATAATTCTGATTTCTCCCTGTATTTACAGAAAACCCATGAGAAAAGTTATTATACATTCCATTATATTTTAAAAGTTAAAAATAAGAAAATCAGGTTGTCTCAATTTTTATATCTCTGATGCTCAATAGATAGGTTTTCAAAAGCAATAGAGCTTTGATATTAGAGTTTCAGCTTTGCTGTTTATTCATTGTGTAACTTTGGGCAAATTACTTAATTCCCTTAAGTTTTAATTTTTATATCTGCATATTGAGGGTAATAATAAAATCTGAGAAGGTATTAAGTGAAATAACATATGTAATGTGTCTGGTCTTCAACATAATTGATTATTATGTTTACTGAATCATTTAATACTAAATAAATGCATCCATAAATCAACAAATAAACACAAGAATAATATGTAGCAATACATAATAAATGTCATAGGAGTAACAGAAGCAATGTTTAGAAACTTATTGGCCTCCAAATTAAACTGTAGGTATTAGAGAGCCAGTGTGAGACCTACCTGAGCCTATTTCAAAATGTAATTCACCTTTTAGAAATATTACTTTGACACAATATATAAAATAGATGATGTCATCCTGTAGAAAGAGAGGCTGGTACTTTTTAAAACTGTCATGAAAGACAGGAAAAGACAGAGGATCCATTCCAGATTGAAAGACACTAAAGAGGCATAGCAGTCAAATAAAATAGAGTCAGTACTCCATTTCATTTGCAATACAATACTTCTATATCCATGCATTCTGTATCTGCAGATTCAACCAACCACGGATTGAAAATATTCTAAAAAAAATAAAAATAAAGAATAACAATACAACAGTAAAAATAATACATTTTTAAATGCAGTATAACAACTACTTACACAGCATTTACATTGTAGCGGGTATTATAAGTAATCTAAAGATGATTTAAAGTATGTGGAAGAATGCACACAGGTTATACGCAAGTAATACAGCATGTTTTATAAGAAGCTTGAGCATTCATGATTTTAGTATCTGCAGGGGTCCTGGAACCAGTCCCCTGTGGAAACCAAGGAACAGAAGAACTGATCTTATATTGGATCCTAGATCAGAAAGGAAAAGGGAACATTTTTGAGACAGTTGGCAAAATCTAAACAAAGTCTGTGGATTGCATGGTAGTGTTATATCAATGTTGATTTCCTGATTTGGGGGTTGAATGATGATTATATCACACTGGAATACTTGAGAGTGATGGGACATCATGTTTGCAACCTGCTCTCAGATGGTTCAGGAAAAGATTGATGATAATTGGTATATAAAAAGAGAGTGAGAGGGAGTGCACAAATACAGTAAAATGTAAAATGTTATCAAACTAGAAACTCCTGATGAAGCAGATACTGATTGTAGTGTTCTCGCAACTTTCTCATAAATATTAAACTACTTCAAAGGATAGGCATACTTCATTTTATTGTGCTTCGCAGACATCATGTATAAATTGAAGATGTGTTGAGCAAGTCTATGGGCACTGTTTTTCCAACAGTATGTGCTAACTTTGTGTCTCTGTGTCACATTTTGGTAATTCTCTCAATATTTCAAACTTTCATTGTTATATTTGTGATGGTAATCATGATAAGCAATCTTTGATGTAACTAATTTAATTATTTTAGGCTGCCACAAACTATACCCATATAAGATGGCGAACTTAATAGCTAAATGTGTGTGTTCTGACTGTTCCACCAAACTGCCATTTCCCATCTCTCTCCCTTTCCTTGCGCCTCCCTATTCCCTGAGATGCAACAATATTGGTGAATTAATAATCCTGTGATGGCCTCTACATATTCAAGTGAATGCAAAGTCACATGTCTCTCACTTAAAATCAAAAGCTAGAAATGATTAAGCTCTGTAAGGAAGGCATATCAAAAGCCAAGAAAGGAGGAAAGCTAGGCGTCTTGCATCAGTTTGCCAAGTTCTGAATGCAAAAGAAAAATTATGGAAGGAAATTAAAAGTGTCACTCTAATGAACACACAATGATAAGAAAGCAAAACAGACTTACTCCTGATATGAAAAAAGTTTCAGTGGTCTGAATATATCAAACCAGTCACAGTATTCCCTTAAACCAAAGTCTAATACAGATTAAAGCCCTAACTCTCCACAATGCTATGAAGGCTGAGAGAGGTGAGGAAGCTGCAGAAGAAAAGTTTGAAGCTAACAGAATTTGGTTCATGTGGTTTAAGGGAAAAAAGCCATCTCCATACCACAAAAAATGCAAGGTGTAGCTGCAACTGCTGATGTAGAAGCTGTGTCATGTTATCCAGAAGATCTAGCTGAGATCACTGATTAAATTGGCCACACTAAACAACAGATTTTCAGTGACGACAAAACAGTCTTCTACTGGAAGAAGATGTCATCTAGGACTTTCATAGATAAAGAGCAGAAATCAATGCCTGGCTTCAAAGTTTCAAAGAACAGGCTGACTCTCTTGTTAAGGGCTAATGCTGCTGGTAACTTTATGTTGAGACCAGTGCTCATTCACCACTCCAAAATTCCTAGGGCCCTTAAGAATGATGTTAAATCTACTATGCCTGTGATCTACAAATGGAACAACAAAGCCTGGATGACAGCACATCTGTTTACAGCATGGTTTCCTGAATATTTGAAGCTTACGTTGAGACCTACTGATCAGAAAAAAAAAAAAAAAAAAAAAAAAAGATCTCTTTCAAAATATTACTGCTCATTGACAATGCACCTGGTCGCTTAAGAGCTCTGATAGAGCTATACAAGGAGATGAATATTGTTTTCACATCTGCTAACACAGCAGTCATTCTGCAGTCCACGCGTAGATCAAGGCGTAATTTCAACATTCAAGTCTCATTATTTAAGAAATACATTTATAAGACTCTAGCTGCCATAGATAGTGATTCCTCTGATGGATCTAAGCAAAGTAAATTGGAAATCTTCTGGAAAGGATTCACCATTCTGAATGCTAATCAGAACATGAGAGGTCAAAATATCAACATAATAGGAATTTGAAAGAAGTTGATCGCAGCCCTCACAGATGACTAAGAAATTCAAGACTCAGTGGAGGAAATAACAGCAGATGGGGTGGAATTAATAAGAGAACTAGAATTAGAAGCGGATCCTGAAGATGTGACTGAATTGCTGCAATCTCATGATAACATTTGAACAGATAAGGAGTTGCTTCTTCTAGATGAGAAAATAATAATAATAATAATAATGGTTAATTGAGATGGAAACTACTCCTGGTGAAGATGCTGTGGATATTGTTGAAATGACAACAAAAGGTTAAGAATATGATACAAATTTAGTTGATAAAGCAGCAGCAGGGTGTGAAAGGATTGTCTCCAATTTTGAAAGAAGTTCTAATATGAAGTAAAATGCCATCAAACAGCATTGCATGCTACAGAAAAATCTTTTGTGGAAGGAAGAGTCAGTTGATGAGGAGAACTCCATTGTTATCTTATTTTAAGAAATTGCCACATTCCCCCAACCTTCAGCAACAGCTGCCCTGGTCAGTCCCCAGCCATGAACACTAAGGCTGCTCTCTACCAGCAAAAAGATTATGACTTGCAGAAGGCTCAGTGAATGGTACCATTTTTTATCAACAGTTTTTGTTTTTTGTTTTGTTTTGTTTTGTTTTGTTTTGTTTTGTGACGGAGTCTCGTTCTGTCCCCCAGGGTGGAGTGCGGTGGCGCGATCTCTGCTCACTACAACCTCCACCTCCCAGGTTCAAGTGATTCTCCTGCCGCAGCCTCCCGAGTAGCTGGGACTGCAGGCGCATGCCACCATACCCAGCTAATTTTTTGTATTTTTAGTAGAGACGGGGTCAACCAAGTATTTTTTAACTAAGATAGGTACATTGGTTTTTTTAGACATAATGCCATTGCACACTTACTAGACTATAGTATAGTGTAAACATAACTTTGATATGTACTGGAACTAAAAAATTCATGTGACTCACTTTTTTGCCATGTTTTCTTTATTGTGGTGGTCTGGAACTGAACTTGAAGTATCTCTCAGGTATGCTTGCATTTTTTTTTTTTTTAATTTCTAACAAGTGCATCAGTAGGTTCAACCTGACATTTATACATCAATTTCAGAACTTGTACTCAATGAAACCAGTGACTTCCTCCCATTACAGAAAAATATGGACAACATTGCTCAAACAAGTGCTCTGCTGGATTCCTCAATGCCTCTCAGGGGTGGGCTTCTACCTCTTCCCACACATATGGGCTAGCCATCTGGATTCCATATGCATTTCTCAGGCTTCCTCTGGTCAACCCAGAAGTTATTACAATAGTGCAGCATTCTCTAGGTGTTTAAATATGGTGGTGAAAATGGGTATAAAGAAGAAGGGATAAGGAGCTGAAGTTTTGTAAAGGAAGACTCAAAGAAACAAGTACCAAATTCATATAATAACGGTAAGGGAGAGAATTAAACAAATGATCATGTCATGAACAAAAAAGAAAGTCAGAAGAAGCTGCTAGATTGGTAGTAAGGAAGATAAATTTATTTTTAAACAGGTTGATTGTAAAGTGATTATAAGACATTCTGAATTAAATTTCCAGTAGGAACCATAAGGCTGAAACCCAAGGATAAAATAGATTCTGACTTCTAAATAAAAAACTAATAATCACCCTCAAAATCTTTAAATTGCTAAATATATTCATCTCTCAAATTTAAGGCACCAATAAAGTTTTACCATTGGTAAATTTGAAATTTCAAATTGTCAAAAAGGAATAACATCTTTGTGTTGGGTCAAGGATTAACATATTTAAAACATATATTGGCTTTTATTACTGAAGTAACCAACAGCTATTATTCATAAACCAACAACCACTTTCAATAACAGATGGATGTATTTTTTGTTAGAACTAAGAATATTCTGGTATAGCTCAAAAATTCCCACAACATTAGATTCAGATCATTGATAAATTTAGAATACAGAAAAAAAATGCAGTTAAAAGCAGCTTAGCTAGAAAGCTAATTGTATATAGACAATCTTCTTTCCAAATGGCACGATTAATCTCCTTACATAACAGTAGATCATGATGTTCAATTAGCTGAAGTGCTTTCAGTTAGTTCACTAAATAATAAAAAATAAATAAATAAGCAATGATAGTCCATAATTGGAACCAAGTACTGAAACAGGCTAATCAACTATGTTAAAAAAAAAAATGTAAAAGAATAAGGAAACTTCATAGTTACCCCATCCATATTCACAGAACAAATTCGTCATGGCCTGATTACTGTTTATAAAATACTAACATAAGGATTTTTTTCAAAACATTTATTCTATTAGTCACAGACTAAACCAATACAGCATTCATTAGTCACAGATGCTACTAGTTATTAACAATTTCCTGAAGGCATTTTTACCCTTAATATCTGTTACATTCACTGCTCGTGAATTTTAATTATAAGTTAAAAGCAATGCAAATACTATAATCAAAGAAACAACATTTCTACCTGTTGCAATACCATATTTAAATTCACTTTGGTTTCAGAAATTTTTAAGTTGCATCATCTAGTCATATTACACCTGCAGATGACTGAAAAAAATCCTAAATACTCTAAATTTGTCATCACATAAAATCACACTGGTAAATATTTCTAAATAATGTCATACATATTTTATGAGGGAAAACTTCCTCTAAGTATCAGTTGCTATAATTCCACTTCGTAAGATCATTAGTCAATGTCATCAACTCAAGAAAAATAAATATATTCAGAAATGTTCTTTGAATATTTATTTTTTGAATGCAAAGTTAATGTTTTGCTAATCCTACAATAATTAAAAGAACATGAAATCAGTGCCATCAGTCTCTTTCAAAACTGATGTGGTCTACATCCTATATATAAAGAAAATTGTATATGTTTCATGTTTATTGTTAATATTCAACAGTAGTTTAACAACACTTTGTTATGTATCTATTATATTAAGCGCACTGTGCTGGCCACATAAACTGCTAACTATTATAATACCTTAATTCACTGGATGTTGTTTCTAATGTCTGGACCTTTCAACATCTGCCTGGAATAGCTCTCATCTTTCGAAACCTGTCGTGAGCATTAGCTCCTCCGCAGAGCTACTCTCCATTTCACAGTCCATTCACACAAAGGCAGACTTGATCACCTGCTCTTCTCTGCTTAGGTAGCATGGCTCATACACTGCCATTATGGAAGTTGTCTTGCGATTGTCTATAAACCTCCCATCTTTCCATCTCAAAAGGTGAGTGTGTGCAGGCAGGTGCCATATTTTGGTCATCTCTGTATACCCCACAGCAGCTAGCCAAGCACCTAACACACACTAAGAACCCAAATGTTCACCACTCAATAAAATTACATGCTTTAATATACAAAGTATTTTAAGTTTTAGTGCTTCCAAAAACACAATTTGTTTTATTCAATTAATTGGCAAATATTTGTTGAGAATTTAACTTATAGTAGGTAATTTTTATCTGTCATCTTATTCATTGGCTTGTGTAATCTAGCTTGTTATTCTAGCTTCCATTTTGCTGATGAGCACCTAAACCTTGTTCGCAGGTAACCAAACATTGCTAGTAACTTTTTTCTCTAAAGTCTTATAATTTTTTTTAAAAAAAGCTCATAATTTACTCACCGGTTTCCTTCCTTATTAAGTATATTCAGTGTAGTTAATTTTTCAGGACTTGGTCAGTGTTCAGGTTTGTTACCAGGTTATGATCTTCTCCTAAAAATACACAGCCCCGAACCTGAGATGGGAGAAGACTTCTGGGAGCTTCCCTTCAATTACTGTTTTAGGTTATCTACTGTAAACCAGCTATTCCCCTTATATTCAGTGGTTGCTCTTCCCTTATTGAAATAATATTCAGACTATTTGAACTTAATTCGGAAAGATCTTGGAAAATTGCCTCAATGTTTCTTTCTAGTAGGCATAGGGGAAAATATAACCTTAGTTGGTTTTCTAACCTTAATTTATTTCCAGTAATTTGCCAGATAAAAACAAGTCTTCAACCCATGAACCCGTCCAGAAGCAGAGGAGACTGTCATTTGAGAATTACCAGAAAAAAGTCCTCCTCCTTCAAAATTACCCACAGTGGGAATGTCTGAAATTCCATCATTAAAGATTCCCTCAAAGAAAGATAGCATTTCCCAAAACTGACTCCTAGTAAATGAAAACTTTATTACAGATCCTATCTGAATAATTCATAAGAATAATACTTAAATATGTTCAAACCTGAAACTAGATATAATCTTCATTTGCTTATAATTTTTATAGAACCATAAAGCTAAAACTTATTCAAAATTTTAACATAAAACTTAAAAATCAATAACATTAAAACTGTCTATATGATGGCTAATGCTCTGCTGAAAATAAAATTACTAGTCACAACAAGAACATGGAACTGTTTGCTAATGATGATAATCTTCTTGTTTTAGCATAACTTTATTACCATCTGATTTATATTTTATATGTTATATTCCTATGTGCCATTTGTATACCATCTATGGTATCTAAGACACCATTTGTTGTAAAACATACCATTATTTTATGCATGCTTCTCTTAGCCTATCCCAACCTCAGCCTGCAATGACTACTAATAAAAAACAACGAGGTTATAACATTTGCATTCTTCCAGAAAGATTTTTTCCACTTCTTTCTTACCTACTGTATCTACCACAGAGAATCTCTTTACCATTAATCCAGAACTAGGAGATAGTCTATGCTATCTTCTTCTTGTTATTTTTTCAACAAACTTTCACGGAGTACCTAGACTATGTCAAGCACTGAACTGGGCATAGGAATCTGAAGGTGGCCAAAGCTTAGTGTCTGCCTGCAGGAGCTTATGCTCCAATAGAGAAAACAGACCTGGACATGGCTGGACATACACTACCTCAGCAATATGGCAACTTGGTACAAAAAAAATTAAATTGTTATTGGTGAAATTCTAGTAAGCCATTTCACCCAGAATAAGTAACTCTCCTTCTTCCCTTGTCTTCTTGCTGATTAGAAGTGCTCTTCTGTGGAAGACCACAAATCACGGATTTTAAAATCAGAAGAAAACAAACATTATTTTTTCTCAACCTAGTTATTTCCAGATTAAGGCAAGAGATTTACCTTAGTCCACAGAGTTACTAAAGTGAAAAAGAATGATTCAAAATTCATGTCCTTCAGTCCAGAATTCTTTCTAGTTGTCCATTTTCCAAAATTCGAGACCTCTGATCTAGACAAAATGAAAGTTGTCATTTACAATTTTAATGGCCATGTTAATGCCACTCTATTGTCAAAATCAGGTTGTTGGAGGCATTTTAAATCATTTTAAAGGTGCTTGAATTATTTAAAAATATCTCTATTCCATTTATTCTGACCTGTGATAAACCTAAAGGGTTAAATTGTCAAAAGAGACTACCCAGAATCACAGATCTTACCTAGTACCAAACTTTGTTAATACAAGCCACCATCAGGAATAAACAAAACATTCATTTTGGGAAAAACCCCAAATCATCAGACACAGCATCCAAAACAGACCATTTTCTCCTGCAGTCGGCACATTTTGGTTTTGCATTTTACGAGTTATTTTTGAGAATTGTCTGCAAAAACATTTCTCACAAAAGGAAGGCAGTTTGGTTTGGGGACATCTTCGTTCCACCTTCTCTTACAGAGCTTACATGGCACCTCTCTCTCCATTCTCCAGCCAGCCTGCTAAATTCCAGGCTTATTTACAACAAGCAATCTAGACAGACCAGAAATGTCCTGCTAAAAAAAATTTCATAAATAGGGACTCCCTGGTATATTTCCACTGATAAATACTATGAGCTTTATAAGAAAGTCTGGTGAGGTCATTTTTTCCTCTGTGGGTCTTAGGAAGGGAAAAAAATAGTCACAGTCTGGCTGTTAATACCTTCCCTTCTTTTGGCTCAGCTTCTATGCTTATATCCGAGGTTCAAAATGTAATCAATTATAGGATTACAAGATTATCTGAAAAGTTCCTGAAATGGCCCTACACATATTTGCTAATCTATTCAGAATTATTTCTGAAGCAATAATGGAACCAAAACACCCCCCACCATTTTTTAACAAAAATAGCTTTGTGTTTCCAGGCCATATAAGTCAAATCATTTATTCAATTACGTTATTTATTAGGTAAGTTTATTTTGATAAAATGGTTGAATCTAAAATTAAAACTTCTAATTTATTTTAAAAATCCATAAGGGAACTGCAATTTTGGTAACATGAAATCTAAATTAAAATGTTTTCTTCATAAATACATAAAGTTTTTTTCTGTATTAATTGTAATGAACGTATCTTAAAATACATAACTAGCATCTCAAGGAAATTTCCAGATTGCAAAAATACAGAGGGCAAGAAGTATTTGATGGGTTGACTTAGGCTGCCCTGGGTGTAGGTATGTGCCTTGTTGCATAAAGGCTTTGGTTTTAATTTGAAACTGCAGAAGATAAGTGCTCTCATTAAAACAAAACAAAACAGAACCCCTTTTGGAAAATGTGCATCTTCGGTACACTAAAAATCTCATCCAACGGCATAGAACATCAACAAAGTTTGGGCTCTGGGTAGAGGGGAAGAAAAGTTCTCTTTAACAATTCTTAGTCTTGTACCTATACCTCACACGGGTTTGGGGTCAAATTTACACACACACACACACAGAGGGAGAGTAGAAAAAGCAGATTTTTTTTGTTGTTTAGCCATGTGGAAATCAACCACCAGAAGAACAGAGAAAGAGAACTTAAAAATAGTGACCTAACATTGAAAGACCAGAGAAGGAGATTTTGAGGAGTGAATGATTTGCTTCATATCATAAGCCCTCATGGGTGTTTTTTTTAATCATTTCCATATTACTTTGCATAAAGTTAGATAGATAAAGATAGGTATTAGGACGAAAAAAAAAGAAAACCAATGTGTTGTGTGATCACAGTTAAATCATTCAAATCAGCTATGAAGCTGTGTTTAATCCACTACTTCTAAATTATTCACAAGATCATTTTGACTCTCTAAAGTTCATAAACAGAGTGCAAATCACCCAAGCAGAAGTAATTTGCTGCTTTTAAGCCAAAGCCCTGACTAGCTAAGGAGTTGCCTGTAGGAATTAACCAGAACAAAATCCTGATTAAACAACTAATTGGCTTGTCTACTAAAGAAAAAGAAAAGGAAAACAAAGTACATTTCTCTACCTTAAGGCACAGTCATAAATACAGAGGGTTTTCAGAACCACCTCAGAGAAGATGTTTAAATCGCTGACAAAAGTCAACAAGGTAAAGCCTATAGGAGAGAACAATGAGAATGAACAAAGTTCTCATCAGAATGAACAAGACTCTCATCCAAGTAATCAGTCTCAGCAAACCACAGCACAGGTATGTTCTCTACATTCCTATGTGAGCCTTGATTTTCATCATTTCTTATCTGGTAATAGCATTTAATCACTGCTACGATATATGATTGCTTAGTAGTTTTACCTGGCACCATCTGGTAGATGTACTGTGTCAGGCTTATCTTCATTAATTTATATATTCTGTATGTATTTGTTCATAAAAAGAATAATAAATGTTTAGGAGACTATACTAGAATTTGGAAAAGCCAAGTAAGGCTTCTCATTGCTGATTTTCACTTCTACCATCATCCAAAATGAAATCACTTCTCAAATATTAAATTGGTTACTTGATTGAGTTTCAACAAAGAACATCAAGCATCCTGGTCTTCATAAACCACACGTTAACAATAAATTCTCTAGAGCAACAGGAAATCTGCTAGCTCTCATTTGAAAATGATTTTACCTCTCAAAGGACGTTTGGCAAATCTGGGGACACTTTCAGTTGTCATAGCTCTGGGATGGGGATGTTACTGGCATCTAGTGGGTAAAGTCTGCAGATGCTGCTAAACATCCTTTCACGTACAGGACAGCCCTCCACAACTTAGGATTATACACTACACAGTTCTAATACTGCCAAGGTGGAGGAACTTTACTTTAAACAAGTCTTTTCACAAGTTCTAAATATATTTATCTGCAAAATATATATGATAATTTCTGCTTTGTTATGAGAACCAGAGACAGTAATATATAAAGCACACGGTAGGTACTTTGCAAGTGGTCATTATTAATAAGAATTTGTGTTTCTGTGACAGGTTTAAGTTCAAAGTGATCATTACAAGAGCAATATTTGCTTAGAACTATCTAGAGAATAATTTTCATGAATTACTCACTAGAATTATCTAAAAGAGCTACAGAAGATTTTTAGAGCAGTATTTTCCCATCTGAAAGAGCTGGATGAGAGACGTCAAGTACAAGCAGGAGTGCTCCTCGGGGACTAGAGGAGCATGGTCCAATGGTTCGGGTTTAAATGAGCCCAGAGGATAGACAACACTGAGATTATTTAACATTGGCAGTGGAAAACCCGCCTTCCTTTTCTGATTAATGTTGACTGCTTTGCAGTAGAGAGGAGATGAGGAGGATTGTGTTAGGATTGCTTCGTGAGAGTGCCCTTGACTTCTTTCTAATTTTATGGCAAAATAAATTCTTATGTCATACTAAAAGTTACTTATATGTTGAAGAACTCGTTTTATGTCACAAATATTGAGCTGGTACTTCCCTTCAGCTAGTCTTGCTGTGTTTTGCTCTGGGAAAGTCACTACATTCATCTTTAACCCTTGCCTACTGTGATTATTTTCCAAAGGAACACATAAAAGCAGCTATAGCTAATATATTATTCTCTTGGAGAACATTGTAGCTAACAGCAATTACTATGTGCCAAGCAAGGTGCTAAGCCCTTTTCTAGCGCTACTGTATTTAATCCTCAGGACAGTCACAGGTCCTATTACAATTTGCTCCTTACACATAGCTAGCAAATGGCAGAGCCTGGATTGGAACCAAGTCCTATCTGACTTGAGCACCTGAGAGCTAAATCACTAGACTATACTGCTTCAAACCAGGAGGGATATTAGTTGAGTCAACTTTTAAGATACTTTGCTTGCATGATAAAGGGATGTTAGAGATAAGGGGAAAAAAGCACAGAAACTTCTAAAAGAGTTGTCCTTCCTTTCAAAACAGGAATACTGGAGAAATACTTAGATTAGGCACAGGTAGAGCACCCCTTAGGTATATCCCACGCCATTCCAACAGCCATAATTTGTGGATATTAATCATGAAGTCTACTGGCATCACATTAGATTTTTTTTTTTTTTTTTTTTTTTTTTTTTTTTTTTGAGACAGAGTCTCATTCTGTTGCCCAGGCTGGAGTGCAGTGGTGCGGTCTTGACTCACTGCAACCTCTGTGTCCTGGGTTCAAATGATTCTCCTGCCTCAGCCTCCCGAGGCTGGGATTACAGGTGCATACCACCCCACCCAGCTCATTTTTTGTATTTTTAGTAGAGATGGGGTTTCACCGTGTTGGCCAGGTTGGTCTCAAACTCTCGACATCAGGAATTCTGCCCACCTTGGCCTCACAAAGTGTTGAGATTACACGTGTGAGCCATGGTACTTGGCCACCTTTTATCTTAAAAGTCATATCTGGGGAATTATTTGCATCTGTTCTTTCCAAGAACATGTGGGTATGGGAAAAAATAGTTTATCTCCAATTTCAAATATGCTAAATGTTAGAAATGACAGAAAGTTAAAATCCTGTTTTCTTTCACAGAATTTGACCTTTCAAAATGGCATTTAAACAATAAACCTCTGAACTATGAATAAATGATTAGAGTCTTATAAGAAAATATCTAAGAATAAATACATCAATGTATATTTTTTTAAGGAGTCATTTAAAGAGTGAATTTACAAACCAAAATGTCATGGGTAATTCCCACCTATCAATAAACAGTAATTCAAGGACTGCAAATCAGTCTAACCCAAACTCTCTCTTACCCCAGAAGAAGACACTGTTCACATAAATCTACATCTGTACACACATAAAGACTATGATGGAAATGTTTATGAATAACATCATAATGATGCAAAAAGACTTGATTGAAGTCAGAAGGCTTTTTCACTTTTATAAATTGTTCTGGACTTACACTTTTCTAGCTAGGTTCATATAAACTGGCCACTCAATCAATTTCATATTCAATAACATAATAATATTAATAATAGCTGCCTCGCTATTATTATACCATATTAACGTATACCGTTATTGTGGGGCTTAAGTGAAAATCTGCCAATTAATTCATTTTTTTAGTTTAAAATGCTTCTATGACATACAGGGCTTATAAATAATGTCAAAACTCCATAGCAGGCACACAGAACTCTCAGTGTCCTTCTGCTCCCGGCCTACTCTCAAGCCTCATCTACTCACCCTTTGTCCCATCCAACTGCTCCCACTGTAGTCTCTCCCCCCACCTATGTACAGTCATGCCTTTGGCTTTTGCTAAACCTGCATCATCTGCCTGGAGTGTTTTCTAAGACCTCTCCATGTGGAAAACAAAAATCTTATCTTTATAAAGTCAAGAGTCACTATCTTTGGAATAGCTTCCTTTCTTTCCCTACTACTCCAGTAGAATTGACCACTTCTTGTTTATGCCCCATCCTTATCCTCTACAGACATTGATTCGTCACCTGCATTTTCTTGCACTTAACATTTTTGTGTGTTTGTTTCCCCTTCTAGACTGTGCATAGCTTAGGAGTCAATCTTTGTGTTCTAACCTCATATCTTGTTTCACTCTGCCCCCGTAGGAACATCCTGAGGCACACACTAGCCATGTCTATTGTGACATGACGGCATTTCAAAGGAAAGCTTAGATGATCAGACAAATAATGAGGTAGAAGCACATGAAATCATGGAGAGAAGAAAGGGAGCTTTGTGTGAATGGGACCAAACTGCCTTCTCTCCACTATTTTAAGTTCTGTCATGAAAGACCTAAACCAATGCTAGGCCTGTGGCAAGTAAAGACCAGAATTGAAGAACTGTGAGCAAGAGAAACACATGATCCACCCTGAAAAAACCAGAGGGCTCCTGTGACTAACAAGCTGTGGAGGCTGAGGTTGATTATTCAATAGTAGGCCACGAATGCCCATTTTAAATGCAAGAATCATTTTTAGTGCATCATAAACAGTCAATTTTAATGATCCAATTAACAATTGAGTGGAAAATGGTGTTACATTTTACATTCAACTTCATTTTCATGTAAATTCATCACATACAATCTCTATGTTTTTTCTCAAAGGAACAAAACAAAGGTGAAGAGAAATCTCTCAAAACCAACTCGACTCTAGTCACGTCTGAAGAGCTGCACACCAACATACAAGGTCAGAATGCAGTCTGCAAAAAAAAAAAAAAAGCGAAATACGTATTTATCTGAAATGTGTTGTCTGTTGAAATATTTGTCCTTGACTAGGTGAATTATCTAGGGTTATCTGCGGTTATTTGAAGATCTGAATATTTACAAAAACTTTATATTCTCACTCAGTAACTCATTTGTCCATGCAATAGATGCATTTTCATTACCTGACATGTGCCAGCCACTGTTCCCTGGGCTGGAGGTGCAGTGATGAGCAACACGGGCAGAGTCTGAGGTTACATAGAGCTTGTAGTCTAAAGAAACACATCACAGATAAGTAAGCACATTGTGAATGATGCAATTTCAGACACTGATAAGCAATATAAAGACATTAAAATGAATGTGGATTGAATACATTTAAAGGTTTAGCATTCACACCTCTGCTCCCTCCTGTTAAACTCTCTCCAATAGAAGGCTCATTTACTTCTAAGGCTACCACACTTGTTTCTAAATCCAGAAATATCAGGTCAATTTCTTTTTTAAGACTGTCAATATTTTTCATCTCACCACTAGATGTACACGACGGTATTTTCTGCTGCATCACAAAGAAAACATGTCTAAAACTAAATTCCTTATGTTCTCTTACAAATATGCTCCCTCTCCTGATTTACTTCTACCCCGGTACTATCATTCTTTCAGCCTCCTAAGCTCAAAACCTCACTCAGGTTTTATTCCTTTATCTAGGATGTCCTATAAAGAAAATTAGTCACCAAATCTTTCATAAGGACCCTGAAACCCACTTCCTTTTTTTTTTTTTTTTTTTTTTTATTTTGAGATGGGGTCTCGCTCTGTCGCCCAAGCTGGAGTGCAGTGGTGCAATCTCGGCTCGCTGCAAGCTCCGCCTTCCAGGTTCAGGCCATTCTCCTGCCTGGGCCTCCCGAGTAGCTGGGACTACAGGTGCATGCCACCACATCCAGCTATTTTTTTTTTTTTTTGTATTTTTAGTAGAGATGGGTTTCACCACGTTAGCCAGGATGGTCTCGATCTCCTGACCTCGTGATCCTCCCGCCTTGGCCTCCCAAAGTGCTAGGATTACAGGCGTGAGCCACCGCGCCTGGCCCACTTCCTTTCTTTCCAATCTCAGCAATACCATCTTGGCTGGGGCCCTTATTAGTAGCTCATGTATGCACTATCCCCAGGCTAAGTGGTTGCTTTTGTGTAGAACTCTATTTCACCCATCTCTCCCCTTGTTACCCAGCCCAAACACTGTTAGCAGATTATTTTCCATTAACCACCACTTTGATCTCAACTTTTGCTCAAGAAGCTTAAGTGTTTGCGTATTGCCTGCAAGACAAAATCTAAATTCCTCCACCTGACTTTGTAGAACTTAATGTGATATATTCCCAGTCCCCCTTTCTAGACCTCTCCTACTTCTCTCCTACTTCCAGTAGGAACACTACCCCCTAACCGAAAATACAAAAAAATACAAAATGGAAGGGAAATCACTAGAACAGAATATGTTTTGTTAAATAATAAAAATAAAATTTTTGCCTTAAAGCTAGCACAAATGTTTTGCTTTTCATCTGTTCAACAAAGTCTGTGTATGATGATTGTTAATGACTTCCTATTTGTACTAAAACAAATATTTGAACTGAGGCACAATTGAGCTTTTACTAGCCCAAATGTCTCATCTTTAAGGAACAAAATAAGAAATGCACAAAATTACAAGCAAGATGATAAAAAAAAAAACAAATCACAAGAAATGTTTCAAATACACAAATCGCTATCAAGGAATATCCCCACAATCAAAGTACTGAGGCCACTATCCTAAGCAAACTAACACAGGAATAGAAAACCAAATACCTCATGTTTTTGCTTTTGGGAGCTAAACATTGAGTACACATGCAAAGATGGGAACAGCAGACAACAGGATCTACTTGAAGGTGGAGGATTGGGGGAGGGTGAGGATGGAAAAACTACCTATAGGGTATCATGCTTATTCCCTGCATGATGAAATAATCTGTATACCAAACCCCCGTGACACAAAATTTACCCATGTAATAAACCTTCACATGGGCCGGGTGCGGTGGCTCACGCCTGTAATCCCAGCACTTTGGGAGGCCGGGGTGGGCAGATCACGAGGTCAGGAGATCAAGACCATCCTGGCTAACGTAGTAAAACCCTGTCTCCACTAAAAATACAAAAAATAGCTGGGCGTGATGGCGGGCACCTGTAGTCCCAGCTACTCAGGAGGCTGAGGCAGAAGAATGGTGTGAACCCGTGAGGCGGAGCTTGCAGTGAGCCGAGATGGTGCCACTGCTCTCCAGCCTGGGTGACAGAGCAAGACTCCATCTCAAAAAAATAAATTAATTAAATAAATAAATAAAAAATAAACCTGCACATGTACTCCTGAAACTAAAAGGATTTGTTACATTTTCAATTTTTAAATAATACGAAATTCCAGTACCATCTTACTTTAATTTGGAAATGCTACATTAAACCTGTTGTATAATAAAGAAAAATAATAATAAAAAAAAAAAGGACTGCTCTAAACAAATGGCCCCACTCCCATACTTACTTTTCTATTTAGGAGAAAAGGAAAGAACCTATATGAAGAAAATAACTGAGTTTTACAGAGATATGTAGAATAAACTTACATAACTGGAGAGAAATATGTGTCCACTTGGGAGGATATTATAAAGATATTGATTTTTTTCTTAAATTAATTTATATTTATACTTGTTACAGCCTACTCTCTACCTTACAGTGATAATTTTTTTTAAAAAGGGGAAGAAAATTCACTTTAGTTTTCTTGACTTGATTTACTTATTTTGAAAAACACCTCTGTGTTTTCACTATGCAGATTAGAATGCAGGGAATACATGTTCTTGCACAGACCAGGTGTTTTTGCCACTATCTTTCTTCTGTACTTTTATCTCTGCCACAAAGATAAGAAAACAGTATCTTCCAAATAGAAAATCAGCACTGACTTATCCGAGGAGAAAGGGGGAAACAAACAAATGTTCTACAATACATTTTTCAACATGAAAGCAATATAATCATACTTCCTAGCTGATGACTAAAGCTAGACTGTTCAACTGCTAGATTATCTGATTTAAAATATTTAGGATAATGTGTCACTGAAAGAGGAAATCACTTAATAAGCCTAAAACTCTGTCTGACCCAAACTCACATATATAAAACTTCCACAAATAGTAAGAATCATAAACCAAGAGGATATTGTAAAAAATGTGGTCTTGCCTTTTTTTATCGGTAATTGAAGACCATTATTGAATCTTCAAATTTGTTTAAAAGGAGAAGACCCTTTTGTAGATTATACAACAATCTTGAAGGCATACTCCAAAATGTGATTCACAAATGGAAGTACCAAGGAAGAGGGAAACATTCTGATAATTCAAACTACGATTCTTTTTTTCTGAGTTACTTTGTAATAATAATGGTTTAAATCTGCAGTTCTTTGCACAGAAAAATACAACCTTAATTGGCATAAAATCAAGGATTACACCTTTGAAAAGACAAGTTTATTCTTATCTTTGTTGTACTTTTTTCAAAGTGTATTTGTAAGCTTAAATTTTTCATAGCTGGTAATAAAAACTCTTTTGTGGAAGTTTCATTTAACAGAGGAGCTATTTGAGTAGAAGGAAAAAGTAGTTTCATTTAAATCTGCAGACTTAGCACGTCTCCAAAGACTTTAATAGGAATAACAGTTATATTTAAGATATTTTGTCTTGAAAAAGCAAAATTATTAGTGTTTAAAGATAGCCTCTGATATGTGCTTGGTATTTTTGTGTTCACTTCAAAACATGCAGGTGCAATGTCATAAAATCTGCAGATGTTGATTTCTGATTATAGAACTCTTATCTTCTGCAGAGCATGGTTTAATTTATATCTGCCATGGAAATGAAGAATGCAACACATTTTGGATTCAAATAAAGATAACTTGCTAAGGTCATCTTTTGATTATAATCATCTTCCTTAGGCATCTACTTCACTTATATTACATTAAATGCTTCTTTAAATAAATGTCTCGGTACCAGTAGAGGATATGTAAGTAATTTACCTAGTGGTTTATGGTACTTTTAGGTGATATATTATTTGTGTAGATATGGGTCAAAGTTGAGATCCCATTGCTAGCACGGTGTGGTAAGCCGATCGATGGCTATCCAAAGTCGTCTACACCATAATCTCTAAAATCTATGAATTTGTTAGCTTACATTGAAGAAAATTGCTAATGTTACTAAGGATCTTGCAATAGGAAGATTATCCCAGATTTTTCAGCTAACCCCAATGTAATCAAGGGCTCCTTATAAGAGTTGAAGCAGGAGAGTCAAAGGCAGGAGATGGGACAATGAAAGCAGAGGTGGATTGATGCTCTCTGGAGGTGGAGGAAGGGACCAGGACCCAAGGAATGCTATGACCTTTAGAAGCTGGAAAAGACAAGGAAAGGATTGTCTCCTGAAGCTTCCAGGAGGAACACAGCCTTTCAGACATGTTTTAGACTTCTGACTTTCAGAACTATAAGACAACTGACTGTGTTGTTTTAAACCATTAACTTTATGGTGATTGATTACAGCAGCAATGGAAAACTATAATATATACTGTTTTAAGATAATTCCAACTTGAAATATAAAATGCAACCATTTTTCTCTTGGCTAACACAGTGAAACCCCGTCTCTATTAAAAATACAAAAAATTAGCCGGGCGTGGTGGTGGGCACCTGTAGTCCCAGCTACTCAGGAGGCTGATGCAGGAGAATGGCATGAACCCAGGAGGCAGAACTTGCAGTGAGCCGAGATTGTGCCACTGCATTTCAGCCTGGGTGACAGAGTGAGACTCCGTCTCAAAAAAAAAAAAAAAAAGCAACCATTTTTAAAATGAAATTGAGTTTTCCTACAATCATGTGAATTAATAGTAAAGGCAGTACACTATACAAAAAATAAAAAAACAGCATTTGAGAATTTGACACCCTCGAATTCAAATCATAACTCTGCTACTTTCTAGCTCTTTAGTTGAGGCATTTAACATCTTTGAGTGTCATTTTGCTCATGTATAAAATAAGGACAACACTGTTATCAGTGTTGGGTTGTGAGTGAGAATTATATTAGTTAATATATGTAAAGCATTTAGCACGGAGATTGGTAAATCCCAACCCTGATAGAAACCAGATAGCATAAATGAGGAGCATTCATGCCCTGTCTGAAGAGGTCAGAGGCTACTCAGCTCTGCTAGTCACTGTCACACGGGGATGCAGGTCAAGCTCTGCCAGGTGTTACACCTTGTCAAGACAAACTACAAACACAAATGTTAATTCGAAAGATCTCAATTTTTAAATGTTGATTTTTTGATGTTTAAATATTCCCTTTCTTAAATCACTGGGAACATATAACTGAATTCTTATGAAATTTAGTCCACAAGACCATTCTGTGACCTCTAACCAACCACGTGGTAGATACATAATGTTGTCTGCATTTGTGAACAGTGAAATCCCTAGACAAAATTCTGAATCTGGCAATGCTTTTAGTGATCCTCTTACTTCTCCATTCCTCTTCACTCATAATCTCCATCTCAGTCTTTGTTTTGTAAATAGATTACAAGTAGGGTGGCCTCCCTGGAACTGCTTGCCAAATAACTTTCCACAGCTAAGACCCCTGGGTTTTAAGTCTAGCACAATTCTGGATCTACAGAGGTGTCCCCAGCCTTGCCTAGGTCCCTATCATCTCTCCAAACTGACCTAGACTGCATCGCAGCCAACTCTCACTTTGGGCAGCAATCTAAAGCTAAAAACTGCTCTGGAGCTAAAACTGCTCTAAAAAAAATAATAAAGCTGGCCAGGCATGGTGGCTCATGCCTATAATCCCAGTGCTTTGGAAGCCCAAGACAGGAGGATTTCTTGAGACCAGCCTGGGCAACATAGAGAGACCTGACCTCTACCCCCTAAAATTGTGTTAATTAGCTGGGCATAGTAGCACATGCCTGTAGTCCCAGCTACTCAGGAGAATGAGGTGGGAGGATTACTTGAGCCCAGGAGTTTGCGGTTACAGTGAGCTGTAGTCACGCCACTGCACTCCAGCCTGAGTGACTGAAAGAAACCCTGTCTCTTAAACCATAAATAAATAAAAATATAAAATAAAGTCCAGTTTTTCAGAAAAGGTAGTGGATGTTGAAATAGGAAACCACCCTTCAGTCCTTGGTATTAACAATTATCATATACAATTTAATGTGCCCTATGTGGAATAGAAAAATAACTAGGCCATCTACTGAAATTTAGTTTACAAAAAGCTGTAAAGACTTTACCGTATAAGACCAACCAGTTTGATTGACATGCATAAGAAGTACTACTATGGTTAATTTTAGTTCTATAGTCCACTCCCTGTAACTTTCAGTCCTATTCACCAGCCAAAGGATAAGGTGGGAATACAGACACCCTCCTAAAAAATGTATACAACTTTTTATCAAAACTACTCAAGCAGATTTCTCAAAGAACTTAAAACACAGCTACCATTCTGCACCAGCAATCCCATTACTGGGTATATATCCAAAAGAAAATAAATTGTTCTACTCAAAAGACACATGCACTCTTGTATGGTTATCACTGTGCTATTCACAATAGCAAAGACATGAGATCAACCTAAGTGCCCATCAACAGTGAATTGGATAAAGAAAAAGTGGCACATATATACCATGGAATACCACACAGCCATAAAAAAGAATGAAATCATGTCCTTTGCAGCAATATGGATGAAGATGGAGGCCATTATCCTAAGCAAATTGACGCAAAAACAGAAAGCCAAACACCACATGTTCTCACTTATAAGTGGGAGCTAAACACTGAGTACTCATGGACATAAAGATGGGCACAATCGACTCTGCAGGTTACTGGAGGGAGGAGGGAGAGAGGGGGAAAGAGTTGAAAAACTATTTCACCTTAGAAGAGATATAAAAAATAAAATAATAACCAAAAAATTAAAGTTAACTGTTGGGTACTCTGCTCACTATCTGTGTGACAGGACCATTCACATCCCAAACCTTGGCATCATGCAGTATACCCATGTAACAAACCCACACATGCATCCCCTGAATCTAAAATAAAAATTGAAATTAAAAAACAAGACTCCAGCATATGTGTTTCCTTCATCCAAATAGAAATAGTCTTGTGTAGCAAACAATCAGAAATATTCTTTTAAAATGATACCTGATAGGATGATAAACAAAAGAATTGAGAAATGAATAAAGTTGGTATGACATTTCTGAAAATTTAGTCTAGAGAAAAGATAAATGTTACATGCTTTCTAGTCTGAGATGATGAAGAAAATTCCTAACTGCTGGTTTGGCAAGAGACAGAGACATAATCAGGACACCTTCAGTGGCAGGGGCTCATTGTAAGAAAACTTATGGATAACTAGAGCTGAAAAACCATTCAGGGGAGGCTTTCAGACTGAGGCAGCCTAGGAGCTAATTACATTTTCTCCTTTTCCCTCAGTGAATATGGCTTCATTTCTCGTGACCGCTGTTTTCTCTGCATATCTACTCTGGACTGCTCTCATTTCCATTTACTCATTTTCCAGTCCAAATTCCAAAGGGAGTAGTCTGACTGACTTAGATAACAACCATTTTCCCATTCAGCAGAGCCCTTCAGACCACCATCGAGGTTGCCAGCCAGCTGTGGACAGGCCACCCTCTTGAGATTAGGTGCCCAGCATGTGTGTGATGGGGAACCATTCCTGCATGTAATACAGCAGAAAGTTCCCTCGCTTTTGAAAAGAGCGAAGTTTGGCATAGAAAACATACCATTTTAAATATTGAATAGAGAACAGGTTCTGACTGATAAAATTACTGTCATTACATGTTTTATAGGCTAAAAACTTAAGAGACCCTAACCAATGTGGATAGGATGGATTTTTTTCCTTTAAAATGCCTTTTATGTTGTAGTTTGCAGGATTTAAATATATTTGCATAATTCAATTAAACTCTGTGCTTTTAGGCTTCTTTCTGCCAAAGAATATAGCTGACTTATGGAAAACTGCATTACGGTTTTCTGGTTCCCGGGCTCTGTTAAGTAAATGGAAGTTCTTGCATCATGCCCCACATACGTCAGTGCTATGAAGACATGAAAGAGTTAATATACCTTTTCGTTTTGTTTTGTTTTAGCAATTTATTCCAGTCTGGCTCATGGAACACTTTGTGTTTACAATGCATTTTTCTCAAGTGGAGTCTTTATCTAATCCTCACAGAAATCCCCAGTACAAAAGTACTTTTTCATTTTATGGATGAGGAAACTGTTATAAAAAAGAGACTTATCCAGAGTCACATAGAGAATTAGTTATGTAGGGATTACAGGTCTCTGTTCAGTATCCAGCACTGGTAACTCATCATATTCCTTAATAGCTATATATAAAATGTATTTTCTAAATGAATTAATCTCAGTTTTTAAAAAGTCCCTGAAACCTAGCATGACATTGAGAGAGAACTGGATTCCTACATCCTGACACAGTAACAAAACTACCTTAGATGGATCCACGTTCTTTTTCATTTGGTGATTTGCACATTTCTTTACTTGGGATGATGTATCCTAAAGTCAAAAATCTTCCTCAATACAAAGATCTCTTCAGGACATTATAGGACTTTAAGGCTGCCTAGAGGACACCTAAGCTTTGACCCTATGCAAAGATCCTGTCCTCCCTCAGCACAGGCTCCCTTAGCACAGGCTTAGATTGGCTGGAGGCTCCTGAGTACCGCCAGCCAACAGAGCATTCACTACCTCACAAAGCAGTGCATTTTGTGGTTAAACAAGTTGCTAGAATGTTTGAGGGTTTTGCATGTTTGTTTTGTTAATTCATTGGTAAGTCCTTCTTCTGCCTTCTAGACCACATGAAATAAATCTATTTTCTTTTCTATGTAACAGCATTTCTATGAATTTGAAGTAACTATTATGTCACTAGTTAATCTTAAATACTTTACTAAAAGAGCCTAAGTTCCTCAAACCATTTCTCATATGAGATGGTTTCCAGAATTCTCATCCCTTCTGAGTCCTTCTCTGGATTTTTTACAGATTACATGTTTTTAATATAAAGCGTGTCATTTTTCTGTTCTTGTGAACGCCATTTTAAAATACTCTTTCAGATTCCATTTTATGTGCACTGCTGTAATGTTGTCAACTTCCTCCATGTTGTTTGACAATCTACAAAGATGTAATAAAATTTCAAGTGTGATTAAAGTATTATAGTTAAAATTATTGTAAGTACACTAGATAATCCAGCAACTCTGAAATTAGCCACAAGCTGAGTCAAAAATACAACCTCGGGTGCCGGAAAATAATCATTAATCATACACTTCTTAAAACTGTTAGTCCTTAACTCCAAATGTTCATTTAGATCAAAATAATAGTATCATTTAGGCATCTAATCGAAGTACCCAGACTTAGTCTTTATTAATGCATCTAACATCCAGTTACTCAGGTACTGGTGGCTCCTAATAAAAGAAGATTTATTTTTGAGACAGAATCCACATGTCTTTGATGTCTTAAGAACTAGAAATTTGACCAAAGTAGTACCATCCCCCACACCAAAGATTCTAACCAGTGAAGGCATTTTCAAGTCTTGTGCTTTTTATATCCATCCAAAACAAGCCAATTGAGTGTCTTTTTAATTTACAATCTTATTCCCATATTAGGTTCTTCCTTTGAATCCCTCCTTTCCAGCATTTATGTAATGTCACTGATAAAATGTGGAAGGTTAATGGATTTCCACATCACTTATTTCCTCACCTGAAGAGAGAAGCAGATGTTTCACACCTGCTCGTGTCTCCATGTTTTGCTGCTACAAGGGGCCAAGGATACTGGAAGTATATACACAGGCTCAGTGTGAGACGCTGCCAGGCTCAGGATGGAATCAGCCCGGTGTATGGAGAGCAAACTCTACTTATTTTTGCATATTCAGTAAAGGCAACCATATCACAACACTTTGATTCCAGATTTCACTATCTGCCACAGGCACACATTCCAGGGCAGAATTTAACCAAGTGTACTGATGAGATCTGGCGATTGCTATACAATGTGCAAAGAGCACCACTGGCAGAAAGGCTTACACTATTCGTTTGGGCAGCTATTGAAATCGGGACTCCTGCTGTCCATGTGTGAAGCTGGGAAGAAGCACAATGTGCAGTTGACAACACTTCACCCAGATGCCAGAGCAACACTTGCCTTGTATTTCAGATTTCTCTTTCATGATGAGGATGATGCAAACACTCTGACCATCTGTTTCCACAAACAAATAACATGTTGCATGGATAAAAAGACACCCACACTGAACTATAGTTGACAGGCATTCTTTTGTTTTAAGTCCTCATGGGTTTTTTAAGTTGTTGTTGTGCTTTGAAGCCAAGAATAGGAAATAACTGGTTTCTCATGTTCATCAATAAGCTATTAATGAGAATTTATTTTGTAATTAAATGCTTATCCACAAATCAAATTAGGCTGAAATTAATTTATAAATATCCCAGGCTTGTCAAAACAGGGGTAGTGTTATTTTAGAAAGGCTTGGTAATAGCTAGAGAAGATCTGGTAAGTTGCTAAGATCTACCTGGAATTAATTTTATCTGAATGTTATGGTAATAAACAAATATTATTATCAGGAATGGACAAAAAGAACTACTGCAGAACAGTTGGTCATTTAACTGGTGCTAGCAGAAAAGTTAATACTGAAATGCAATACATACGCTGTAGCTTGAATGAGAGATGGAGGAGATATATGATGCAGCTTATATCCATGTGGCTTTATAAGAAATAGCCCACCAGGTGCAGTGGCTCAATAATCCCAGCATTCTGAGAGGCTGAGACAGGCACATTTCTTGAGCCCAGGAGTTTGAAACCAGCCTGCACAACATGGCCAAACCCCGTTTCTACAAAAAATACAAAAATTAACTGTGTGTGATGGTTCGTGCCTGTAGTTTCAGCGATCTGTGAGGCTGAGGTGGGAGAATCACTTGAGCCCAGGAGGTCAAGGCTGCAATGAGCTGTGATCATGCCACTGCACTCCAGCCTGGGTGACAGAATGAGACCATGTCTCAAAACAAAACAAAACAAAACCCATAGCCAATAAAAGCCTTTAAGAAATGTTTTACAGTACAGATTCTATTTGTTTTACATTCAGGATTTTTTTTTTCTGATTTTACTCATATTTCATGTTCTTTATCAATCCTAATTTTCTTTTAGGGTAAGTGCTCCTAGAAACATATGTGAACATAATGATCCATAACATTTTTCTTGGTCCAGACTCCTTTGAGAAGCTCATGATAACTTTAGATGCCCTCCATGTAATAAAAGGTATATACAACATATGGCTTCAAGGACTTCAAACCAAAAATGCACTAGACATCCATGGCCAGCGATTAAGAATTTTGCTTCTAAATATTATACAGTAATTGTCCAAGTGTTTGTAGATACAAAAAAGGATTAGGCTGCCACTTTCACAGACAGCAATGCAAAATGGCAATTTGTCAGAGATCTGATCTATATGATTTTTGTTTTGATTGGCTAAAGAGAAACGGAAAAACATAACTTGACCCAAACACATAAGGAAAACAGATCCTTCTCTCTTATTTTTATCAAAAGCTTGTTAGTACAACATGACATATTGAAAGTGCTATTTTTTACTCTGAAATCTGCTGGATACTGATAAACTCATTAGCGTACCACATGTGCCTGTACAGAAGGGTCCCTAATCCTACAAGTTTCAATATTTCACCTAAACATAATCTTTACACACAGGCTTCAAGGATGTGATTATACTGAGACCTTTGTATCCCAAGTAAATTGGGAATTGGGTTTTTTTCCATTTAAACATAACAAAAACATAGCTAGTACTGTGTTTTCTATCTTCTAGCCAAAAATACTGTAATTCCAAAATAAAAGTAGATAGATGCATAATGAATAAAAGTGTCTTGGGAAATCGAGAATTTAAGCTTTCTTAGTCTCAAACTTTTAAAAACTTTAAGGAGTGATTCAATTTTATGATTTCTTTTATTCCTGACACTTGTTCCTGGAAAGTTCAGTACATTGAAAGATTTTTAGATGGATCTTAGAAATGTTCATATTAAAGGATTGGTATGGTGAAAAATTGTGTAAACCGATCATCCCCTGATTTCTCACTTTTGTAAATCCAAATTTTCAATACTGGGTTTGCTTAAATCTTTAAACTACATATATTACAAGAAAATCAGAATGATGATTTGGGCCTCCATTTTAATATCCTAAGCACAAGACATCCAATTAAAAATAAGTTAGAAACTGGAAAATGAATTACCAATAAATTGTATCGTTTCTTATTTTTCTTTTCTGCTTCCTATATTTTTTTAATATTAAGTAATTTGCTTTCATTAAAATCTTCTCTATAATCCAAATATTTACCAGTAAAGTTGATTATTCTCCTGGGTAAATTACAATTTAAATATATTAAGTTAGAAATTGTATTTGGTAGGCCTTGAAGGGAAAATTAATTTCTGTACTGAAAAATAAAGCTAGTACATATTAGTTTGTATCATTTCTTCAGAAAATATTTCACAACTTAAAGATGGTCAAGCTAAAACAAAATTTGATTTCATAAAAATGTAGAATGCAAGTGCTAAATAATGCCAATCACATTTTTTCCTATTTTACTTTTCTGAATTTTATGATGCATCAATTTCACCCCAAAATTATGAATACTTTAGCAAAACGGGAAATGCCTTCTGAATAATGAATTATTATCCTCAGCTTTGCCAATATCAAAAAGAAATATATTTTATGAACTCTTTATTACATAATACACCAACTTCAATTACAATCATGTGCTACCTAAAGATGCTTTAGTCAATAGCGGACTGCATAAAAGAGGATAGTCTCATAAGATTATAATAACATATTTCAAACTACACCTTTTCTATGTTTACATACACAGACTGACCATTGCGTTAGAATGGTTTACAGTATTTATTAAACTAACATGCTACACAGGTTTGTAGCCTAGGATCAATAGGGTATACTGTATGGCCTTGGTGTGTGGTAGGCTATAACATCAGGATTTGTATAAGTACACTCTATGATGTTTGCACAACGACTAAGTCACCTAACAATGCATTTTTCAGAATATATCTCTGTCATTAAATAGCACATAACTATATTTTTTCATTGGCCTGAAGGTGTCTACGGGTTAATTCTTCCTGCATAAAGTCCTACTTTGTTTAGCAGAAATTCCACGGGAGGTGTTCTTGAGAAGACTATTCTAAAACACAAGCAACATCTTTGTAGTTCATGTTGTCAAATATAACTGGGTCAAGAGTGGTGTACATTCTTCTATCTATGTGAATTTTTTTTCATAGACAAACTCTCCAAGAAAAATTCCTCTGGAGATCTGACCACAAACCCTGACCCTCAGACTGCAGCAGAACCAACCGGAATAGTGCCAGAGCAGAAGAAAATGGACCCCAAGAAAGAAGGTCCAAACAGGTGAGCATTTAATAAAGCTCACAACACATGTTAGAGACATTGCTCAGCCTGCCCTAAAGAGCTCAAATGTCCACTCTCCCCTTTAGTTGAATATAAGGGCAGAAAAAATTCAATAGTCACATAACACAAGAAAACTGTGTCAGAACTAAAACACTGGTTCTGTGCAGTTCATCGTATCTCACTGGCCAGGCATGGCCACTAACCAATATCTCTAGGCAGCCATTTGGCTATAGGCCAGATCAGAACAAAAATATTGCTGTTACATATATGAGTCATTGTATCATTATGGAAACAGCCTATATATTTACTAGGCATGAATTTTAAAAAGAAATGATGAAAATTTTCCAAGCTCACAAATAAATAGCTGTTCCAATTCTGTGAATATTTTATAGTTTCAAAAGATCAATTATTATTTCCTTTCATCCACTAAAGAAAGTGTGACACGCTAACTAGGAATAATTACAGAACTGAAACATCTTTTTTTTTTTCTGAGACGGAGTCTTGCTCTGCCGCCCAGGCTGGAGTGCAGTGGCCGGTTCTCAGCTCACTGCAAGCTCCGCTTCCTGGGTTTACGCCATTCTCCTGCCTCAGCCTCCCGAGTAGCTGGGACTACAGGCGCCCGCCTCGTCGCCCGGCTAGTTTTTTGTATTTTTTAGTAGAGACGGGGTTTCACCGTATTAGCCAGGATGGTCTCGATCTCCTGACCTCGTGATCCGCCCGTCTCGGCCTCCCAAAGTGCTGGGATTACAGGCTTGAGCCACCGCGCCCGGCCAGAACTGGAACATCTTTATGCCACTGAAGGAACACAGCTTTACAAGTACTTCCCATAAGATTATTGGAAATACTACAAAAGAGATGACAATTGAAATGTGAATCAGTAAATCTGCAATAAATCCCAACAAGGAGGTCCTTCATTTTGCCACTCCTTGGCATGGTATTATGTACCCGCTGATCCAGTTTAAATGGCTTAACTATAGTTGATATAATTGCAATTTATTTATGAAACAATAAAAGCATATTCTTCTTATTTAATAGACAAAAAGAGTTGTCACTTATAAAGAAGTTAAAAGTACCTATTCGTCCATTCCACTCCGCCCCACCCCACCTTCTCTCTCAGCAGTGCCTCTACTGTGTTAAACCATCTGCTGTCAGTAGGAGTCATCGTGATTATCTGGGACCCGGGGAATTGCTGAATGAACACTTGGCATCAGAAAGAGAGAATGCCTTTCCAATAAACACAGATTTGGCTATATGAAAATAAACACAAGCTCACTCTACTACACACACGAACATGCATACACACGTGTGCACATAAACACAATGTTATTTGACAAAAATAAAAGTTGACATAGTATTTTGGCAGAGAGATGTTTAAACTCTGAGGGAAGAACTGGAATCTAACAACAGAACAACTAATTATTCATATTTTATCTATAACTGTTGTTGTTTACAGGATGATTTTCAGTCCTATTAGTGGATCATCGTTATCTTCACTCAACAGATAAGCAACCAAGATACTGAAAGGTTAATTCATTTGCCTATAGTAATAGAGTCAGCTCTCCTAATATTAGACCACAAAAGATTTGAATTCCCAAAGAGAACTTTTACCTTCCTCATACCAATACACTCCTAGCCTTCCAAACGAATCTCCCTTTCTAGCATTAATTTCAATATGTTTATTTTTTATAATAACCCATGGCAATTGATAGATTTTCAAAGGACTGAAGTTGAAGCCGTAACTAACAATTTGGGGGATAAATTCTTCTTAATCCTCATTCCTTCCTAGTATTTTTTATACTCTCCTGAAATGCAGAAGTGGAAACCTTTCAGTTACCCAGGGGTTAATCAGCATAGCTCAAAAACACAAAACTTCTTGACACGACCTCTAAGGCCCTGCCTGGTCTGTCTCTCACCTATTTTTACTTTCTCCTCTCCCAACACACAACCTCCCCAACTCTCTGCTCCAGTCGCACCTGTTCTATTTCAGTCTCTTGTATTTGTCATGTTCCCTCCTGTTGCAGGCTTTTGCACATACTACTTCCTCTGCTTGTTCTATTCTTTCCTCCCCTGATCACCTAATTAACTTCTATTCATTCATCAGATAACAGCATGACCATTACTTCCTTTGTAAGGCTTTCCCTGTCCTTCCTAACTAGGCCATGTGCCCCTATTAAAAGATCTCTTTCACAGCATTTATTGCTGATGCATTTTATATGATTATCTGCCAGAAAAATCCATCAGTCTCATTCTCTAAATTGTGTGCTTCATGATGGCAGGGCCATGTCTGTTTTTGTTGATGATTAGTATCCCCAGTACCCACATCGATGTCTGGCATATGGTAAATATTCAGTAAATATTTAACAAATGAAATGATTGATCCAAACATACTGGATTTGCTTGAACTTCTAGATTTTCAAAACTGTACAGCATCTTCAGGAGGAGACAGCAAGATACAAATGGCTTTCAAAGTCTTCCCATTCCTTTCTGCTCAGAATTCTCGATAAAAGCAAGAATAATCAGTAGCAGATTGCAAAGATAATGAGGAAAAAACATGTGGCTGTAAAGCTCTCAATTCCTTACTTCTCATCTAACATGGCTTTTTATCAGTATCACTATCCTGAGATGGCAAAACTGTTAAATCCAGAAGATTTTTTTTTAAGTGTTACTTTAGTTTCATGGGTACACATGCAGGTTGATTCTATAGATAAATTGCATGTTGCAAGGGTTTGATGTACATATTATTTCATCAGCCAGGTAATAAGCACAGTACGCAATAGGTAGTTTTTGACCCTCAGCCTCCTCTCTCCCTCCATCCTCAAGTAGGCTCTGGTGTCTATTGTTTCCTTCAATGTGTCCTTGTGTGCTCAATGTTTAGCTCCCATTTGTAAGTGAGAACATGTGGTGTCTGGTTTTCTGTACCTGTGTTAGTTCACTTAGGATAATGGCCTCAAGCTCCATCCATGTTGCTGCAAAGGACATGATCTTGTCAGAACACTTTTTAATGTCTTCCTGGCTACAAGATAGATAGCAAAGTGGTTTGAGAAGTATTAACAAACTGAGTAGACCCAAGTTAGCTTAAAGTTCTGCTTTGTCATTAGATGGTTGTTCACATGTTTTCTCAGGATTGGGTGAAATCCTTCAGCTGCACTGAAGGCACAACTTGAAAGGGGCATTAGAAGCTCCAGTATCACCTTTGACAAAAATTAATGGTAATCTTAAAGTTCAATACCATGTAGAACTGACCAAAGTTTTCTGTTCCGATCTCATGAGCAACAACAGTTACCATATCTAGACTTTTAGAGTCAGAGTTTTTATACATTATAATAAAATATCAATGATAAAATAATTATTGAAATTATTACTTCACAATGCTTTTGATGAGTAAAAGATCACCTTTATATTTTCAGTTGTTAAATATCAGCATCTTTAACCTTGGGCAAGGTCAGGTTTGAAAAGCTCTTTCTCCTAGAAAAAAATTAAGTATTTGATTGATTGCAGGAACTCAATATAGATGCTGGGTGAGTGACCAGTTCTCACCTCGATTTTTTAAATTTGGAAAATTTAAAAGAAGTTTTCTTATTGTAAGTGCAATTACTTTATCTTCTTACGTAAGCCTTGAGCTGAATAGGGATTATTATGTCTGGACTGATCAATAGGTACTGGGGAGAAGGCATAGTGTGGATTTTGGTGTCAGTGTGTGAGAAGTACAGTGTGATATTATTGATTACATCCTTAGTTTCTGCCTTGTTGGGAAGATGGGCAGAAGTGAACATCTAGAGGAGCAGAGACACAGAGATTACCATCTGTCTCGGTTAGGCTTCTCCAGAAAAATAGAACCAACAGGATGTATGCATATATAGGGAAATAAATTTATTATAAGGAACTGACTCATACGATTATGGAGGCTGAGAGCCCTAAGATATGCAGTCAGTAAGCTAGAGACCCAGGAGAGCCAATGATACAGTTCTAGTACAAGTCTGAAAGCCTGAGAACCAGAAGAACCAATGGTGTAAGTTCCAGTTCAAAAAGCCAGCAAACATAAGACCCAAACAGAAACAATGTTTCAGTTTGAGTCTGAAGTCAGAAAAAGACCAATGTCCAAGCTTAAACAATCAGGCAGGAGTGCCCTCTTTCTCTCAGGAGAGTCAGCTTCTTTGCTTTATGTAGGCTTCCAACTAACTGAATGAGGTTTACCCAAATGAGGGAAACCAATATGCTTTGCTCAGTCTACTGATTCAAATATTAATATCATCCAAAATATCCTCAAAGACACACCCAGAATAATATTCGACAAAATATCTGGGCACATGTGGATCAGTCAAGTTGACACATAATATTAATCATCACACCATCTCCATTATGTACATAAAGGAATTGAAACTGTATTGGTCCCACTCTTCACCCCCAAAAGCAAACAATTCATTATCTTGTCAAATGAAACACTTAGCTTCTGAAAGACACAGGGTTCACCCCTGTGAAGTTCCACTGACGCCATTTGTCCATTACCAAGAAAAACAGCTTATTTCTGGCACTTTATCTCAGTCCAGTCTTATTTTTTAATATTAAAAATATATTTTGATGGACACTAATGAATAGCAAGCAAAAGAAGATGTGTTTTGCCTGGAAATGTCAAATAGCTACGTCTGAAAAAGGAGACAGAGTTGAATGGCTCATAGGTTAAGTGGTTAAATGATGAACAAGCGAGTGAAATGTTCAGTGCCTGTGACTAGGGTGTGCTGCAAGACTGATTTTACACTATAGTATATGACTTTTTATCACCATTGTTACTCATAATACTGAGAAGGAAGGTTATTTCTATGAATAGTCTTCTTTGTTCATAATAGCAATCAGTCTCTATTTGGGTGGTTTTAAAATAGGCAATCATTTCACAGCAGGAACAATGAGAGCAGAATAGAATTCAGAATCTTATCACCACTCATAAACACTGACGTTTATTGTCCTGTAGCTAGAAAAAGCAAGAATCACTGCAGTAAAGATGCTTAAAAATCCATATGTGACTTTATAGTTGAAATAGAAAAGGAATGTCAGTTATCAAGTTTACAAAAATAAAAAGCAATCTACACTTCAATAATTTATAAGCATTTTTTTAAAAAAGGAAACCAGCTACACACTTGCCAGTTTTGTGGGATGCATAATAAAAATAATGCACTATTACTTTTAGCCCCATATTGAAATTTTCCTCTATAGTAAGCAATACTTTTATAATTAAACATTGCAAACACTTTAAACAACAGATCATCAAATCATATTTTATTTATTTTTTATTTCAATAGGTTTTTGGAAAACAGGTGGTGTTTGGTTACATGAGTAAGTCCTTTAGTGATGATTTCTGAGATCATTCTGAACAGTGTACACTGTACCCAATGTGTAAACTTTTATCCTTCACCCCCTTCCCACTCTTTTCCCACACTCCCCAAAGTCCATTGTATCATTCTTATGCTTCTGCATGAGAATACTTAGCTCTCACTTATAAGTGAGAATGTACGATGTTTGGTTTTTCATTCCTGAGTCACTTCACTTCGAATAATAGTCTCCAATTCTGACCAGGTGTGGTGGCTCACGCCTGTAATCCCAGTGGAGATTGGCCTTTGGGAGGCCAAGGCAGGTGGATCACTTGAAGTCAGTAGTTTGAGACCAACCTGGCCAATATGGTGAAACCCCATCTCTACTAAAAATACAAAAATTAGCTGGGCTGGTGGCTTGCATCTCTAATCCCAGCTACTCAGGAGGCTGAGGCATGAGAATCACTTGAACTCAGGAGATGGAGGTTGCAGTGAGCCGAGATCATGCCACTGCACTTCAGCCTGGGCAACAGAGCAAGACTCTGTCTCAAAAAATTATTATTATTATTATAATTTTACTCTACAATTCCATCCACGTTGCTGCAAATGCCATTATTTTGTTCCTTTTCGTGGCTGAGTAGTATTCCATGATGTGTGTGTGTGTGTGTGTGTGTGTGTGTGTGTATGTGTGTATGTATGTGTGTGTGTGTATATATATATATATATACACACACTAGTTATCTACCTCTGGGTAGATACCTAGTAGTGGGATTGCTGGATCAAATGATAGATCTACTTTTAGTTCTTCAAGGACTCTCCAAACTGTTTTCCACAGTGGTTGTACTAGTTTACATTCCCACCAACAGTGTAAGTATGTATGTGTATATATATACACCATGGAATATATATATGTAAAGTGTGATATATATCACACTTTATTCACTTGATTGATGAGCATTTGGGTTGGTTCCATATTTTTGCAATAGCAAACTGTGCTACTATAAACATGTATGTGCAAGTAACTTTTTCCTATAATGACTTATTTTCCTCTGGTTAGATACCTAGTTAATGGGATTGTTGGATCAAATGGTAGATCTACTTTTAGTTCTTTAAGGAATCTCCAAACTGTTTTCCATAGTGGTTGTACTAGTTTACATTCCCACCAACGGTGTAAGTGTTCCTTTTTCACCACACCCATGCCAACATCTATTTTTTTTTTTCATTTTTTGATGATGGCCATTATGGAAGGAGTGGGGTGGTATTGCATTGTGGTTTTGATTTACATTTCCCTGATAATTACTGATATTGAGAATTTTTCTGTATGCTTGTTGGCCATTTGTATATCTTCTTTTGAGAATTGTCTATTCATGTCCTTAGCCCACTTTTTAATTGGATTGTTTCAGGGTTTTTTTTGTTCGTTTGTTTGTTTGATTTTCTTGCTGATTTGCTTGAGTTCCTTGTAGATTCTGGATATTAGTCCTTTGTCAGATATATAGATCGTGAAGATTTTCTCCCACTCTGTGGGTTATCTGTTACCTCTGCTGATTATTTATTTTGCTGTGCAAAAGCTTTTTGGTTTAATAAGTCCCGCCTATTTATCTTTGGTTTTGTTGCATTTCCTTTTGGGTTCTTGGTCATGAAGTCTTTTCCTAGGCCAGTGTCTAGAAGGGTTTTTCTGATGTTGTCGTCTAGAATTTTTATGGTTTCAGGTCTTAGATTTAAGTCTTTGATCCATCTTGAGTTGATCTTTGTATAAGGTGAGAGACTAGGATCCAGTTTCATTCTTCTACATGTGGATTGCCAATTATCGCAGCACCATTTGTTGAAAAGGATGTCCTTTCCCCACTTTACGTTTTTGTTTGCTTTGTCAAAGATCAGTTGGCTGTAAGTATTTGACTTCATTTCTGGGTTCTTTATTCAGTCCAATTGGTCTATACGCCTATTTTTATACCAGTACCATGCTGTTTTGGTGACTATGACCTTATAGCATAGCTTGAAGTTGGGTAATGTGATGCCTCCAGATTTGTTTCTTTTGTTTAGTCTTGCTTTTGCTATGCGGGTTCTTTTTTGGTTCCATATGAATTTTAGAATTGTTTTTTCTAGTTCTGTGAAGAATGATGGTGGTATTTTTGACAGGAATCACATTGAATTTGTAGATTGCTTTTGGCAGTGTGGTCATTTACACAATGGGATGTGTTTCCATGTTTGTGTTGTTTGTGATTTCTTTCAGCAGTGTTTTGTAGTTTTCCTTGTAGAGGTATTTTACCTCCTTATTAAGTATATTCCTAAGTATTTTATTTTACTTTTTGCAGCTACTGTAAAGGGGATTGAGTTCTTGATTTGATTCTCAGCCTGGTCACTGTTGGTGTATAGCAGAGCTACTGATTTGTGCACATTAATTTTGTATCCTGAAACTTTGCTTAATTCATTTCCAGTTCTAGGAGCTTTATGGGTGAGTCTTTAGGGTTTTCTTCATATAAGATTATATGATCAGCAAATAGTGACAGTCTGACTTCCTCGTTACTGATTTGGAAGCCCTTGATTTCTTTTTCTTGTCTGATTGCTCTGGCTAGGACTTTCAGTACTATGTTAAATAGAAGTGGTGAAAGTGGAACATTTTTATCTTGTTCCACTTCTCAAGGGGAATGCTTTCAACTTTTCCCCATTTATTATAATGTTGGCTGTGGGTTTATCATAGATGGCTTTTATTACCTTAAGGTATGTACCTTCTATGCCAGTTTTGCTGAGGGTTTTAATCATAAAGCGATTCTGAATTTTGTCAAATGGTTTTTCTGCGTCTACTGAGATGATCACGTAATTTTGTTTTCAATCCTGTTGTGTGATGTATCACATTTATTGACTTATGAATGAAAAATCATCCCTGCATCCCTGGTATAAATCCCATTTGATCATGGTGGATTATCTTTTTGATATGCTGTTAGGTTTTGTTAGCTAGTATTTTGTTAAGTATTTTTGCATATGTGTTCATCAGGGATATTGATCTGTAGTTTTTGTTGTTGTTGTTATGTCCTTCCCTGGTTTGGGTGTTAGAGTGTTATTGGCTTCATAGAATGATTTAAGGACAATTCCCTTTATCTCTGTCCTGTAGAATAGTATCAATAGGATTGGTACCAACTCTTTTTTGAATGTCTGATAGGGTTCAGCTGTAAATCCATCAGATCCTGGACTTTTTTTGTTGGCAATTTTTTTTATTACCATTTCAATCTCACTGCTTGTTATTGGTCTGTTCGGAGTTTCTATTTCTTCCTGGTTTAATCTAGGCGGGTTGTATATTTCCAGGAATTTATCCATCTTCTCTAAGTTTTCTAGTTTATGTGTGTAAAGGTGTTCATAGCAGCTTTGAACAACCTTTTGTATTTCTGTGGTATCAGTAGTAATATCTCCTGTTTTATTTCTAACTGAGCTTATTTGAATCTTCTCTTTTCTTTTCTTGGTTCATCTCACTAATGTTCTATCAATTTTATTTATCTTTTCAAAGAACCAGCTTTTTGTGTCATCTCTTTTGTATTTTGTTTGTTTGTTTGTTTGTTTCAAGTTCATTTAGTTCTGCTCTGATCTTGGCTATTTATTTTCTTTTGCTGGGTTTGGGGTTGGTTTTTTCTTGTTTCTCCAGGTCCATAAGGTGTGGCCTTAGATTGTCATTTTGTTCTCTTTCTGACTTTTTGATATATGCCTTTAATGCTATGAATGTTCCTCTTTGCAACACTTTTGCCCTATCCCAGGGATTTTGATAGGTTGTGTCACTATTATCATTCAGTTCAAAGAATTTTTTAAATTTTCGTCATGATTTCATTGTTGACCCAATGATCATTCAGGAACAGGTTATTTAATTTTCATGTGTTTGCATGGTTTCAAGGATTCCTTTTGGAGTTGATTTCCAATTTTATTCCACTCTGGTCTGAGAGAGTACTTAATATAATTTCAATTTTCTTAAACTTACTGAGACTTGTTATGTGGTCTATCATATGGTCTATCTTGAAGAATGTTCCAGGTGCTGATAAATAGAATGTATATTCTGCAGTTATTGGGTAGAATGTTCTATAAATACCTATTAAGTCCACTTGTTGTAGTGTATAGTTTAACTGCATTGCTTCTTTGTTGGTTTTCTGTCTTGATGACCTGTCTAGTTCTGTCAGTGGAGTATTAAAGTCCCCCACCATTTTTTTTTT
>NW_016806205.1:636483-666629 GCF_001698545.2 Rhinopithecus bieti
TTTTTTTTTTTTTTTTTTTTTTTTTTTTTTTTTTTTTTTGAGACAGAGCAACTGGAGTACAGTTGCACAATCTTGGTTCATGGTAACCTCCAACTCCCGGGTTCAAAAAATTCTCCAGCCTCAATCTCCACAGCAGCTGGGATTACAGGCACGTGCCACCATACCTGGCTAATTTTTTATTTTTTTAGTAGAGATGAAGTTTCACTATATTGGCCAGGCTGGTCTCAAACTCCTGACCTCAAGTGATCCACCTGCCTTGGCCTCTCAAAGTGCTGGGATTACAGGCATGAGCCACCATGCCCAGTCTAAAGTCCCCCACTATTATTGTGTTGCTGTCTATCTCATTTCTTAGGTCTAGTAGTAATTTTTTCATAAATGTAGGAGCTCCAGTGTTAGGTGCATATATATTTATGATTGTGATATTCTCCTCTTGGACTAGTCCTTTTACCATTATATAATGCCCCTCTTTGTCTTTTTTAACTGCTGTTGCTTTAGTTTGTTTTGTCTGATATAAGAATAGCTATTACTGCTCACTTTTGGTGTCCATTTGCTGGAATATCTTTTTTCATTCCTTTACCTTAAGTTTACGTGAGTCACTATGTGTTAAGTGAGTCTCCTCAAGATACCAGACACTTTATTGGTGAGTTTTTATCCATTCTGCCATTCTGTAAATTTTAAGTGGAGCATTTGGGCCATTTACATTCAATGTTAGCATTGAGATGTGAGGTACTATTCCATTCATCATGCTATTTGTTGCCTGAATACATTGGCTTTTTTATTGTTATTGTTATATAGACCCTATGAGATTTATGCTTTCAGGAGGTTCTATTTTGGTGTATTTTGAGGTTTTATTTCAAGATTTAGAGCCCCTTTTAGCAGTTCTTTTAGTACTGGCTTGGTAGTGGCAAATTCCCTCAGCATTTGTTTGTCCGGAAAAGACTGCCTGTTTCCTTCTTTCACGATGCTTTGTTTCACTGAATACAAATTTTTGGCTGCTAATTGTTTTGTTTAAGGAGGCTAAAAATTGGATTCCAATCCCTTCTAACTTGAAGCGTTCCTGCTGAGAAATCTACTGTTACTCTAATAGGTTTTCCTTTATAAGTAACTTGATGTTTTGCCTCAGAGCTCTTAAGACTTTTCCTTCATCTCGACTTTAGATTAACTGATGACTATATGCTAGGGGATGATCTTTTTGCGATGAATTTCCCAGGTGTTCTTTGACCTTCTTGTATTTGGACATCTAGATCTCTAGCAAGGCCGGGGAAGTTTTCCTGAATTATTCCCTCAAATATGTTCTCCAAGCTTTTAGATTTCTCTTCTTCCCCAGGAACACCAATTATTCTTTGGTATGGATGCTTAACATAGTCTCAGACTTCTTGGAGGCAGTGTCCATTTTTGTATTATTTTTTCCTTTGTCAGAGGGTTAATCTGAAAGCCTTGTCTTTGAGCTCTGAAGTTCTTTCTCCTGCTTGTTCGATTCTATTGCTGAGACTTTCTAGTGCATTTTGCTTTTCTCTAAGTGTGTCCCTGGATTTTCAGAAGTTGTGATTTTTTAAAATATATGTTATCTTTATGTTATCTATTTCACCTATTATTTTTCCTTTTATATCCTATATCATGTTATTTCTTTAAGTTGGATTTCACCTTTCTCTGGTGCCTCCTTGATTAGCTTAATAATCAACCTTCTTACTTTCTTTTCTGGCAATTCAGATTTCATCTTGGTTTAGATCCATTGCTGGTGAGCTGGTGTGATCTTTTCTGGTTGCATCTCATTTGAGTAGACTATTTCAGATGGAAGATCTGGGACCCAAGGGCTGCCAGATTATTTTGTACCATGGGGTACGCGCATGATGTGGTGATTGCTCCCTTTCCCTAGGGATGGGGCTTCTTGAGAGCTGAACTGCTGTGATTGTTTTTGCCCTTCTGGGTCTGGCCACCCAGTGGAGTTACAGGGCTTCAGGCTGGTACGAGGGAGTGTCTGAGTGTCTGAAAAGAGTCCTGTGATGTGATCCGTCTTCAGGTCTCTCAGCCATGGATACCAGTACCTGCTCCAGTGGAGGTAGCAGGGGAGTGAAGTGGACTCTGTGCGGGTCCTTGGTTGTACTTTTTTCAGTTGTGCCAATTTTGTGTTGGTTGGCCTCCAGTCAGGAGATGGTGCTTTCAAGAGCGCATCAGCTGCAGTACAATAGGGTATGGGGAGGATGTAAACTTGCCCTAGGGTTGCCTGGTTAAGTATTCAGGTTTTTTAGGTGGTGGGCAGGGCCATAGAGCTCCCAAGAGATTACGTCTTTTGTCTTCAGTAAACGGAGTGGGTAAAGAAAGACCACCAGGTGGGGGTAGGGGTAGGTGTGTCTGAGCTCAGACTCACTTCGGGTGGGGTTTGCTGTGGCTGTTGTAGGGAATGTGAGTGTAGTTCCCAGGCCAAAGAAGTTATATTCCCAGGGGGATTATGGCTGCCTCTGCTAAGTCATACATGTTGCCAGGGAAGAGGGGGAAAGCAGTCATAGGCCTCACCCTGCTCCCACGCAGCCCGCAGTCCTAAAGGCCATTCTCACTCCCACAGTGCCCCACCAATAGCACTGAGTCTATTTCCAGGCAGCCGGTGACCAGGACTGAGAACTTGCCCAGACCACTAGTCTCCTCGTTGAGAAAGCAACAGACTCAGTTTTTTGGCATCTCCCTGAGATGTCCTTCAAAGGTCTGTGGATTCTCTCAGCTTTCCTGATATGTTCCTGTGGCAGTTCTTGGTGCAAAAGATCATGATGTGAGTCTCCACATGTTATTCTGTCCGTCCTAGCAGGAGCTGCAAACTTGTCCTGCCTCCTATCTCCCACCTTCTCCACAATCCCTGTCAATTCATTTTTAATCATTATTGCTAACATATTTCTAGCAATATGGCAAACTATATGTAGAATATTATTTGGGGTGAATATAATTTAAAATACTAGAATCACTTGAACCCAGGAGGCAGAGGTTGCAATGAGCTGAGATTGCACCACCGCACTCCAACCTGGGTGACAGAGTGAGACTCCATCTCAAAAGAAAAATAAGCCAATCTGAAAAGGCTACACACTGTACATACTCTATGATTACAGCTATTCTGGAGAAGGCAAAACTGTGAAGACAAAAAAGAAGAAAAAACAGTGGTTGCCTGGGACTGGGGGGTTAGGAAGACAGGCAAAAAATAGAGGATTTTAGCACACTGAAACAACTCAGTGTGACACTGTGATGATGGATACATGTCATTATAAATTTGTCCTAACTCATAGAATGTTCAACACCAAGAGTGGACCGTAATGTAAACTATGGAATTTGAGTGATAATGATATGTCAATACAGGTTTATCAATTGTCACAAATGTACCACTCTCTTGGGGGGATGTTGACAATGGGGAAGTTTATGCAAGTGTGGAGTCAGAGGTATGTGAGAAATCTGTATACCTTCAACATAATTTTGCTGTAAGCCTAAAGCTGCTCTAAACAATGAAGTATATTTTTTTAAGTGTGAAAGAATTAAAATATCTCTTCTAAAGAGGAGTGACTGACATTCAAAAAAATTAAGATTGATTAATTTTAGAATTTCTTAAGTAAACATGCATGTTAAATATCTTTGAAAATATGAGATTAAAACAGAATTTTTAACCTCCAAATACTAAACTTTTATGGTTTTAATATTATAAGATCAGAGATGACAGAGAGAGCATGCAATTCTGTCAATTACAAAATGAAATTGGTAATTCCACACTCTTAGGGTGGATGATTTTAAAATATTTATCTTCATTTATGAATGGATCAAGGATTTAAAAATTCATTTAGGATACAGTATATTTGAATATCACAGTAGCTAGTTCCTAAAGAAAACAGTTGTTTCAAGTTTACATAGAGTATATATAAAAGTTGACTATATACCATGCCCAAAGTGCACTGTAAAATCTCCTAGGAACTCTTTAAAAGTGCAAATGCTTGAGTTCTATCCCCAGCAATACTGATTTAATTGGTCTGGAATGGGTTCTAGGCATGAGCAGATCATAAAGCTTCGCAGGTGATTCTAATGTAAATTGAGGCTGGAGAACTATTTTTCTAGAACATAAAGTAGGTCTCAGCAAATTTTAAAGATTGTCCATCATATTGAATATATTCTCTAACCACTATGCAATAAAGTTAGAGGTTAATTTTTTAAAACTAAAATTTAGAAAACATCTCCATTAGTTAAAATTTAAAATACCTTTAAGTAACTCCGAGATCAAAGCATAAATCAAAGGGAAACTGGAAATACAACAACAAAAATAATGAACATCAAACTTGAGGAATAATAAATATACTGTCAGGTGTTTGTTTTTGCCTTTCTGTTTCAGGAGGGTTTTCCTCTCTCCTTTTTTTTTTTTCCCTTTTTTTTTCGGGGGGGTTTTCCCTCTTCTTTTTTTTTTTTCCTTTTTTCTTTTTTCTTTTTTTAAACCAGTTAAGCTGGTTATAAAGTTCATTTGAAAAAAAAAACAGATGAGCAAAAATAGCCAGAAAGACAGGTGCAGTATCACATGCCTGTAATCCTAGCTACTTGGGAGTCTGTAGAGGGAGAATTGCCTGAGCAGAGGAGTTCAAGGCCAGCCTGGGCAACACAGCAAGACCTCATCCAAAAAAAAGTTAGCCAGGAAAACCCTGAAAAATAAAACTAATAGATGTAGTATTACTCCTACCAGATATTACAACCTATTTAAACTTCTATAATTTAAAAAGTGTGATATTGGCACATGACTCAAACCATAGAACAGAATAGAAAATACAGAAATAGATCTAAGTGCACATAAAAAAATATAGTATATTAAGGTTAACGTCTAAAATCTGTAGGAAAAAGGTGGATTTAAGTAAGTAGTGCTGGAGTAACTAAGTAGTCATATGGAAAAATCTAAATTTGAATTTGTCCCTTGTGCCACACACCAGAATATATTCTCAATGAACCAGAGATTTAAATGTAAAATAATAAAACTATACAAATACTAGGGAGAAAATGCTAATTCTTATACAGCCTAGAAATGTACATTACGTCCTAAAGTTCAAAATTCAGAAGCAATTAAAAGAAAGCTTAATAAACTTTACTACCTAAAAAATAAAAAAGACTTTGCATTACAAAACAAATCACAACCAAAATAAAAAAGAAAGAATCAGCAAAATACCCAGATATGAAAATGCTCATTGCCACTTTCTCCAATGACTGATAAGTTGATTTTGGGATTGATAACAGATATTTAAATTTTGTTTTGCTATTAAGGCACTTTAAAATTGTTAACGATTTAATTAACTTGATATCTTTCATATGTTACTACCACAATTTCATTTTTCTTTTTTCAAACTTCAATGCCAGAAACATGGTATACTTTAACCAATAGCCTAAAGTAACCAATATATCAGGTAATCCCAGAAGTAAAACAATGATCCTGGTACTCAAAACAAGTACAATCTGAAAGTCTGGCCTTACCTCAAAAAAAGTAATTAGTCATAGTACATATATAAGTGTATATTATATATAATATTCATATACTATGTATTACATGTCTTATATATCTATAGAGTGGTGAACTACCTGCTAAAACTTCCATCTGTGCTTTCTATTCTTAAAAGTCATTAATAATGCTGCCAAAAACTAGATGTACCAAGATGAAGCAGGCCAGGATCAGAAACAGCAAGAGTGTTTTACAGGTAGGTGGTTAGACATGAGTCAGCAGACAAAAGACAAAAATTTTATGAGTGTGTGTAGTGGCCCTGAGAGAGGAACCAGCCTACAGGCAGTTTGTGGTCCTATCAAAAAATTGCTTCACTATTTATCATGGAGAGATGACAGCTCGGTTGCCTATTGCTATAGAAAACCAGAGCTGACAGAACTCCTGAGTCTCCTTCCTTTCTTTTGGCATAGCAAGAAGGAAATTTGACAATTCCTGTATTGTTTTATGGCACTTAAATTAAGACTTTCAAAAAAATGGGTCTTCTTGTGTTCTTAGCAAAGTGAGGAGACCCATGTGCTGATTTATTGGTTGGTTGATTGAAAGTTTTTGAAAATTACAAGAGTGAACAATCTCAGATTTCTATGATGCAGGCAGGCAAAAATCCATGAATAAAGCACATTGGGGATGTTAAAACAACAGAGTTAACCTGATAACAAAAGAGACAGGAGGTAGAAAAGAGAAGCAGAGGTGAACTTAAGTGCACCAAGAAGTCCTTCCTTTTGCAAAGAACCCATGTAGCTGAGGGTTGCCATATGGAAAAGGGGGCCTAGTGATACCATATCATCTTCTTTATTCAAAAAACCTCCAATATCTAGAAATACATATTTTGCAATACTACCAAAATAAGTTAAAATTCTTTCAAATGATAGATCCAACAAAACAGAGCTATAGGTCACCAGTTTACCATTTCTGCCTTGAAAGAATAGGTAAGTTCTAAACAAGTTCACTGTCAAACCATGTAATTTCATTATAAAATCTGGCATGTGGTCAACAGGAAAAACATTCATTAATGTTGTTTCCAATATAAAGCAGTTATGGAAGAAAGAATCAAAACTAGATGAAGAATCTTTTTATATTTTAATTAACTTTATTGCATTTCCTTCCAGCTTATTTTTATAAGTGTTGCTTTTATTAGGGTTTTGTTTTATACTGCAATTTTTGTAGATGTTTATATCTGAGGTATTTTTTTGTCTGACAGTATTTAACAAGCAGTCTTCCATGGTAATAGAATGTTTTTGTAGCCAACCTCTTTAATTCATCCATAGTAGTCCAAATATGAATCAATTAGAAAAGTCTGGTTGATTCTATTTGAAAGTTAATTGGTTGATGATGGCTGGAAGAGCTGGCTAACAGGTAAAATGGAAGCTCCGCATGGTGAGAGAATAAATAGATGACTACTGTGTTTCTTAAGATCTTCATCCTCTTGGGAGAAGGAAAGTGATTGCTCTGCCTAGGACTGGCAATTAGCAGGAGACAAGAACAAGGTGAGAGGAAAAGAGTAGCGATGGGGGTGGAGAGTGGGGGATATCTCCCTACCTGGTGGCAATAGCAGACAAAAAAGTTGAGTCATTTGAAAAAGAAAACAGATTTCCACCTAGTGGGAGATAACTTCAGGCATGGGAAATAGCAAAAGTAGTACATTGATTTACAGTGCACAGATTTTCAAGAAGCAGCATAAATACTATGTAGATAAGTTGAGAAAACCACTTACTAGCCACCTAAAAGTAAGCTAATCTGTGGCGGCCAGGGTAGAGAATGGCAGTTTACAAGAAACCCCCATACTGTCTCCTTCCTTTACAAGGAAGGAAGAGACTTGTGAGTTAGCAAACCAAGGTATGCGGGTTAACTCATTTGCCAGAGTGAGGCAATTCCCAGAGGGACTGACCATTTTATCTCAACTGTTTAGCACAGGGTCTGGAACTTAATACATACAGTTGAAGGTAATCACATTGTGAATAAAACATTATGTGCTTTATTCTAGTAGATTCCTAGAAGAGGAATCACAAAGTGAAAACATATACAAATTTTTTGAATTTCTGATGGAAATTTTGTGAGTATAGTTTTAGCTTTAAATATTGTTCTTGTTTTAAATATAGGAATTTTTTTTTCAAATATGGCTGTTTTCATTAGCCATAAAATGCTTGATCATTCTTCCTTTATATGAAAGGTAATGTTTTCATTTTTTCTGTTGTTACTTTTCCAGCATCCCACAGTATCAGGACAGTTTGTGGTACAATGCAGTAAAACATAAAACTGAGAGCTTAAATGTCTAATAATTCCATACCAATAAATATTCACCCTAACTCTGCTGAGACAAGTAACAGTCCAGCAACTCGTTTTCGTGCCAACAATCAGCTAGGTAAATTGCTTCTACCTAGCCTAATGATTCATTTCATTGCAGCTGTTCATATTGCAACTGTTCATCAATGCCCTTTATGTGGGCAGCAGGCTCACAGAAACAGGGCTGTTTGAGCTCAGCCAAGCACTGGAGATTGTAAGACATTGACAGACAATAGAGAAACAACTGTGTTACTCTATGCTAGAGGAAACTGTAGCCAGGGGACAAGTTGACAAAATAGGTACAATTAGAAGAAAAAAATCCATGTGCTTCCACCAGCAAATGTAACATGTGTCTGTGTCAGTACCCATTTTATCAACTTCTACTTCTGTAACAATGAATGAACCTAACACACTTGCATCTAAGCCACCTCCTTGATTAGTGTGCTAATCCTCTCTAGCCTAGTCATAGACACCACTGTGGCAATTGCACCCTTTCTCTCCCACAACACCTAGCTTGTTCTCTTTGTTGGATCATTTCCATAAGCATGTAAACTTGTAGCATTTTCCACATTTAAACAATAGCAACAAAATGCCTCCCTGGGCTGCACGTGAGGGACCAGCCATACCCTATTTCTCTATTCCCGACTACAGCAAATTTATTCGAAACAGTTACCTATATTCACTTTTTCTGCTTCCTCTACGCCCATGTTCTTCTGAATCTGTTTCAGCCAGGATTTTATTCCTTCATTCCACAGCTTCTACTGTTATAAAAGCATTTATTGGCCAACGCAAGAGGATCACTTAAGCCCAGGAGTTTGAGACTAGCCTGGGCATCAGGGCAAGATCCCATCTTTACAAAAATAAATAAATAAATTCTTCAGGCATGGTAGCACATGCCTGCAGTCCCAACTACTAGGAGGTCTGAGGCAAGAGGATCACTTGAGCCCAGGAGGTCGAGGCTACAGTGAGCCATGATCATGCCACTGAACTCCAGCCTGAGTGACGGAGTGAGACCCTGTCTCAAAAAAAAAAAAAAAAAAAAAAAAAAAAAAGAAAACAAAAAAGAAAGAAAGAAAGTAAAGAAAAAAGCTTTTATTGGCTTCTGTTCACTTTTCCCAAGGTCAATAATGCCCTCTACTCTGATGACTACTGCTTCTCAGCCTTTTGGCTAAGATCAAGTGTATACTGATGGCCATTGCTCAGTTCTGCTTTATTCCACCTACCAGCAACTATTCGAAGTTGATCTCACTCTCCTTTCTATCTTTATCCAGTTTCCCAGAGCCCACTCCTTTGACTGCTGCCCTCCCTCACTGGCCACTCTTCCTCAACATTCGTTAATGGCTCCTCCCCACCTCCCCAACCTCTAAACTTGAAAGGGCACAAGCACAAGCCTCAGACCCCTTCTTTACCTAGATTCTGTTAGTAAGTGATTTTATTCAGTCCCATGGCTGTAAGCAACATTGATACCCTGATGGTTCCCAAATTTATATCTTCAGTTGGTATTTCTGCCCAGAACCCTGGGTTGAATTACCAACTGCCAAGTTAAAATTTCCTCTTGGTGGAATCAGACATGGCAAAATGCATGTGTCCAAAACCAACTCTTAATTTCCCTTACCTCTTTCAAACCCACTCCTCCTGCAGTTTTCCCCATCTCAGTGCAGGGCATCTTCATTCTTCTCTTTTCTCAACCCATAAATCCACCCTATTTTCTCTCTCCTACAATACAGCCAATCCAAAAGCAAATTCTGTCGGCTATTCCTTTGTGTTATATCTAGACTTTGCCATATCTCAGATCTCCACTGCTACTCTCTCTCACATAGCTATTGCAGTAGCCTTCTAACTGGTCATCTAGCTTCCCCTCTTTGTCCTCGTATGTTCTATATTCACCAGAGTAGCCTGGATGATCCTGTTGAAGGGCAGATCATCCCTTTCTCCTCTAGATTCTTCAGTGGTTTCCTATCTCATGCCGAGGTGAAAGCTGAAGTCCTCATGATGGCCCACAGAGCCCCATATTATCTGTCTTCAACCTGGTAACCCCCTACTGCCTCCTTAACCTCAGTTCCTACCACTCTCATTCTCTCACTCTGACCCAACCACTCTGGAACAATCTCACCCCAGATATCTGCATAATTCTACCCTCACTCCTTTCAAAGTCTTTGCTCAAATGTTACTTTACTGGAGAGGCCTTTTCTGACCACTCTGTAGAATACACCAGTATCTTTCACTCTTTGTCTTCCTTACTTTGTTTTTCTTCATAGCATTTATCATCACCTGACATATTCTGTATTTTTTAAGTTTATATTATCTGTCTCTCTTTACTAAAAAGTAAGGTATCTTCAAATATAAAGATAGGACTTTGTTAAGCTTATTTCTATATTCTCAATTCCTAAAAGACTTTCTGGCATATAATAGGCCTATGATTAATAAATTCTGAATGAACGTATGAATGAACGGATGGATGGATGAGAGCCTTGTAACTTTGGAGGGAAGATAATGTTTCTTCCCATAAATGTGTGACTTTATTCTTAAATTATTAAATGTAAAATATTATCAAGTTAATATCTCTTAAGTAACTCTGAGCCTCTTCCATGAATACATTTATTTGATCAAACTTCATGTCTGATTTTATAATATTTTATCACAAAATACCACCAAGTCTTTTTGAATGGTTCGTAGAAAATTCATAATGTACTTTTAAGCTATTTGAGGTCAAGAACAAAATTGAACCCTCAAGCTTTAACTGATTCCACAAGTACAAGAAGTAGAAGTTATGCATTTGACTTCCTGTCTACAATTGTTGGTTTCAACTGCAATTATTCTAATGACTCATATGATAACCAGATTTGGAGAAAGCACTGTAATCAGGGATTGATTGCCCTAAGTGTTCACCTCCAGAGTCTAGGACATGATTTAAGACTCAAATGAAAGGAAAACAATGGTTTAAGTCTGGACTTCAGTAGGCATCAGCCCACGTAACAAAAGTACCAGGCTGAGGGACACAGCAAGCCTTCTATTCAGGGCAAAGCTAATTGGAGAAAGGTTTTACTTCCCCCAGGATTAAGATACAACTGGTGGCCACATGAAAGAGCTCTCAAGGCTGTTGCACTTTTACCTACTTGGAGCTCAATACAGTGTTTTTCTCACACTAATGAGCAATGCATTTACTCACATGCTTTTAAAATTAGAAGCAGAGGGTATTTTTTAAAGTAATGAATGTTTTGCTTAAACTGTACCAACATGTGTTTTGAAAGGAACTGAAAATGTAACATATGGTTCATGTAGACTTAAATAGGTCTTGTTCAGACATTAATCTGAGGGGAAGAGAGGGGCTGTTTGCCTAGTTCGCCTCCTTAGGTATAGCAGTCTTTACTCAATCATCAATCTATTCTTCTTACATCAGCACATTGGGTTTTAACGAGACCTGGAAAAGTACTTCACTCCCTACTTTATAAATACAATTTTTAAAAGATTCACTAAAGGATATAAACTACAATATGAGATGAATTGTGTTTTGTTTATTAACAGGTAATTTATATAAGAAAAGACAATTAAATTACCATGCTTAGCTCACTGTCAGTGTAGGGCCTCAGTAAAGAAGGTTCTGAAGTTAACAAGTCTTCCTCATCAATGACTAGGTGAAAAGTTAGCCAGGTGTAACAGAAGCAGAAAAAATTTCTGTCTTGATTTCTTCAAATGAGCATCTGGTTCTGCATCACCCACTATTCCTAGTCTGTGTCATACTATAATCCACATCATTTAAACTAACTCCATGCGTTCGTGCAAATACAATTTTAGAAAGCCCAGCAACTTACTGTCTCACTGTCCACCTAAGGCCAAAGCCTGTGCTGCTATATGTAAACCACCTGCAGCTCCACCCCAGAAGGATGTAACTCAGGCTATAACTCCTCTCTGAACGCCCGGCGCTCATGTCCGCCGTGTCTCTGACATCCAGCCTGTCTTTGGTATTTGGTGTGACAATGTTTTGTCTGCAGCATCTCTTCTGCTTGCAGCCAGAGAATATTTTCTGTTTTTAGGGGCTTACATGATTATATTGGGCACACCCAGATAATCCAGGATAATCTTCCCATTTTAAACTCTGTAACCTGCAACATTCCTTTTGCCATGTAATGTAACATATTCACAGGTTCTAGGAATGGGAGCATGGACATTTGTGGGTGAGGGGGTGGGTGGGTCGTCTGCCAGCACCTTTTGTTTTTACTCACACCTGAAGTTTATTTGCTCTGGAGAATTTAAATAGTTTACTGGCCCATAATTTGGACTGGTAAACACAGTGAAGGACCAAACAAAACTTAAATGATGAAAATGAAAACTTCCAAGACCTTAGGTTTAATTGGCCAAAGAAGAAAGCTGCCTACTCACTAACAGAAATACATATGAGAATTCAACTTAAAGTGAAATATTGGCAAAGAACTTCAGCAGTTAATTAGAATTCCTAGGCAATTTGCTTCTCCCAAGATGTATTTTGAGAGGTGTAGGGAGGAGTTTATTGACTGTCAGTTTTAAATGCTTAGACATGCTAATTTACATTAATTCTAAATCTAATTTTTAGTGCCAATCAGTCCTTAACTACAGCTTCTAATACTACATTTCTAGTTTGTGGGTTGCTGGTGACCTCTGAATGAAAGAGACCTTCTACCATTCTGTCATTTGATGATACAGATGTTACTTCAAAAAAAAGAAAAAAAAAATGATATTTTAAGTCACTAGTTGTTTGAAACTCCTAATGCATTTTTCCATTGTAACAATGTTAAAATCGACAGTCAGATGACAAAATAGCCTAAAGAATTCAATTTAGGTTATAATTTATTTAAGACCAGTGCTGTATGAAAAGAACTATGAAACTAATCAGTGAGAAATTGTACTCTTGAGTTCCAGCTTGAAACACATGACTGCTATAGTTTCCCTGACATTGTCTCAGCGTCCCTTGGTAGACCAAGTGCCAATCAGTTAGAGAGAAACCTCCAAGTCCCTGATGTAGCTCCCAAAGCCTGGGCAGAAGTCCTTCAGAGCATTGCCTTAAGAGAAGTGGGGAAAACGACAAAGTTTTCCATTTCCATTACAGCCATATTTTTATCATCCCTGGTTAACAGGATAGGAAAATACAGCCTAATGAATTTTTCTTCTCCTTCTATTCCCATCATAAACACAATCTTTAATTCAGTTGACCCTAGAACAACAAGAATTTGAATTGTGGTAACACTTATCCCTGGATTTTCTTCCTTCTCTGCCATCCGTGAGACAGTAACATGATCTCTCCTCTTCTTGCTCCTCCTCAGCCTAATCAACATGAGGACAATAGGATGTAGACCTTTCTGATGATCCACTTCCACTTAGGGAATAGTAAATATATGTTCTCTTCTTTATGATTTTAATAACGTTTTCTCTTCTCTGGCTTGCTTTATTTAAGAATGCGGTATGTAATACATATAACATGAAATATGTGCCCATCGATAGGAACAAGTAAGGCTTCTGACCAACAGTAGGCTATCAGTAGTTAAGTTTGGGGGGAGTCAAAAGTCATATGCAATTTTCAGTTACACAGGAGGTCAGGTGCCCCTAACCTCTACATCATTTATGGACCAACTGTAATTTGCAATAAATTTTGACTGCTAGAAATAATAAGAAATATTAGTTTTTATAATATTTATTCTTTCTCATAGTGTAATTTACACGTCCACAATAGGAAATTTGAAAAATACCACAAAACAAAGGTAAAAATGACTTATAATCACTCAGATATAACACCACAGCTACTGATTCTTTGTTGAAAAATACAAATCATTGAATGAATAAATTCACAGTATAAGACCTGAATGAGGCTTTATTTGATTGTACAAGCTCCCTGGCAACAAGCAATAGTCTCCCCAGCACTGGCTCCTACTGTACAGGCTGCTGAACCAAAGCATGGATTAAGTTAAGAAGAAGAGGCACAGTAGCAATCAGTTACAACAAAGCTTGAACTCGGCTTAGAACGGCATTTGAGCAGTGCCGAGTTTTCCACCCATAAACATGCACTCACACTGCCCTCTAGTGCCAGTCCACTAGACATCATGCAGCCACATAGAACAAATTGCAAAGCTGAAAAAAGATCAAAGGATAATGATGGCTAAGGGGTAGATGGAAATGATGAGAAAAACAATTAAATCGTGTTCACTCAGTGAATTCCTATTCTGGGAAAAATAAATTATCAAAGAGCACTTATTTTCCTCTCCTCCTTCCACTTATATTTTTCTTTACCAACACAATACACAAACTCTTTTTTGCATTTTAACCATGCCTGTAAGTGGAAGGAAAAGAGTCCCTATAATAAAGCTATAAATAAAGAATTCCAAATTCCATGTTATAAATATTTAGATATATGTGAAAGACTAATTAGTCTTGTTTTAAGTAGGAATCTAATTAATAGAAAAAGCACAACGTACTAAAGAAAAATGAAGATGACATTATAAATCACAAGAAAATAAAACATTTTTTTAAAATTGTGTTAGATGATAAACAACTGTATGTGAAAGAAAGAAAATTGTATTTAGCTCCTTATGGCATGCCAAAAAGCCTAACAGATTTCATATGGATGAAGTTAAAAGTAAAACCAATTTTTTAAAATTATATAAAATCAATCTTCATAAAATATATGGAGAACTTTCTAAGGTGGAAGAAGTGACAAAGGCAAATATGAATAATTAGACTTCATCAAAATAAAACTCTCCTGTTTTAAAAAAATACAGCAAGACATGAAAACAGAGAAAATATTTAACATATATAATATATTAAAAGCTTACACAATGAGATTTTTTAAAAGAATATGACTCCAAAACCAACAATTTACAAGTTAGAAAAAAGTGACTTACAAGTAAATGTGAAAGCATTCACCTTGAGAGTAACCTAGAAAATGCTCATTAAAATTACATGCCAATTTTTGGCTACCAAATTAGCAGAAATGTTTTAAAATACTACTCAATGCTAGAGAAGGGGAGATAAAATAAACATTCTCAAATGTTAATGATACTTCTTCAGAAAACCAATGAGCAGGTATCAGGATTCTTATAAAAATCTATATCCAAAAATATTCAGTGCTACTCTTTGGGGTAATTTATTACAGGGAAATAATCTCAAACGTATAAAATCTTCATGGTCAAAGATGATAATTAAAACATCTTTGTTGCAGTATCTGTATTAATACAAAATATGTTCATTACCTATAATAATATAAAATGTGTATTCAGCTTAAATGCCCAATGATAGAACAATACAGAATAGCCTTAAGAAGAATTGTCCTCCTAGTGGATTCTGCCACGCTGCAGAACAGATTACTGATTCATTGATCTTCCAAGCCCTAAAAATGGTAACAAGATTTATCTGTGCAGCCAGTGCCACAAGACAGTTGCATCTAGCCTCAAACAGCTTCATCTGTTTACCTCTTAATGCCTTAAAAATAGTTACTTTCCAATGTGCTATAATGTGAGGAAAAGACAAAGAACTTTTTATAGCATATATTAAAGGTGTTTATTACACAAGCATTAAAATATTTACAAAAAATTATATTAACAAAAACATGTTCGATTGTTAGTAACAAAAAGAAGAATACAGGGCTGTCCATATCAACTAATCTCAAATATATATTTTCAAACTGATACATAAAACAAAGACTTAAAGAATATGCACCAAAATTTTAATAATAATTTCCCCTGAATAGTAGACTTAAAACTCATATTTTCTTTTCCTTCACCTTTTGGTATTTTCTAAGACCCCAATAATAACTACTCATTTTTTGATCATTAAAACTAATTTTTAAGGTCCTAAATGGTAAAATTCATAACAAATGAGTATAAAAATACTGCAGGGGAAGTGACCGTTTCACAGTAGTTACCTACTGAATTATTTACAAAGTAAAATCTACCATGAGATAGTATTATAGTGATTGTCCAGTAAGAGAGCTATGTTTTAAATATATTATTGCACTGTTCGGGCTTTCACTGGGAAAGAATTTTAAAAATAATAAACAATGCATTATTGCACGGTTATCTTTCTGTTTTTCTAATCTTTTAAATTACTTCAAGCAGTCCACAGACAGCCTATCTTCAAAAACTGAGTAATTATTTATCTAGATATGATGTAGAGAGGATTCTTAAGTGCAATTGAATTAGAAGATTTCTGAGATGCACTCCAAAGCCTGTCTTCTGTGCCCCACTTCACAAAACTTAGGGCTTATTATTGGGGTTAGAGCCCCATATTTATTTCAGGAAATACTTCAACACTGAAAGAAATTAAATTCCATACATTTTGTAATATTACCAATGTTGACATATTTTGCCAATTTAAACTTAAAAACTTGAAGTTCCAGTTCATACTCTCTACCCTTCTGCTTGCCAGAGATTTTTCTGTAGCCAAGGAACAGCTGAATCTAAAAGATGAGAGGGATAGGTACTGTGTGCATAAATTTTAATTGAAGGAATTATGAGATCATAGCTATTAAAATAGAAAATAACAGGTTCATTTGCATACCTTCCCAAAGTATAAGAACTTAAAGCATTTATTCTAGGCTGTGGAGGCAGGGATTTTAGTGGAGCTGGGATTCAATATTTGCAATATTGTTTATATTTTAAACTATATTGACCATGATAATTATCCAGAAACTATTACGATTGAGAATGATTCAAAAACATTCCTTCCCGCCGGGCACAGTGGCTCACGCCTGTTATCCCAGCACTTAGGGAAGCTGAGGCTGGCAGATCATTTGAGGCCAGGAGCTCAAGACCCACCTGGCCAACATGGCAAAACTCCATCTCTACTAAAAACACAAAAATTAGCCAAGCGTGGTGGCACAGTCTATAATCCCAGCTACTCACAAGGCTGAGGCATGAGAATCACTTGAATCCGGGAGATAGAGGTTGCAGTGAGCCAAGATCATGCCACTGCACTCCAGCCTGTGTGACAGAGCAAGACTCTGTCTCAAAAAAAAAATTTCTTCCCCTTGGTCTACCAGTCCATCTACTTTCAGTTCAGTCCACTGGTTTTGATTCATACCACAACCTGAGGGTATTGGAAATGTAAGGAGGAAAGGAAGTAGAATTTAAACAATTTAATCTTGTTAATTGTAACCAAGAGACATTTTGTAAATAGAAAATAACATTAGAAAAATAAGTCTTACTCTAAGAAAATTTCCAGAATTTTACCATGACTATCACTTAAATACAACTAGGTGAAAGTATTCATTCGTGGAAATTTCCTAGTGGTAAATTTTCATACGTTTAGTTGAATGATTATTAGTATTAAAAAAATTGAAAATGGCAGGCAACATATTTTAGTAATTCCTAAGATGTCACACAAATGCCTCAGAAAGAGGTAAGTTTATCACTGACAAATAGGAAAAAAAGCATAAAGAGCTTCAGATGTATGTATTAGTTAACTGAATTAAACCAATTAAAAATAAACATTGCATCTCATACAACGTTGCTCTTAATCTGCAGTAATTAGTTTTGGAAATGCTTAGGTCTCATTTCTTTGAAGTTGCAATAAAAAATTATAGCAAGTTAGTATCTTTGTATTACTCAAAAAGAAATTGAACATGTTAAACAAAATTTTGTGGGGGTCTTGCCATTTTATTTGGCTTGATTTGAATTGAAAGCAAAAGAAGAAAGAAAGAAAGATTGGATCACAGGGAGGAGAAGAGGGGAGGATGGGAAGGAGAAAAGAAGTAAGAAAGGAAATAAACTGTATTTTAGGTTGCAATTGTCTCTCCCCTTAGGGAGGCTAAGAAGAAAGATTAAAGAATTCACCACCTGCAGAGATTGGAAATTATAAGCACTGTTCAAATAAAACACTTGGACAACCCTATACATTTAGCAAAAGGGATATAATACAATGAGATTGAAAGTGTGGGCAATTAAATTTCTATCCAAACTAACTGCAGTTTTCAGACAATGAAAAACTTGAAAGCTTTCAGCAGTTTTTCCTTGTATTGATTGTTGTGGATGTCAGGACATTGTCATGAGCCATCATCATATATCATATTCAACAAGAATCCATAAGTACCAATACATGGCTCATTGGAAATGGTACTTATATGCAATATATTAACATTCAATAGTCTTATTTATTTACTATTTTTGAGAGAGAGACAGATGGGGTCTCGCTATGTTGCCCAGGCTGGTCTCAAACTCTTCACCTCAAGCAATCCTCCATCTTGGTCTCCCAAAGTGCTGGGATTACAGGAATGAGCCACTGCACCTGGCCAACATTCAATAGTCTTGATTTTATTGTTTACTTATAAAATTATGGCCAATTAATTTATATCTAAATTATTATTACATAAGATTATAATGAAGATTTAAAAATTCTGTTATAATTTCCAATATGATACTAAGATGCAATAGATGGAGTTTAAAAAAGAGGTTCAAATTGTAAGGATCTTGAAAATATGCTTTCAGAAGAAAAATCAAGTTGTGAGAATAACTTTACTAACCTTCAAAATATAAAGGTGTATTCCAGTGATCACCTCCTCCATCATTGATTAATAATTGTAAAAAAAACTGTCATTAGCTGAAAAAAAAATAAACCCAGCACCTAGGACAATAAATACTTGCCATATACTCCCAAATAGACGACAGGTCTCTGACTTGTTTTCTGCCTCTTAGGAGCTTGTAAAACTAAAGTTCACAATTAATGGGGAAGGGAGGAGAGAGATGATCTTCATTGCCTTAGTTATAAACTTGCTTTGGTCTATGGTGATCCTGTCTTAAACGTGAAATAGAATCTATCATCCTGGCTCTCAGAGGCCCTTGACTTCATCCTTTAAGTGCTTTTCTTACTTATTTTCAAACCTTCACCTCTCTCACATTGAAAATCCCAGCCGGGTGCGGTGGCTCAAGCCTGTAATCCCAGCACTTTGGGAGGCTGAGACGGGCGGATCACGAGGTCAGGAAATCGAGACCATCCTGGCTAACACAGTGAAACCCCATCTCTACTAAAATACAAAAAACTAGCCGGGCGAGGTGGCGGGCGCCTGTAGTCCCAGCTACTCGGGAGGCTGAGGCAGGAGAATGGCGTAAACCCGGGAGGCGGAGCTTGCAGTGAGCTGAGATCCGGCCACTGCAGTCCAGCTCGGGCGACAAAGCGAGACTCCGCCTCAAAAAAAAAAAAAAGAAAAAAAAGAAAAAGAAAATCCCAACTCTTAATACCCTCTCTAACAAACTACCCCTTCCCACTAACCACCACCATCTACCTCACTCTATCATCTAAATCTGTTTCAAGATATAAAAATCTTGGTCATTTATATCTTAACACAAATTACATACTACCTCTTCAAAAAGCAAGTTAAGCCTGATTCTAATTGTGGGATGAAAGCTTTTCCCTATGAAGAAATTTAAATATCATCAAGCATGTGGAGAGGTGCTAGCAAGGGAATGGAGCAAGGAATCAAATTCCATAGGCGATTGTTTTCTCTTTCTTTGTATAAAAATGTCCTTGCCCCAATTAAAGCCTCCACCAAGTACAAGCTTGAAATGTGCTCTTTATTCCACTCATTAAAGAGAATTAATTACCCTAGACTATAAAGTCATAATAACGTTCATACAAAGGTAGATTCAAATCTGTTATTTGGCCCTGATGAAAATTATACTTATATTTGGTTTTCAAAGAATATCTAAATAACAAATGACATTTAGAAGAATCTTCATTTACAAATAACTTGAGTCTGCTGTATACAAATAAATGAATTCATTTTCAAAGAGGGTTATGATATAGAATCTGGAAACTATAGGTCACACAGCTTTATCAAATCTTTGGCAGAACACCAGAATCAATGACTAAATGTGATTTTTGAGCACTTAGAAAATAAAAGGTTCCCAAATGTCCATCAATGATAGACTGGATTAAGAAAATGTAGCACATATACACCATGGAATACTATGCAGCCATAAAAAAGGATGAGTTCGTGTCCTTTGTAGGAACATGGATGAAGCCGGAAATTATCATTCTGAGCAAACTGTCACAAGGACAGAAAACCAAATACCACATGCTCTCACTCATAGGTGGGAATTGAACAATGAGAACACTTGGACACAGGGTGGGGAACATCACACACTGGGCCCTGTCATGGGGTGGGGATAGTGGGGAGGGATAGCATCAGGAGATATACCTAATGTAAATGACGAGTTAACGGGTGCAGCACACCAACATGGCACGTGTATACATATGTAACAATCCTGCACATCGTGTACATGTACCCTAGAACTTAAAGTATAATTAAAAAATAAAAAGAAAAAATCAAAAGAAATTTAGAAAACACATAACAAAATAAAAGTAAAAAAAAAAAGTGTATATATATATATAAATCAGTTTGTGTGTGTATATATATATATATGCATACAACACTGGAGCACCCAGATATATACAGCAAATATTATTAGAGTTAAAGAGAAAGATAGGCCCCAATACAGTAATACCTGGAGACTTTAACACCCCACTTTCAGCTTTGGATATATCTTCCAGACAGAAAATCAACAAACATTGGACTTAATCTGCACCACAGACCAAATGGAACTAATGAATTTTTATGGAACAGTTCATCCAATGGCTATAGAGTACACATTCTTCTCCTCAGCAAATGGATCATTCTCAAGGGTAGACCATATGTTAGGCCACAAAACAAGCCCTTAAAAACTGAAAAAAAAAAAAATGAAATTTTATCAGTTATCTTCTCTGACCACAATGGAAAAAAACTGACAATCAGTAACAAGAGGAAATTTGGAAACTATACACACACATCGAAATTATACAAAATGCTCCTGAATGACCCATGGGTTAATGAAAAACAGAAGAAAAGAATTTAAATATTGCTTGAAGCAAATGATAATGGAAACACAACATACCAAGGCCCATGGCATATAGTGAAATCATCAGTACTGAGAGGAAAGTGTATAGCAATAAGCACCTACATAAAAAAGTAGAAAAACTTCAAGTAAACAACTATATTAAAGAACTAGAAAAGCAATAGAAAGTAAAACCCAAAATCAGTACAGGAAAACAAATAATGAGTCAGAGCAGAAATAAATGAGATCGAATTTCTCTTTAAAAAAGATCAATGAAATGAAAAGTTGGTTTTTTTAAAAAGATAAACAAAATCAACAAACCTTTAGCAAGACTAAGAAAAAAGAAATACCCAAATAAATAAAATGAGACATGAAAAAGGAGGCATTACGACTGATACTGCAGAAATTCAAAGGATCATTAAAGGCTACTATGAGGAACTACATGCCAATAAATTGGAAAATCTAGACGAAATTGATAAATTCCAGAAAGAAACTGTCTCAAAAAAATAAAATAAAATAAAGCAGGCCTGTGGTATTGTGTTTGCTACTTGGCATCTTGAAAGGGACTCTGACAAAAGAAGTGCTTCCAGGAAAGGCACCCACAGTGATAACGAAGGGGTTTTAATATCATGCCACATACAAATATCCTCAGTAACATGGCATCCTAAAAAAATTAAGGCTCATGATGGGAAGGAAATGATGATGATCTTCAGGTAATATTTGTCCATTTTATGGAAGAGGGGTTAGATTTGTGCTATGTAGTTTTAGAGAACAAATTAAGGATCAACGTACAAAATTTATTGAGTATCATCTTAGTTCGGGTTCACAATAAAAACCTTCCCAGTTGACAGAATAAGAAATCAAATACCACCCAAAACATATCTCTCCTGGTCCTCTCTTAGCTCCCATAAGATCCAAACTCCTTCATACCCTCATGCTTCTATTCATTTTCATCCCATAGTTCCCTCCATTTCTTAAACCCATCCACCTTTTGCAATAATCTGAAGCCCTGTTTGGTTTTTGAAGGTTGCCTGATAATTCCTTTTTTGTTACTCATTGTGAATGTCACACAATTCTGTAATTGTATTTTTCATTTTGAGATTATTTAAGAATAAGTAATGTGATTTATCTTCTTAACATATTTGGATATCTATTTCATAATAGGCACTCTATAAACACTTTACTTGGAACTCAGCACACTACAAGGTTATCCTATACTGTGCTATGCTTCTTGGGGGCAAGGTCTTTATATCTCCAGCTCCCAGTCAAAGGCCTAATACATCAATAAATATCTATTGAGTGAATGAACAGTGGTGGACTTTTACAAAGTAATTGATTGAGGGGAAATTCATATAACACACAATTAACCAAAGTGCACTGATACATTCCCAACAGCATTTAGTACATTCACAGTGTTGTGCAACCGCCACCTCTGTCTAGTTCCAAAAAGTTTCCATCACTCTAAAGTAAGATCTTTTACCCATTAAACAGTTTTTTCCCATTCTCTGCTCTTCCCAGTTCCTGGTATTCAACAATCTGTGTTTTGTCTCTATGAACTTGTCTGGTTATTCATATGAATGAAATCATACCATATATGGCCTTTTGTGTCCAGCTTCTTTCACTGAGCATAACGTTTTTGAGGTTCATCCATGTTATAGCATGTATCAGTACTTCACTCTTTTATATGGCTGAATGATGCTTCATTGTGTATATATTGTATGTTTATCTAATGATGGACATTTGGCTGGTACCCACCTTTCAGCTACTGTGAATAGTGCTATTATGAATGTTCTATGGTTAATTTTTTGAGAAACTGCCAAACTGGTTTTTATACTTTTGTGACTGAACCATCTTATATTCCCAACAAGGTACGAGGGTTCCAGTTACTCCACAAACTCACCAACACTTTTGTCCATTTTCTTATTATGCCCATCCTAGTGAGTGTGAAGTGGTACCTCTGGATGGTAGGTTTTAAAACACTGGTGTTTTGAGCAATCTTTAACATCTTCAGAGATGACTTTACTATGAAGCTAATAAAGCTTAAGCTTCAGATTCTTTCAATGAAGATTCTACATTGAAATTAGAATTTATAATTTTCTATTCTTTTCTTTAAAAGAGACATAAAATTATGTAAGTTCCTGGCACTACAAAACTTGAATTTTCCCTGCATACAAGCAAATACAAATATCTAGTTCATGAGTAGAAAAGCAATATACCTTTCTCCAGCTGTGGTACTGTGATCTCTTACTTCCAAAGTCACCATAGTCACACTTAAAGCCTTTATGACAAATACCTTATCCCCTGATTAAAAAGTTTAAGAACCTAGTACCACAGATAGCACAGCAGGAAGCATAGTAATTCCAGCCTCTTAACAATTGCAGAACACCCTGTATTCAGGTTACTGCTAGAAAGCCAAGTACAGATTTCAGTTTCCAAAAGGATTCTTACACACTTTTGCTTACAATTATCTCTTCTTCTCAAATATCAAATTAAAAAGAACAGATCTGTAGGGTGTCTACAATATTTTAAGGTTGTAATATCTTTTACACTGCTTTTGCAGTTTGCTTGTAGCCAATGGGATGATTCTGTCACATTCACTAAGAGAAATCAAGTTGCAAATGCAAATTTATATGACTGTTGATGTCCTCAATTTATATAAAAATCTATGATGCACATCCAAGATCTGTACTGACTACAAATAGATCGAACGGTGAGCTCCATTAACCATGCCCATATGATTTATGAGTAAGTTTTACAGCTATGTGCTGTTATGCCCTTCAGAAACTAGGCTATTTGAATTGAATATTCAGTGTAATACAGTGTGTGACAGACTATACAAATTATTTGCACAAGACATGGTAAGTAATTTGGACTGTAAAATTTGATGACAATGTTCATCAGGAGAGTAGCCTGCCTCTCTGAATAGCCTTCGAAATTTATGTTATAGTACCATATGGTGTTCTTCATTTCTACATTTTCCTCTTGAAGATTCAAAGTGTTTTCCCATAGTTTATTATTAATGCATTACTCTTCTCTGTAAAATATTAGCTTTACTTTACATATAAGCAAACTAAGTTTGTGTCATTCAGTTTAAATACTAACAAATTCATCGTCTGGCACATACTGCTAACATAAAACCCTAATAACTATATTCTTATTTAGTTGTATTCCATGTATTCTAAATGTTCTCCATTTTTTAAAGAGAAGATATTCATTATGAGACTAGTTCTGCCTCTTAAAATCAAAATACTCACTATTTAAAGCTCAATAAACATTGAGTTCTAATTATTTTCACTTCTCTCTTCTGTTAACTCAGTCATAATTTGTTTATACCTTCTATCACCTCTCTGCTCATATAACTTTTCAGTAAGATAGACCGGGCTTTGGTTCATTCATCTGAAAGGGACCTAACAAAGCCATTGAGTTTTGCGAGAATCATTAGTGATCTAGACACAGCTAGCATTCCAGAAAACTCAGGACTTTGTACCCTTCTCTCAAGAAAAGAGAAAGGATGTTTAAGCTTTCGGGGGAGGAAGTATGGCTCTTGCCAACATTTTACAATATAAAATTGCAAGACTACTCTTATGAAACAATGTTTCTCAAACTTTGATGTGCATATAAATTAACTGAGGAGCTTGTGAAAATGCAGATTCTGATTCAATAGGCCTAGGATGGGGCCCAGACAAGTTGCAGGGGATGCTAGTGTGACAGGTCTGTGGACCACTCTGAGTGGCAAGGTTATAGAACTCCAGGTTCTGCCTAAGTATGCTCAGCATAACTAAGCAAACAGCCTGCCCTCGGGTTAATGAGGCCTTTTCCACAAATTACAAATTTAATTTGGGGATAGATTTGCATGCAGTTGTAAGAAATAATACAGAAATATCCCATATACCCTTTACCCAGTTTCCCCAATGGTAACATCTTGCAAAGATATAGTACAATAATCTCACAACTAGGATATTGACAATGATAATCCACTGATCTTATTCATATTTCTCCAGTTTTACTTGTACTCATCCATGCGTGTGTGTTTGTGTATGGCATATTTAGTTTTGTACAATTTTATTACTTGTACAAGCTCATGTATCCCCCCACCACAGTCAAAATACAAAATTCCATGCTACAAAGATCCCTCATGTTGCACTGTTATAACCACACCCAAACCTGATCCCTGACAATCGCTATTCTCCATCTCTACAATTTTGTTATTTCAAGAATGTTATATATTGAATCACACAGTATATAATATTTTGAGACTGGATTTTAATCAATATAATTCTCCAGAGATGTTTCCAAATTTTTTTTTTTTTAAGAATATTTTTTTTTTTTTTTTTTTTTTTTTTTTTTTTTTTTTTTTTTTTTTTTTTTTGGCTAAAAAAAAATGAATGTACCAGAGTTTAACCATTCACTTATTGAAAGACATCCAGGTTACTTCCAGTTTGGGGTTATTTCAAATAAATCTACGAATATGTGTGCACAAGTTTTTGTGCAAACACAAAGTTTGTATTTCTCCAGGATAAATGCCCAGGAGTATAATTATAGGGGTCATATGATAATTGCATGTTTAGCTTTATAAGACTGTCAAACTGTTTTCCAGAGTGACTGTACCATTTTACATTCCAAGCAGCAGTGTTTGATTGATCCAGTTTCTTCCCAGGCTTGCCAGCATTTGGTGTTGTCACTATTTTTTATTTTAGCCATTTTATTTTAGCCATTTTAGCCATTCTGATAGATGTGTAGTTATAGCTCATTGTGATTATAATTTGCATTCCCCAGTAGCTAATGATGCAAGACACCTTTTCATGTACTTGTTTTCCATCTGAATATCATTTTCTGTGAAATGTCTGTTCATGTCTTTTACCAACTTCATAATTAGATTGTTTTGGTATTTTACTGTTGAATTTTGAGAATTCTTTATACTCTAGATACTAGACCTTTGTCAGATAGGTAGTCTGTGAATATTTTCTCCCACTCTGGAGCTTGTAGCTTGCCTTTTCATGCTTTTAACATAACAATATCTTTCACAAAGCAAAAGTTTCCCATTTTGACCAAGTGCAATCTCATTGATTTTTGCTTTTATGGACTGTATTTTTAGTGTCCAATTTAAGAACTCTTTGCCAGTCATAGATCCAGAACTTATCCCTATTGTTTTCTAAAACATAAATATAATTTTATGTGCTCCACTTAAGTCCATGATCCATTTTGTGTTAATTTTTTGTATAAGGTGTAGGCTTAGGTTGCAGCTTACTTTTCTTGCCTCTGGCGGTCCAGTTGCTTCAGCACTATTTGTTGAAAAGGCTATCTTTTCTCCTTTGAATTGCTTTTGTATCTTTGTCAAAAATCACTTGGTAGCTTTTTAATGGTACATGAATATCCTGCAGGTCTGTTCCCAGCAGCAGATAACTGACACCAATCAAGACTTATGACAGTGACCTAGTCAGTATAAATGTCTTCATGAAAATATAATTCCTAAAAAATGAAGAAAAGTTATTACCATCTGTTTGCATCTCAAGGAAAGTTTCAATATAGAGTCAGACTATCAGTACAGTTCTCTTGCTGAGTTTCAGCAGTTATCAGCAATTCGTTTAATTTTGCCTTACTCTTTTTTGTTAATCTACTTCTAATAGACATTTCCATCATCTTTCATTTAGTGGTTTGAAGGTCAAAAAACATTTAAATTTCACCCACATATCCAGGACCTGCTTGGATATGCTTAGTTTGGCTCTTTAGTGCATTCAGACCAACTCAATGTATCTTCCTGGTTTTTTGTTTAGAAGAAGAAGAAGAAAAAGAACCAGACATTAACTTGGCACTCAGAGTATCTCTTAAATATATGCACTGTACTCTCCTTTATTTTAACATCAAACTGAATATTCATTCTCCATTCTTTCTTTATGACGTGCTGTTAATTCTTTACCTGAAATAAAAATGATGTCTCTCTCTACGCTTTCAGAGAAAGAAGCTGTGTAAATATTTTCCAGTCAAGGTAGTATAATTCTGAAAACCATTTACTACCCACTCACTCTTAAAGAAGAATCGACCCAAGAATTTTCCCAGTCAGGCACTGAACCTCCTAATTTCTAGATGGTCAAAAACTGGGAGCGTGGTGCTCCAGGGCTCTGACAGCTGACCTCAACTACACACAGGTCACCAGAGTTTAGACCTCTGTCTTACAGTCCTGAATCCCAATGTGCAGAAGCAGGACCTTACCCCACATTTCTGTTTATTGACACCCTGACTTCTTCCCCCTTCCCTACTCTGATTTCCTTCTGTCTGTGCTCATTCTGGTTTCTCTAAGGCTCACATGCGATTTTGCGTTATTGACTCGGACATTCTTGGTTTCCCTGTTTCTACAAATGTCTTCCGTTTGCATTTAGATGATTGAATTGTTTTCAATGGAATCCCTCCCTTCCAGGAGCTCTTCACACATCTCTCCTGGCATTGCAATGAAAGAAGACAATCTCAGCATCATGTACTTCTGCTTTTATCTCCAGACTCCAGCCACACATCCTGCTACTGAGGCAATGACAAATCAACCTCAGAAGCACTGATATTTGTTTTGGGGAGTTGAAGTACCTCTACAATCCCCCTGTCAAACTGGCCTCTTGCTATCCCTTATTTCATTCCCAATTTACTCATAGCTGGAGAAGTTGCTGACCTAATTGGTCAGAAGCCAAGATATACATCCACCACTGTTTAGTAGTGGTTGGGATTGCTTCGCCTCAAAGGCAAGAAATCAGGACTTATTTTTCTCTAGGTGCTTCCTTCTGCCATTCAGCAAGTCCATCTGGGCATGAATTACTTCTTAGAGGAAGTCCTCACTCAAGATAGGTAGGTGGGTAAGTACGCCCACAGTCTGACCTGTGGAAATAGCATATTTCTCTTCATTATGTGGTTCCAAAATTTAGATTCAGGAAAAGGTCAGCAGATCTACTTTAGCCTGAAGACCTATACTAAATTTCTCAATAAAACTTTCACAGAGCTCTACACACTACACTAAGAAAAATTTCAACTTCTTCATTTGCTTTCTCTTTCTAAACATTTTACCTTTTACATGATATTCCTAGTGCAAAAGGAAGAAGCCACTCACACAAAAATGGAATTTTCTGCTTTCTTATCAAGGAAGAGTTGTGCTTGGGAGAAGGTGAAGTCTTCCTGAGCAAAGCAAAGAGATAATCTTATCTAGGGTTTGGCAACATGGAGTTCAAAGAAAATTTATTCTCCCTGGGAAATTTTGAGATATTGCTCCATTCGCTTCTAGTGTTCAGTGTTGTCAATGAGAAATCTGAAGCCAATTTAATGTTTTTATAAGGTTGTTGTTTTTTTCCATCTCTGGAAGCTTTCAGAATTTTTCTTTTTAATTTTAGTGTTCTGAGATTTCTGACAGTGTGCCAAGTTTGAGTTTTCTCTTTTTCATCTCACTCACCGCTCATGACCTCTTTGCATCTGAAGACTTGTACATTTCTTCCGCTCTGCATAATGTTCTCTACAATTTCTTTGATTTATCTTCTTTTTCCTCTATTCTCTCCTTTGGGAATTTATACCTGTGTTGTAACTTCTAGATCTATTCTCCATATGCCTTTCTTACCTGATGTAACTTCAGTCCTGTCTTATTTTCTTTGCATACTTTTACACCCATTGTCCTGTTCTACACTCTGGGAAAATTCTTCAACTCACCTGTTCTACACTCTGGGAATATTCTTCAACTCACTTATTCTCTCTTCTGTTGTGTTCATTCTGTAGTTTAGCTAATCTCGTATCTTTTTGTTGCTGTTGTTGTTTGTTTTTTGGATAATCAATTTTTTATCTTCAAGTCTCTTATCTATTCCCTTTTGCAATAAACTATCCCAATCAACATATAATAGATATCTTTTCTTACCTTTATGAAGATATCAAGCTTTTAAAACATGTCATCAGCTTTGTTATTCTGTTTCTTTAGATACTGGGCGTTTTTTAATTTGTTTTCTTCAGTGCTTCTCATAGTAGTAATTTCATGCAATTGCTTGGTAATTTGGGGTTTGTGTGATCATCTTTGTACTCAAAATTGTCCCTGTAACTTGTGTAGATTTGTAGTGGACACAGAGCAAACAGTGGGAGCAGTTTACCTTGGGGGTAGAAGCATTTATCAGTGTTTTTAAGAATTATTAGCACATGGCAATAATAAAAATCAAACCAACTTTTAGGTGTTTTAGGAGTTCTTTTAAACTTCCTACAGACAATGTCCCCCATTTATTGCCTACACCTGGGAAAGATGAGTCCCACAACCTCCTCTCACTCCACCTCCCCTCGTCACCCCACAACTTGGTATGCCATTGCTGTAGATGATGTTCAGTTGACCGTATTCTTTCTACACTGTGAGGGAAGACCACTGTCAAGAGTAGTATAAGACCAACTCACTGTCTGGGCATAGAGCCCCATTCCTTTTGATTGTTGCCATCCTCCTAAGATACAGCTCTGCTTCTCTAGTCCAAATTCCCTCTCACCGCCTAGAGGAAAATGCTTCTGCGCTTATTAACTGAATGCAGGTTTGGTCAAAAGGAGAACAACCTACTTCATTACTCTGAATGCAATTGCTGTGGAATCACCCCAGTGGTTGACTATGGCCCCTTCTGGCCCCTTGTATTCACTTCCTCAAAGGGTAAAACTCTCCCAGAACCCTCTCACTTTGCAACGAACATCTACTGTGACTGTTTTGAATGATGGTTTTCTTCATTAACATCAATGCTGTTTTGAGCACTTTACAACTGTGAGCATTAAATGAGCTAACATATGAACCCATATGCTTTCTATCTTTCAGAAATGTCTCAAATTTTCTGGCTTACTGGTGGCAGTGTCTTGCTTTCTAGCACCGTAGAGTTTTCACAACATTTTTTTCTGTCATCTTGGGATTTATGGCATTTGGCCTAATATCTTGATCTAACTTTTCACCTGCTTCTTAAAATAGATTTACCCCTTTTTTCTTGATATGTATGTATTCCAGGTTAGTCCACTTGAGCTTCCATAATAAAATACCACAGACTGAAATATCAAAGGCTTAACAAACAGAAATGTATTTTCTCACAGTTTTGGAGAGTAGGAGTCCAAGATCAAGGTGCTGTCAGGTTCAGTTCTGGTGAAGCCGCCTCTCTTCCTTGTAGATGGTTAGTAGATGGCTGCCGTCTTGCTGTATTTTCACATGGACTTTCCACTGTGCATGAGAGGAAAGAAAGTGCTCTTTGGTGTCTCTTCCTTTTCTTATAAGGACACCAATCCTGGCCCGGCGCAACGGCTCATGCCTGTAATCCCAGCAATTTGGGAGGCCAAGGTGGATGGATCACCTGAGGTCAGGTGTTCAAGACCAGACTGACCAACATGGCAAAACTCCATCTGTACTAAAAATAACAATTAGCCAGGCGTGGTGGCAGGCACCTCCAATCCCAGCTACTTGAGAGGCTGAGACAGGAGAATTGCTCGAACCCAGGAGGCGAAGGTTGCAGTGGGCCTAGATTGTGCTACTGTACTCCAGCCTGGGCGACAGAGCAAGACTCCACCTAAAAAAA